>NC_133930.1:12362747-12674177 GCF_964199755.1 Larus michahellis
TTTTTAAAAAAAAAAAAAAAAAAGTAATAATAATAGTAATACAAATCTATGCACTCATTCTGAAAGTCTCACATTTAACACACACAGCTCAGGCTTCTGAGATATCCACATCTGGGCACTCAGGACAGAGTCACACCTTATGAATAGTGTTGAAAGGGATCCCTCTGATATAACATACCAGGTGACTGGTTATGGCACTAAAACAAAGGGAACGTGCTGTTTTAGTTGCTAGTGAGCTTATTTTTAAGCTTGTCCAATGCTTTTGAAACAAGATGAATCTCACAAACCCCCTTGCGTTGAAGGCAACAGTGATTATGTGTTCCCCTATTTATCGCCAGGAAGTAGCAGAATAACAAACACATAGAAACTATGCGTGAAAAAGCAAATACTGCATTAATAGCTATCGCCCTATTACTTGAGAACGGACAATAGGATAACCAGTCGCAATACCTTCCAATAATAACATAAAGCTGAGGTCAGACTTTTTGGATCTCAGCTATATTGGCATTTGTTCTTACAAGGAAGAAGGGGGAAAAAAAAGTTAAGTGAGGTTCCCACAGACCTTAAAAAGCAGAAACATCTGTTGCTGCTATGAACAGCTCAGATGCTGAGTTCAGCAGGAGAAAGTCCAGCAGCTAGGCCAGGTCTCTGCTTACCACCGCATGCCTCTGCGCTCAATAGGAAATGATCAGAGACAGTTTCAAGGGACATATCAATAATTCCAAACATCCAGAACTAGCATAAACAAGTAAGAATTAGTGCTCTCTTCCTTCTCCTGCCAGCAAGACTGGAAGATGTTACTGATGCCTTAATGTGCACTCTCAAGCATCGTTGTCAGAACTGTCCCCAGCTGATGAGTTGCTCCACATTGTGCATTTGTTTCATTTTTTAATAAACAGTTTTGAACTGAAGCACTGAGCAGAAATTCCAGACAAGTGACTCTTGTTCTCAGCAATACAATCTTCTGTGGGGCTGGGGGAAATGGCAAGTTCTCATGGGCTCAATTTTTCTGTTTAAGAAATGAATCCACGTTTCAGTGATTCACTCATTTCCCAACAATTCTTCATGCTTCGTGTTTGTGATTTTTTAGCTTACACAAAAAACTTATCTTCCAACATAAGGTGACATACAAGTGTCAGACATGCTGTTTAGCTAGTGTACTCACACAAACTGTACTCAGTGAAACTCTTTCTATCAGAAACTCTTTTGTAAGCAAAACCTTTTGGCAGACCAGGCATCATTCACAGGGACTGACTGAGCTGCACAGCTATAAGGAATTGCTCTGCGAGTAGCTTGAGTAAATATCCACACAGAAACTCCTGCTCCTACTTGGAAAGCATCAAACTGCTTCAATGCTGTAGCAACCATGAGTCCAGAAAGGAAATGCTGATGACTTGGCATTTTGTACTGCTTAGAGTCTTAAATTTTGTGTGTGGGAAGCCTCACAGAAGTAGAGTCCTGTTGAAGGAAAGAACCTCTTTATGCCAGATTTCTGTATAAAAACAGATTCCCAGATACAGAGCTTTATTTTGCTTCACATTCTTATACAAAAAACCCTTCCAATGCTGTGCAGAGCTAAAAAGCAAAGGGAAATGAAGTCAAGACCTCTGGAGTTGAAGGAGTGAATATTGGCCCTGCTTTCTCCTCACTTACGTGCTGGTGTCAATCTGGAGTCACTCTTCTGTCTCCTCGCATACAGCAGTGCAAGGAGACCCTAGCCCAATTTCCAGGGAGAACTGACTGAGAAGACTGGAAGAGAGGGGTTTAGAGGTGCACAGTCTTTGGAGCTCAGATTTATTCCTTCATTTAGTTATTGCTGTTATGAAAACATACTGGGCTGTAAACAGACAGATTTTTTCTTTCATTAACACATTGAAGGAATGGACTTGAAGATAAGAATACCATGACCTGAATTTTAGATTCATATCATAGTATTTATGAAGACACAGGGTTAAACACAAGTATGCCAAGAAATAGTGCTACCAGATATGCACATTTGACATGTTTTTCTTTTGACAGCAATACCATTATAAAAAACATCCCCTTTTTCCATTTTTTTTTTGCTAGTGTAAGAGTTCCCTGTACAAACACCAGCTCACACCCAGCACAACATGCATCATCTTGTGTTGTACAACACAATACCAGTACAACTAAGGACGTTCAGAACCGAGGAGACAGCAGTAGGCAAGGGCTGCTCAGGCACAGCAAAGTTCATCAAAATTGATTAGGGCTTCACTTTTAGGTCTTCTCCAGAAAAACAGCTTTCATGCTATATTGACTCCAAGGTAATTAAAAGTAAATGTGTCCTATGCCTGCCTGCAGACCTGCCCTCCTGACAACGTTGTCTCTTGCAGGACCCTCCATCTCCACCTGGTCCAAACCTGGAAAACAGAGGGTATGTTCAGTTCCACAGAGCAACTGCAAGAGATGCTCCACAACAGCAACCCACCTACGCTCCTGTGCTCAGCACTGCTTGACAGCTCTGTCTTTGCACAGCTTAGAAAGCAAGTAAAGACTTACAGGCACTGCCAAGTGGTCCAGAGCCACTTACGTTCACACACCTTGAGGCTAGCCCTCTCTGAAGTAGATTAACATGTTGACTTTCATAGCGGTTGCTCTCCTTTGGGAAACATACAGTGTTTCCATTGCCCTAAAACAACTGGTTGGGGTAATTTAGTGCGGGACAGGAAAGAGGGATAGAAAGGAGGGTCACTTGAGCATCTGAAATTATTTAAGGGCTGTTGCCCTTAAATACAATTTAAGGGTTGTAGCCCAGAGTTCTGTTTTTATTGTATGAAGTTAGAATTGTATGTTGCATGCCTTCAAGTATGGCATAAAGGCCTTTTTCAGGATGCTGGCAGAGCACAGGAGAGCTACCTAGCATAGGGAGGAGACCTAAGTGTGGCCTGGCCTGCCTTGCCCATACCACCTCCCAGAAATGGATGGTCAAATGACTTAGCCTCATCAGGGAGTCAAACAGGCAAACTCTGTCTATGTCCAAGACCAGCATGGGCTGGGAAGCAGTTTTCTGGCAGCATAGACACAAGCTATAGCTTCATGTAAGACTTTTGATACTATTGGTCACCAAATACTCTATAGAAACAAAGGAGTCCTGGAACAAAAGAGAAAGATCTTATGTTCATACATTTGGGGAAAAAAAGTGTATAAATAAACAGGTTTTCTTAGTGGAAGAAGGTACCCAGGTCTCCAAGATTTGTGCTGTCCTACCTATAGAAGACCTAGAAAGGTGGCAGGCATGGCTAACAGTACTGTGCAGGGCAGTAGAAGGTCCCCACAGCCCTGAGCAGGTGGGTATCAAAAGGGTAGAAGAAATTAACTGCAGAGAAAGAGGCAGCTTCAGAGTGAACGACACGAGAGAAATCTTCACACTCAGACTATTTGAATTGAAAATTCACTGCCATGGGAACCCTGAATGTTTTGCATGGATTCAAAACGCAGCTTGGTGGATCTGTGGAACAAAAATACATCAGGAGTTTCTCAAGACAAAGATACCAACTCTGTCTCTGGAAGTCACCATATACCAAATTACTGGAGCTAGAAAAGTACAGCAGAGGAGTTTTCACTTTATTAAATTCTTATAAATTCTCCTGAAAGCATCAGTTTACATTATTGTTAAAGATAGACCTTTATCCTGACCCATTACAACTGCCCTTCTTGGTGCATATATGTTGTAAGGAACATTTTCTTAACACACATGTGCCAATCCTGGAATAGAATTGACGAAGAAATGAGAGGCCACCGCCTAGAGATCTCAGCCCCATATCAACACAAGGTTCCCAGGAATCAACTCTATTCTAGGAAACAACTTCAATCGGAGACCAAAGTGGAAAGCAAAATGCTCCGGCCCTTTGGCCAACTCCCATTGCACCAAGGAGCCATGCCTAGTCTGAAATTAGCAACACAGAGTCAGAAGTCTTGGATAAATTAAGAGCCTTTACTTCATGTAATATAGATATACTAACAGCGCCCTCTTCTGAGAGCCTCTCCCCAGTCTGATCAATAGAGCGTCTTCCATCCTTTCCCTTTCAGTGGAGAACAGAGACACGGAGGTGTGTAGGGTACCTCCCACCTTGTTCCTTACTATACAGACAGAAGTCATATTTACAGGCTGCAGCCTCCTTAGGGGGACAAGGAAAAAGGGAGAACTTTGCCAAAGGGGGGGGCGGGGACAGACAGGGAATAAGGGGAAAGGAGAAGGAAAAACTTAAAATCAAGCACAGTGGAAATAGTATCTTAACTGCTCCCAAGTTGGTTGTATGAGAACCATCACAGTCAAGCCATTAAACTGGAGGCTGCAAACTCACCAGTTACAGACAAAGGAGATGAAACTTAAGGAGCTTCTCAGGACTCTCTCGCTCTGTACTGCCAACTTTCATGTTTTCGTACTCATCTTACCAGATTTAGTGTTACTTGAAGTCCCAACTCCTGAAAGCAAATGGTTAGAAACAAGAAGAGGGGGATGAAATGCCCTGAAAGTTTCCATCTGTTTTCATTTCAGAGAAATGCCAGATACTGTGATCTGAGCAGTACCAGCTGGGAGGACTCTCCAAAAAGTACTTTTTTCCTGTTAGGAAATGCTGACTTGTTAAAATATAAACCCCATCAAAACTGTTACAGTTTTGCGAAGAGGTTCTCAGATCCAGACTAGAATCATTGGTCATCAGATAAAAGGGATCCCAAAAGCAAGTCGTTTGGAAAAACTGCTTTGAGGTACCCACCTGGGGATATGTGATTACACAACAAATAAGACCAAGATCTAGCAGACATGCCCTTCACTTGAGTTCATCAGAAGAGGCAAAGAGAGAATTCAAACCTGTTCATCACACTGGGATGGGACCGTTTTGCCATGTCAGGCTTTGGGGAAGCCTGAAGCTAGCAAATCCTGCTTATTTTTGGACAGAGCCTAACACATTTGGTCTGTGCTGTTATCACAGGCACCTCTATGTAACCACTTTCACTTAAAAAAAAAATCCTTCTGTCTTTTCTCTCCTTCCCTTCCTCCAAAGTTCTGCCACTGCCAAAATTTCTTGTTCCTGTCAAGTGTGGAAGCGTTTTCCAGGCAAACTTGCTGACATACAAGTTGTGATCCATTTTGATTCCGCTGGTTGTTTGTTTCAATATAGATGATTCCCACTTGACCTAGACCTTTTTCTTTAGCTAATTTTCTTTAGCTAATCTAATCTAGCTAATATGCTAGTCCCCTATGCAACTGCATACCCTGGCTTTCATTGGCAGAATAAAGGCCACTGGAAAACACAAAAAAAATAAATAAAGACACTTCACAGAAATGATCCACTTTGCATCATTTAATACACACTGCATTGTAAACAAAAAGACAGCCAAAAATCAGAGTACAGGGCAGAAGATGGAAGAAGAATATTCCTTCCCTTTTGGGGGCTATATTTTCCTAACACTGGTATGATTCAGTTGTCTAATCCTTGCTGGTTAGTAGAATTACTCAGAGCAATAGTGTTGCAGGAATATGTTCAAATGTCATTTTTTGAAGTTTTAAAATTTGCTAAACACAGGGGGAGAGATGAGTTTCTGTAGTAGAAAGTAGAACTGCGCATCCCATTCCTGAACAGACTGTAATTATTGTTCCGGTGGCAGTTGGCATCTCAGAAGTGGAAGTAGTTATTTTGGTGAAATCATCCCCTGTTAGGTACCACATTGCCAAAAGAGACCTCAAACAAAACCAACAATACACATGGCCATCACTGGGAGCAGACACACTCTCACACTGAGGCTGCGAGCAGCAGTCAGCACTTGCATAGCACTGGTCTCCAGACCACTTAAAGGACACAAGAGGCTTAGCATCAATTTGAATGGCACAAGCATTTTTCTCCCCTCAAGTATTGCTTAGAAAATCCATGTAAAAAGCATGATGTAATGGCCAGGACATAGGCTGAAATTTGAAATTTTGGCAGGTAGTCGAAGTGGCATAAAGAAAATAAGAATTACCTCCTTTTGTGTTGAAAGAATCAGGAAAAAAAACTGTCTCTCATGAGGTCAGCATCTATTCAGTGTAGAGTCATGCCTTTTTGGCCAACTGAAACAATTAATAATGCTGAACAAACAAGAGAAAGCCTCAGAGAATGGAAAGTGCTGGTACAAAGGAATCAGGCAGATACAACAAGGAATACTTGGCTAAAGAAAGTCTTAGGAGTTGTTATGGAAGTGGGAAGAAAGGAGACAAAAATCAAGTAGATATGCACTCCCAGTTTTATGGAATCAGTACAGAAAATGCTCACCTTCCACCACCCCAAAAAAAGGGAACTTCTCTACGGGCTGGTGTATAGATCTCCAGAAGACCTTTATTCACAGAACAGACTTCAAGAATACAACACACATATAGCTGCAACCCCATAGTTAGTCATACAAGTCATTTAAATAGACAACACTGACTATAAACAAGCATTCTTAAAAATAAGCCATTACAGCCCTGAGATACAAAGGCACACTGCTGCATGGGAGTGCTCTTGCCTTGCAAGCAAGAGTTGACTTGCAAGCAAGACTGATCTCATTTCATTCCATGCATTCGATTTTTACGTGAAAATAGCTTTTAGTTATACACATGCAGAGCTCCAGAGAGGTTTATAATGATTTCTTGTTTTAAACAAATTTGTTCTGTACTCACATAGCAGAATGGCTACTGTACTTTTGTAAGTGATTACGAAAGCTTTCAACATCAACTATGTTAATCTGTAACATACGCTATGCAGGATGTCACTGATATATCAGACATTAGAGTCAGACATTTTATTCACATAAATGAGGCAATTACTGCCATGGAAATGGCAGATAGGATGAAGGCAACAGATGTCACTCATTAAATACACTTCCTTTCACAAAACTTCATTATTGCTTGTGTGCTGCAGACAAGTTTGGCAACATTTCTCAGTCAATGGAGTTTGCCCATACACGAAAACTGGGAAGAATTTGTTGTTGCAGATTATATGATCATGTAGATCTCTAACATCAGAACAAAAATCACTCTTAGGCTAGAACTGCTACTCCATATGGGAAAAATTTCTCAATATAAACCCATTACAATTTTTCCCTCTTCCTCCCTTAGGATTGTTCTTATCTCAGGCACTAAGCTTGATCCATGCCCAATCTACTGAGTAAGCCCAAATGATGGAATCAAAATTCACCCTCTCTTCCTGAATTTCAGAAAGGGGCAGAGATCATTTAAGGAGTTATGCTATGAACAAACACCCTAACCTTCACAGGCTCTCCCCTTCTATAGTTGGATCAAATCAGTTCAAGAACTCTCCACCTGCAATTTCTCGTGCTTGTAATGATCATCAAATCAACATCAGAGTTCTCAACAGTGATTGCAAGTCAATCGATGACTCTATCTGCAGGCATAAATTATTAATAATGATATTTTTAAAAAGCTACTAGGGAGGAATGGCAAAATCCACAAAAGACCCCAGATTTAGTATTTTCTGGCTTTTGGGAGAGCAGAATCCAATCACCTCCCTCCTAAAGCTACATGTACATTGTTTATCACCACAATGACTTGATGAGGCAAGGAATAATTGGTGTTCCCCTTTGGAGGTGTACATTAGAGAAATTGGTTAAATGCCTCAACCAGTGACATGGAAAGATTCTGTGGCAGAGCCATGTATTGAGTGTGTCTTTCCAGTCCTTGTCCAGGACTATAAGATTGTTTCTGAAGAGGAAGAAAACATCACAAAGACTCAAAACATTTGACTGAGTTTTGAGAACCTTTTCAGATTTCAAGCATATTTCTGAATACTTTGAGTACAGATTATTCTATGCAGGAGAGTTGTTTTGCATTTGGATATATCTAAGAACTAAGACACTACTTTTAGAAAAGATATTGAAGTGCAGAGATATTTAACACAAAGCGAGTTCTCCACAGGTGGGGAGGGAGTTAACATTTTCTCATGAAGAAGCCACATTGCACAGGGATGAAAAACATTGCAACACATGAAGGAAAGAAACCCCTCCAAAATCAGTTGTGACAGGTTTCTTCAGTTCTCTTATGTGCTTTCCATGATGCTTCAGTTTTAAATCAGAGAGCAGCCTTTTTTGTTTACTTCTTCATTGAAAAAACTTATTAGAACAATACACTCAGGTTTCTTTAAGCACAAGGTGGTGAAAGGCCTTGTGAAAACAGAAAGTGGGAATGTGATGTCTCTGGCAGCTCCAGTCCTCTCACTCAGGGGACTCATATCTTAAGTTCAGCTTCTCCACCGTGAACAGGAGTACAGGACAGAGTATGGGTAAGATCAGGGTGTACCCATAGTATTTTCCAAGGCAAAGGCTCACTTTCAGTCACCACTATCTGCAGAAGAGAAAAAAAACAACCCTTTGCATGGTAAGCGAAATAAACCACAGGCATGAGTGGCTGGAGATGCTTCAAGTCCATTACACGTCCCACTGACTGGTCTCTGAGAATATCCCTCAGCGTTATTCAGACAAATATTCAGAATATCCATCAGGTGGATGAGAAAATTACCAGTGTCCATCTCTTAGTGAGAAAGTTCAAACTTTTTGCAGTGAAACACTCCCTGGCTTTCTGAAGCACCGTACAGATTGAATGATTTGTCACCATGGCCTGAAATACAGGATGCAGTTCACATGACAGTTTCCACAGCTCTGTCTTTCACTCATAAATACACATCTGTAAGCTGCTGGTTACCTAAGAGGTCAATGTCTCTGTGTTCCAGAGCTGCATTTAGAAACACAGCCCGACCCACCAGCCAAGGCTCTGCAAGTGTTTAGTACAGAGGCTTTTGGAAACTGTTCTTTGCGCTTGTGAAAGCACGAGAAGACAGTGTGGGAACTACCCAGAAAACTCAGATTTATTACGACTTGCTATCCCCCAGTCAGAGAGTATCCTCTAGGAAACACAAATGCTCCTCTTTTGTATTCACCAAGGCCTCCTACGCAAGCAGAAATGAAGAAAGAACAACCCAATCTGCCTTCCACTGAAGTCACAATCTTTCAGTGTTACCACAAATATATCCTATAATTGAATTCCCTGTTGTGATTTCCTCAAAAAGATTATAGCAAGACCAAGAAAAAAGCATGGGTCATTTAACTCCACGGTTCTATGCATAAGCCACAAGACCATCTCCCTTGCTCTACAGGAGACCATCTCGGACATAGGTTAAGACTATCCTCTAGGAACCACATTCTTTTTTGTCCTCACCAACAACCCTCTACACAAGCAGAAAAGGGAATATAAGACTCAAATGAGAAACAGATGTTTAAAATAAGAAAGAAAAAAAGAAAAGGAGACCACAACAGACAGTCCTATCATTCATCTACTAGTTCAATCAATGACCCAAGATCAACCTCCTGAAAGAGCCATGCAACAGCACACAGAACACTCCCCCCACCATGTGCTTGAAATGAAAACACGCAGTGGAAGAGTCATTAAACCTGAATAAACTGACCCAGAGTTCAATAAACAAGCTTGAAGACATTAATGATAAGAAGGTGGAACATCCAGTACAAACAAGACTATCACTGCACAGCGAGAACCCTGAGCTACATGCAAGCTCCCTAGCACACAGAGAAACACAGCAACTGCTCTTCCAAACATTTATTGTTTATTTCCACTTATCTCTTGTTCAGGTACAACACACCTATGTCATAGACATAGGCTGACGCATACGTTTACTCTTTGGCATGTTTCTGATCACAAAGATTTTGATTTCAGATCTACGCTACTGCACTCCAGTCGAGGCCTCTGATTAACACCAACAGGAATTAATCGTTAAGTAGACAGCACATCGTTAAGTAGGTAGCAAATGCAGCACATTTCCAATTCTTACCTCCTGAAGGAAACATGAGTTTGTACGGCAGCTGCTTTCTAGGAGGTCTAATGGTTGTGAACGTACAGCAGTGTCCAGAGCTCAGGTGCTGAATGGTCACAGCCCAGGAGAAGCACCAGGACGGAGGCAGAGCAAACCACAGATGAGTGCCAGAGCTAAGACAGAGCACTTCCAGGGACGCCTGAGTGCTGAGGGTCCCCATTCAGGCTCCTAGTCCAACATTTTTAACCCTTCACCCGTCTGTTTTTCCTTTGACATCCATTGCTCTTCCTGGACTTATTTTTCTTTACCTTTGGGAGGGAAAAGAGGTCCTGGAGGATGAGCAAGGCAAAACTGCAAGAATAAGGGATGTTTCTGCTCAAAAGAACACACACGAGTTGAACAACATAGCAGGCACTTGTACCTGCTACCGTTAATCTGCAACCACAACAAGTAGGTGTGGGTGGTATCTTGCACAGATCAGCCCATTACTGAGTAATGTTTTCAATTAATTTAACAAATAACCTATTGCAGTCATTCAGTAAGGCTGGTGGTTGCAGGGAGAGAGCAGAAACCTCAGTTCAGACCCCGCTTTGCAGGTTTTCCCAGTGGGGCTGTACCTGCGACCTAGCAGAGTGAGGAGGAAGATGCAGAATGCCATGCCCAATGCCTCAGATGGTCACTGCAGCATCTCATGGCCAGACAGCAATGGTGGTAGGGCTTGGCTACCTCGGTGGTTCCTCAGATTACTTAAGACAGCAACTTCCCACCAGCCAAGACTGTGCACTGAACTTCACACTGTTGTCTAAGGTCATCCTTAAGGGACCCCTCCAAGCCTGAATTTGAAATAACTCATTTGTGCAAATCTCACTGTCCCAACAGTGGCTGGGGACAATTTCAGCCCCAAAGGACAGAATCCATCACACATCAGGTGTCTGCTAAGCTGGACAACAATAATGAGATATTTTCAGAAACAGAAGTTATCTGCACACCTCTTCCCTGCCACAATATGAGGGTTCACATGGGAAGCAGGAGTCTCACAAGGAGACAACACTTTTTCCTGCTGGACCACCAGTTATTGTCTAATCCACCTGTGCACAGCACCTGAATATTATTATTGTGCCAGACTAGATGTGATCTGTCTAGGTCTGCCTAGGTTAACATCCTATTTGACATACGTCTTTGTGGAAACCAGACACCGCCTGAGGAAGGTTTCAGTTACATCTTGCTGCCGCTCCCTGCCATGCTAAGTATCTCCATGCTCCGCCACTGATTTTTCCCTTTACTTTTGGGGATCCTTCGTGCTTCCATTTCCTTATTTATGTTTATCTCAAGTAGCAGCTCTGTGGCTGCCTCCTTGCAGAGCGCATGATGGGCCGTTTGCCCTGCACAGCCCAGCCCAGCATCATCTGCCACCTCTCTCCAATCTTGTTTTCTGTCTGATGTCTCACAAGGTGAAAGCCTGTGATTTCCTTCCTCCTTTTCTTCTTTCCCCTCCCTCCAGACGCATGTTTTTGTGTTGAGTTTTATCACTTTCCTGGGCTCTGCCCACCAGCACCAGATGTCCTGTACATGAAGATAGGACTCGGAGCATCGCTTTACTTGGAAAAAAAGCAGGGAGAGCCCTTAGCTCCCACCCCGCTCCCTAGATGACCCCAAACACCGCTGAAGAGATCAGGATCCACTTTTTTCTCCTCTTCCTTGTAGTAACAGCACCACCTTTTGGCTCCCGGCATGACGCTGTGATTTCGCATCAGCGGCTCAGCGATGTCACTGCAGAGCACTAACATTGCCCAAAAGAAGCCCTCGCCTGCCCTAACAGTGCTCATTTCATTTGCAATACTGTTGCCTGGAGAAAAGGGGATCCCACAAGCCCCCTGAAGTGAGTGGTCATCCCCTCACAACCAACCACACATCACCTGAGTACTTCTCCTAACTCAATGGCTTTTCAGATAAGATAACTGGTTAGCAATTAATTCGACCTCCACCCAGCTCTGCACTCTGAGTCCAGCAAAGCGGGTAGTAGCATGGCTCAAAATACACAGTCATTTTCAGACCTGAATGTACATAAACATACCAATCCTTTGACCCTTCTCTAATTTGCCTACAAGCATGAAGTAATCAAATACAGAGGAATGGTGCTCATAAACTCAACTTCTTAGAAGAATGACTATACTGAAGACATATTCATTTGTCTGGAGTTTGTGGTGTATCTAGCAGAAAAAAATAAGAACTGGGGAAGGTTTTTTTGAGGTGAGGCATTAAGAAACTGACACACAAGAAGAGAGATGATAACGCACACGTTTAAAGCAGAAACTCACCTTCAATTTTAAGTCACACTTCAACAAGGGTCTGAAACCTGTGTGTTTGCCTCCTTTGTTGGTGGCATCAGGCCTAGAGCTGCGACACAAAAATTGACATTGCTTGGAGCAGATACTGTAATGCAGACTTTAACCACCCACCAAATCTCCCTTTCCCCCCTCCAGCTCTGATAAATCAATCTCACTTTATTGATGTGATGCCCACCAGCTGGGCTCTGATCTTTCTTCCTCAGGGGTTAGTGACACCAGCAGATGTGAGAGCCTCCTAATCAGGGATAAAGCAGAACAGAGGCACCCCTTTAATGGTGCAAATTTGATCCAGTTTCTAGCAAATAAAGTGCTGTGCTCAGAATTCAGTAGAATCTGCTTCATTTGGGGGATTAACCTTTCTGTTACACTACCTGGTAAATTCCCTTGGGGAATGTCTATGACACCAGGACTAAATCACTTCTTAAAGATCAATAAACAAATGCACCTACAGATGCACACCTGGACATACACAAGTCTATGGGACCAGATGGGATCCACAAACGGGTACTGAGGGAACTGGTGGAAGTGCTCACTGAGCCACTTTCCATCATTTATCAGCAGTCCTGGAAAACTGGGGAGGTCCCAGTTGGCTGGAGGTTGGTTAGCAAATGTGATGCCCATCTACAAGGAGGGCTGGAAGGATGGTCCAAGGAACCACAGGCCTCTCAGATGGACCTCGGTGCCTCAAAAGGTCATGGAACAGATCATCCTGAGTGCCATTATGTGGCACATGAAGGACAACCAGGCGATCAGGCCCAGTCAGGATGGGTTCATGAAAGGCGGGTCCTGCTTGACCAACCTGATCTCCTTTATGACAAGGTGACCCGCTTGGTGGATGAGGAAAAGGCTGTGGATGTTGTTTACATGGACTTTAGTAAGGCCTTTGATGCAGTTTCCCACAGCATTCTCCTGGCGAAACGCTGCTCATGGCTTGGACGGGAGTACCCTACACTGGGTTTGTCCCCCTGCACTCGGCACTGGTGAGGCCCCACCTCCACTGTGTCCAGTTCTGGGCCCCTCACTACAAGAAAGACATAGAGGTGCTGGAGCGGGTCCAGAGAAGAGCAACGGAGCTGGCGAGGGGTGTGGAGCATAAGTCCGATGAGGAGCGGCTGAGGGAGCTGGGGTTGTTGAGCCTGGAGAAAAGGAGGCTGAGGGGAGACCTTATCGCTCTCTACAACTGCCTGAAAGGAGGGTGTAGCGAGGTGGGGGTCAGTCTCTTCTCCCAAGGAACAAGTGATAGGACAAGAGGAAATGGCCTCAAGTTGCACCAGGGGAGGTTTAGACTGGATATTAGGAAAAAAAAATCACTGAAAGGGTTGTGAAGCATTGGAACAGGCTGCCCAGGGAAGTGGTGGTGTCACCTTCCCTGGAGGTATTTAACAGATGTGTAGATGTGGTGCTGAGGGACATGAGTTAATGGTGGACTTGGCAGTGCTATGTTAACAGTTGGACTTGATAATCTTAAAGGTCTCTTCCAACGAAAACGATTCTATGCAGAGCGTATTACTACTGTTCCAAATCTAAGATTAAAAACAATTATAGGTCGACTCATGTTTCCTTGGACTATGACTGTGTGCCTTGACCTTTGCCGTGGTAGAAAGTGAAGTAGTTAGGTATATTTAAACACATGCTCACAAGTATCTACATTCCAATTTATAATGTGTTCCAGTAACCTTGAATTAAATCTGGCATATGAAATCAGACAAATAGTTATTTGCAACAACTTTCAAAATCTAAGCGTAACCAGGCAACAGCTTTCCTCTACTACTTCTGATTCACCTGTAAATGACTAATTCCCATTATTTTCCTATTATTTTTTGTTACTTTTCTCTTACAAAGCCCAGGAACCTAACTGTCCTGGGGTAATGCTAAGGATAAAGCACCAGCGCATGCAGACACCCTTATAGACTTGATGTCCCCATCACCCTGGCTTGAAGCTAGCATTTCCTAAAAAGCTGTTGTAAAAGTAGGTAAAATGTCTTACGCACTTTTGTCTTTCCCAGTTCAGCCCTTACAACAGCATGCTTCAAAGCATCTTTCAGTCGTTTTTCAGGGTCGTACTTTAGCTAATCAACAGCCATCTCTGGAATGAAAACTTGGCTGAAATGAGCATATTATTAGCCTTCCTGTCACAGTATCTAATCTGACTTCAAATGAAAAACAAATATCCAAAGACTGGAACAATGTTTGCCTGATAAAACAATCTAGATGAACACAACATAGGAAGGAAATAGCAGAGAGTTCAGGTATTTGCACAATAAAGTTGAACGCAGGCTTTGAGGCAGCTTTTTTACAGTGTTGCCCACCTAGACATAGCTGTACCTAGAGAGAAAATTTCAAAATATTCTGCATTGCTCAACAGCAGCTCCTGAAGAAATGAACCTTGCAGAGGCTGTTGCCAACTGCTGTCAAAAGTTTTCCTATTACTCATTTACAGCCTGATCCCAAACACATTGCAGTTGATAGAGAGTCCCATTGATGGTTTCAGGCTTTCATGTGGATGCAAGCCCTAATTTTTAAATGGGGCTGTTATCAAAAAGGGGGAGAAAACCAATACGTCCTTTATTTAGGCACCTAAGGATAGGTTTGGGTCCTGGTCATTAACAGCATTAGTTGACAAACACAGCCCGTGCCAGACTTCAGCCCAGCAGGACTTGTTCTAGGGCAGTGGAAGTTCTAATAACTTTTAATCTTATTACAATACATCTTGGAAGTATCTGGGATGTATTATGCACCCAAACCTAACAGGAACTGGAGATTTTTCTGCTGCTAGCTGATTTTTGCCAGCAACTTCAGCTTGAGCAACCTCTTGTGCTGACCGACCCTTTGGTTCTTCCAGCTGGAGCTGGCAGAGACTGTCCAACCCCAAATCCGTTTAATGTATTTTGTTCTCTTAACTTACTGAACCCAGTTAACTTAAAGCAGCCCTAAAATACTAATTATTCTAATTCATCCATAATAGGAGTGAGGCTAATGAAACAACTCACTTTAAGTGCCCTGGAGGTATCGTTGATAAGATACCTGCCAGTATGCAGTCAGCAGTATTTTGTTCTCAAACTACTGCAGAGAGAAGTACAATGTTATCATGAGAAGGGACTAGTGGGAAATGGAAAACCAGCAAGACAAATAAGGAAACCAGCAGGGGAAAAGTTACTATGTACATTAATTATCCATTAGGAGCAAACAACACCCCTAGCAGTAAATAGTGCAAATGTTACATTGTTCTTTTATTTTAAATTAAGCTATTGCTTTAGCAGTGGGAGGAAAATTAAGATCTTCCCATGCGAAACTGGAAGTGTCAGTCTCTTCATAAACAAACTGGGTTACGAATGTTGGCAGTGGTCTGACTGGGCCTCCCCAGCACCACAATTGCTGGTGAAGCTGCTGGGGGGCTGGAGGCTGTCACCAGGGATATGGCGAATGAGTAACAGCCTGGCACATTTCGACACAGGATTTCCTCTAATGTTTTTTTCATCTGAGCCCCCCTGCTTTGATTTCCCTCGGAAGCCCATCCAAATGCTCCTGCCTCAGCTTTCAGCTCACACACACAGCAGAGGGAGCTAAGCCACCAGAAAATAAAAAGAATCCCCTCCTCTCACGGAGAAATGGGGTATAACTCGGTCAGTTCTCTGCCCTAAAGCTCTGATCATTCAGTGTTGGAGCTCCCCTGTGACTAGGTCCTCTCTTCCAGCCCTCCTGTGTGTCCTACTGATCACACACCTGATGAGCAGGAGCGCATATGCAGTACTTCTGACTCCATCCCTGGGATTCTTTCACTTTTCAGGGATATTTTTTTTAAAAGGAAAATTTTCTCTACAATTTCCCTTTTACCACCAGGTTTTGGTCTACATACTGGATATAAATCCCAGTATTTTAAGGCACTGCAGCAAGATTCAAAACTTCCACTTTCTGTGCTCGCTCCTATCCAACTCCAGATCCCCGTTACCTGCCAACAAGCCAAGGGGTCTCACCTGTGAACCTGTCCTCAATTGGTGTTGACATCAACCCGACCCTGGCCTAGGGCAGACATCTCAGAGAAGAGAATTTCACATCATAAACCCACAATTACTTCTTACGGTAGCTTAAGTGCTTGCAATCTCCCCAAAACTGAGAGAACATGGAAACATAACTTCCATCTGTGAGGCACTGGTACTCATGGGGCAGGACAATTTGCAGGACAGTCTTATTACTGCTGCACTGAGTTATAAAAAACTGCTGAATAATCTTGCAGAGGTGAAAAACTGGAAAATTAAATGGCAGACGAAATTTAAGACAAGTAACTATGAAACATTAGATATGGGGGGAAAAAATCCCACTGATTAAAAATTCAGCATCTGTCCTATGCGGCCATGACAATTCCCCAGCTGACTGTCCTCTCTTTGACTCAGCACAGTACTTTCTGGAAGAGTCAGGTTCACTTAAATAATTTCACTTAAGGAAATATTCAAGGTGCAGGAGCAGGCTATGCCCATGTGCTGAAAGAGGAGCCGGGGGGAAGAAGACTGGCCCGTCTGCGCAGAAAGCTTTGGCTGGAACTCAGGAAAAAAAGGAGTTTATGACCTTTGGAAGAAGGGGCAGGCCACTCAGGAAGACTACAAGGATGTTGTGAGGTTACGCAGGGAGAAAACTAGAAGGGCCAAAGCCCAATTAGAACTTAATGTGGCTTCTGCTGTAAAAGACAGACAGTAAAAAATGTTTCTAAAATACATTAGCAACAAAAGGAGAATCTAAGGAGAATCTCCATCCTTTATTGGATGCGGGGAGAAACATAGTGACAAAGGATGAGAGAAGGCTGAGGTACTTAATGCCTTCTTTGCCTCAGCCTTTAATAATAATGCCAATTGTTCTTGGGGTACCCAGCAACCTTAGCTGGAAGACATGGATGGGGAGCAGAATGAAGCCCCCATAATCCAGGGGGAAAAGGTTAGCGACGTGCTACACTACACAGACAATCCCAAGTCTGCAGGGCTGGACAGGATCCACCCAAGGGTACTGAGGGAGCTGGCGGAAGTGCTCACCAAGCCACTTTCCATCATTTCCGTCATTTCCCAGCAGTCCTGGCTAATGGGGCAGGTCCCAGTAGACTGGAGGCTAGGAAATGCGATGCTCATCTACAAGAAGTGCTGGAAGGAGGATCTGGGGAACTACAGGCCTGTCAGTCTGACCTTGGTACCAGGGAAAGTTATGAAGCAGTTCATCTTGAGTGCCATCAGGCAGCACGTACAGGGCAACCAGGTGACCAGGCCCAGGCAGCAGGGGTTTATGAAAGGCAGGTCCTGCTTGACTAACCTGATCTCCTTTATGACAAGGTGACCCACTTTGTGGATGAGGGAAAGGTTGTGGATGTTGTTTACGTGGACTTTAGTAAAGACCGTGACACCATTTACCACACCATGCTCCAAATGCTGTGGAAATTGTCTGCTCATGGCTTGGATGGGCATATGCTTCACTGGCTAAGAAACTGGCTGGAGGGCCGAGCCCAGAGAGCGGTGGTGAATGGAGTTAAAGCCAGTTGGCGGCCGGTCATGAGCGGTGTTCTCCAGGGCTCAGTATTGGGGCTGGTTCTCTTTAATGTCTTTATCAACAACCTGGACAAGGGGATTGAGTGCACCCTCAGTAAGTTTGCAGATGACATCAAGTTGGATGGGAGTGTTGATCTGCTTGAGGGTAGGAAGGCTCTACAGAGGGACCTGGACAGCCTGGATTGATGGGCCGAGGCCAATAGTGTGAGGTTCAAGAAGGCCGAGTGCCAGGTCCTGCACTTGGTTCACAGCAACCCCATACAACACTACAGGCCTGGGGAAGAGTGGCTGGAGAGCTGCCCAGTGGAAAAGAACCTGGGGATGTTGGTCGGCAAGTGGCTGAACATGATCCAGCAGTGTGCCCAGGTGGGCAAAAAGGCCAACAGCATCCTGGCTTGTATTAGAAATTGTGTGGCCAGCAGGACTAGGGCAGTGATCTTCCCCTTTACTTGGCATTGTGAGGCCGCAGCTCGATTACTGTGTCCAGTTTTGGGCCCCTCACTACAAGAAAGACATGGACCCGTTGGGGCGGGTCCAGAGAAGGGCAACGAAGCTGGTGAGGGGTGTGGAGCACAAGTTTTATGAGGAGCAGCTGAGGGAGTTGGGCTTGTTGAGTCTGGAGAAAAGGCATCCCCTGATCATTTTTTGGCCCTCCTCTGGACCCGCTCCAACAAGTCCATGTCTTTCCTGTGCTGAGGATTCCAGAGCTGGATGCAGTACTCCAGGTGGGGTCTCATCAGAGCTTTGAGGGGTAGACTCCCCTCCCTCGCCCTGCTGGCCATGTTTCTTCTGATGCGGCCCAGGAGACATTTGGCTTCCTGGGCTCTGAGCACACATTGCCAGCTCATGTTGAGCTTCTCATCAACCAGTAACCCCAAGTCCTTCTTGGGAGTGCTGCTCTCAATCCCTTCATCCCCCAGACTGTATTGATACCAGGGGTTACGCCAACCCCGGTGCAGGACCCTGCACTTGGCCTTGTTGAATCTCATGATGTTCACACAGACCCACTTTTTGAGCTTGTCCAGCTCCCTCTGGATGGTATGCTGTTCCTCAGGCATGTCAGCTGCACCACTCAGCTTGGTGTAATCCGCAAACTTGCTGAGGGTGCACTTGATTCCACTATCTGTGTCACTGATGAAGTTATTAAACAGTACTAGTCCCAACATGGACCCCTTGTCACTGATCTCCATCTGGACATTGAACCATTGACCACTACTCTCTGGATGCAACCATCCAGCCAATTCCTTATCTACTGAATAGCCCATCCATATCTCTCCAATTTAGACAGAAGGATGTTGTGGGGGACCATGTCAAAGGCCTTACAGAAGTCCAGATAGATGACATCAGCAGCTCTTCCCTTGTCCACTCATGAAGTCACTCCACCATACAAGGCCACTTGCTTGGTCAGGTAAGATTTGCCCATGGTCAAGCCATGCTGGCTGTCTCAAATCACTTCCCTGTCCTCCATGTGCCTTAGCATAGCTTCCGGGACGACCTGTTCCATGATTTTCCCAGACACAGAAGGGAGTCTGACAGGTCGGTAGGTCCCAGCGTCCTCCCTACCACCTTTTTTAAAAATGGATGCCATAATGAGTTTTAATGAATAAGGAGTTTTAATCATTCTTTTATTCATTTAATCAGCTCTAAAATACCATTCAAGGACCAAACAATGTAGTTCAATGTGGCAAGGAAAAAAACCACCCAGGACTTCCACAATTTATGGGCAAGGGAACTGAATCACAGAAATTGTGCAATTATTTCCTGAGAAATATTAGTCTTGTCCTTAGATGTATTGAGTTTGAACACACTTTGCTATAAATATAACAACAACACCCCACAATCCTATTAGAGGCCAGAAGTACTTAGACTCTCAAGCCTCCAAAATAGCCCAGTGATTGTAGCAATCAGATCCTTTAAAAGACCTATATTTTTAGACATCTACTAGAGAAGCTACCCAGATGTGTCCAGTAGGTGTCATTTTTGTCCACTCTTGCTTGTTTTACTAAAGGTTAATGAGAGTAGCAAGAAGGCATTTCCCTTGGAATGTCAGAGATATCAGTGCTTTCCTATGGAAATGGATGGTATTTGGGAGAGGAAACCATGGCATGTGCAGAAACAATGGGTTTGACCAGAAATCTCCCCCGGCTGAACAGGAAGGCTCAGGATCAGTTTGATGCCTGCACATTTCTGGACTGAACTAAAGACCTGGGAAGGCAGGTCCAGATTTTCCTCAAAGTCCAGTTCTGCCGGGTTTGGCACTCCAAAATAAGGACTCACCTCCCACGATCCTGCTCTTTCCACCTCTACATATCCTCGGCCATGTTAAGTCTCAGCAAATCCTCTTGGTACCTTCCCCCAGTATTGCTGGAGATATGAGACACACAGTCTACCCATGGGCACTTCTGGTGAACAATTTCTTACTTCCTCCACCTGCTACACAGAAAACCAGACTGCATTGAAAGATAAACTTCTTTTGCAGGGGGAATTTAGTCCAAGGCTGCTGGGATTGGAGTGAAACCATCCAGGGATGGTTTCCTGTCTGGCAAATATGCCATTTCTTCATTGCGCAAACCTCTGGAGCAGGACCGCAAGCACCTGCCTCCTGCACAAGCCAACACTAGGTCAGCAGCCCTGAGAAGCAAAATCATGTCACTGTGGCCAAGTGTAAGACATTTTATTAATTTCATAAATTGTTTGATAGTTTTTATTAATTATGCATTTTGTCCCCATACAGGGAATTCCCACGCCACAGGAGAAGAAGCTGAAGGGAACCTGTGCTTCTCCAGGGACAGTTAAAGCCTGGCAGCATTTGCCATCAAAATGCTTTAATCTGAGAGATTGTACTTTGGTTTGAGGTGCTGGAGCTCCAGGCAGACATGAGTTTCCTCTTGCCAGTTTGGCTGATGAGGTGGTAACCTCTGCCAGATGGACATGACAGCGAGCAGAGCAGCCCTTGCTGCTCCCTGACCCCGAGCCCAGGGGTCCCCAAGGTAAAAGATACACAGACATATGCTTATGGACACCCCCACACAAAATAACTTCTTGTTGGTTTCCCAAGAGACCCACAGGTGGCATGAAGCCCAGATGCGAAAATAAATCAGTACCAGCAGCGGAGCTGCACCCATCTGCTGCACGTGGGTGGCTGGGGAGGTGGGGGCTTGCCTGTCATGTGGGCCCTGCCAATGCACAGGTGCCACGGATGTTCCTTCTCTTGGTCCCTGGCCTGAAAACACGATGGACTGCCTTGAGCAGCGCAGCTCTGGAAACTTCGCCCTGCTGCTGTATATGCACAATGACCAAAAAAGGCCATTTTGCATCTACTGTCCTTCCTACCCAGCACTCTGGTGAAGTCGGAAAATTCATCCCTAACCAAGCGAGCTGCACGCTACAACCATACATCTAAGATTTCCACTCAGACACCTTCATGACGATGAAGCAGAACTTGCAGCAGCGTTGCTTTCATGCAGAACAGACACAGCCCCCACAGCTGTCTCCTGCTTCTCTACAACGAAGCGGCACCAGAAGCACAAATTTCATTTGATATTCCCAAATAACTGGAATTACTTTTGTTATTAAAGACTACCTGACTAAAGTGTAGTCTTCCATGAACCCACATTAGCCACGAGCCATCAGTGCCATCACGACAGGCAATACTGATTTTCTATGAGGTTTCACAGTCTCCCCCTGAATTATCTCCTGCAAAGACTCATTTTCACAGGATTTCCTGAATGCTGAGGCTTTGGTTTCCATTAGTCTTCCTCTCTGCAGAACAAAAGGCCCCAGCGAGGGACCTGCAGACCTCAAATAGGCTGGGCTGCTCCCAGCCCTGCCCCAGAGTGCCTGGGACTGCAGGCTAGAGATGTGGGGAGCAGTAAGAAAATATCATTTCAGTAGACTTAACTAACTTCTCTGGCCAAGAATTACTCCTAAACAAATACTTCTATTCTAAAATCAGTTTTTCAACTCCAAATAATTAGGGGATGTTGTTCCTGCTTTCTTCTCTTGCAGAGATAACTTGCAGCTGTTTGCAAACAGCTGACACGAATTTTTGTCCGCCCATCTAATAGCACGGTATTGTGCTTGCCTCCAAACTGGAGGAATTTATGCTACAGTGTGAATTTCCAACTCGTAATATCAAATTATCTATCAGGAAATACTTCTCTGCAGGGGTGACCTGTGCGCGAAGACCTCACACAGTCATGCTGGAACTCAGTTTTCCAGGGCGGGATCCAGCCCCTCCAGCCGTGTTGCCCACACTCCAAGAAATGTGCTAAGTTTCTGAAGGAACCTGATGCTTTCTCGTAACTGGTTTGGAGGCCCTTTCTTCCAGAGCACTACTTCTCCCGGTAACGGCCACTAGTGAAAGTGTGGACCCTGAGGCAGGCAAGTGGGATCTCACTTTCAGATGGTCATTGCTTCTTCAATCAGCCAGCAATGATAAAGCGAGATAACAGGCATTTAGTGAAATCCAGGAAAATGCAAGCAGCATTTCAGTCAGCTCCTTCAGTCAGATAAACTCCAGACAGATCACACACATCAGCCACACAGATGAAGGTGGTTCTTAATCAGACAATACCGATCCTTGAGTACAGCACATAACAACGATGGAACGGAACTGCTCAGCCCACTTTGCCCAAAGCATTCTGCTACTGTAGCTGGTCAGAGAAAATAGCTTTATCACCACCATCAGCCAGGTTGAATAAAATCTCAGACGTCAACAACCACATTTAAATCAAAAAGGATACCTGCAATGAGAAAACTTCAAGGTGAGGTCTGAGGTTTTTCACAAAATTACAAATAGAAAAGATCAGTACACTGGGCTTCAAGGATCTTTCAATATATGTAATTACAGAAGCATGACAAAAACAGGGTGACCGATTTCCACGTGCTTCGAAGCAGGGACTTTTTCAGGATTAAGCCTTTCAGCCAGCAAGTAATATCTGACAGGCTTGTCACAGAGCTGAAAAATGTAGATATTTATTTTCTACCAGCCCTGAAACAGTGTGCCTTTTTGTGGTTTTTGAATCACTAATGTAGGGTTTGGTTTGTAAAATGAGGGTGCCTGGATACACAACCTGAGCAAAGCTGGATAATGGGCGGGAATTCTAGCGGGCTGAGGGCTGCTTCGGCGGATGACTCACTGCTGGGTGACTGCTGGGTGCTGGTGACGTGCCCACTCAGGCGGCGCAATACATTAACCCTCTGTTGAAATGATGCAATATTCATTTTCTAGAAGGTTTCACAGTCTCCCCCTGAATTATCTCCTGCAAAGCCTTCATTTTCACAGGATTTGCTGAATGCTCAGGCTTTGGTTTACATTAGTTTTCTTCTCTGCAGAACAACTCTGTGTTTCCAATCCAAGAGCACCAGAACAGCTGTTTTCCATGAAATTAGCCTGGGAAAAGCTTCAGTAACAGCTTCCTGCACTGAGCTCCATACGTCCCCCACAGGTTTCACCTTATCAGCTGTAAGACAGTAAGAGACCATCCAGGTTTTGACCATCCTGTTATTGCTTCCATGGCCACTTGTCCCCAGCCATACTGTTATCCTTTACCATCTCTGTTACTTTCACTTCTTATCCTTTCCTCCTTCTTCCCAAAGCAGCTTCAAAGGCTCTGGAAACTTTAAAACTTCCAATCCCCACACATTGCCCTCTTTTTCCATTGCATGTTTGGCACCTGAGTCCCCCAGCACATCTAGATGGGCAGCAGAGCACTGGAGGTGCAGCGTGGCATAATCATGGCCTTCTCAAGATTGAACTGAAGAATGTCCTCAGTGAGCACCTGCTCTCCATTTCTTTTGAGAGCTGTAAAGTGTTTTGGAGGACCACACTCAAATAAAAGAGTCTGTCTTCCTTCTTCCATTTGGAGACTATATGAAGGTGTCTAAACAAAGGCTGCGTTTGGAGATTCCTTGCATAGCCATCACACCTGTCTGTGTAAAGTCTGGGCATCTTCCTCCGAAAATCAAGCTGTTTTCTGTCTCTTGTTCAATCCCCTTCTTTTTAAATAAACCCTTTTATGTAAGCATGACTGTTCATTATTATGGCTTTGGTAATACAAGGAAGGAAATTGGTAAAATGAGTTTTACCATGCAGAGGACAAACCAGAGCATTTTAAAGCAGTTTTCAAAGCACTCTTTGCTTTGGCAGCGCCTTTGCAGCCATGGATCAAACCACTGAACAGGGTGTCTACCATCATGAGGGCATCTTCTTCAAACACAGGGTCATTTCAGGTCCTCTTTGAGCAAACCTGAATATCAGGCTTTTCAGGCCACCTCAGTGAGCAATTAAATGAAATTCTGCCAAGAGTTGTCATCTGCAGGTTCCCTTTGCCTGGGGCACAGTACAAACATTTTTTGCAGATATCTGAGCAGTTCTACAATGCAAAATGCTGAGGTTTAACAAGGTGGTAATACAAATATGTCTTATTCAAAAAAAAAAAAAAAAAAAAAGAAGGAGAAAAGGAAGAAAGAAGAGGGGGAGGGAGGAAGGAGAACAGAGGTAATCAAACAGGGCCTCTAGTGAAGTCTATTGATTGGGAGCTCACGAAACTGCAATACAGAGTCAGGCACTGAGAGTTCCTGTGATTATTTCACTTTCCTGTCGAAACCCGGCATGCGGCGGGTGGCAGAAGCCACCGCAGAGGGGGGATCTGCGTCTCTGAGCAAGTGGCAGTGGTTAGCACCCTGCCTCCTCGGGGCACACACCCACACAGACACAGAAGAGGGGCAGCACCTTTTAGTGCATCTTCAATCCCACACCCATCCTCCCAGAAATCAGGATGGGGATGTGAGGGCTCTGCAAGGCAAGCCAAGGGCGGAGGCGGAGGAGACGTTGCAAGAGGCGCACGTCTCTGACCGTGCTGCTGTGGTCATGCCAGTGTCCCACTGGGGCAGCTCTTTGAGGATACACAGCAGTGTTTAAGTCAAGGGGCCAGTATTAAGGGGAGGTATCGCATTCAATTGATGCAAGTATTATATCAGGTAATTGGGTTTGTTAAAATGAGGCAACAAAGAAGACGA
This sequence comes from Larus michahellis, assembly GCF_964199755.1. NCBI lineage: Eukaryota > Metazoa > Chordata > Aves > Charadriiformes > Laridae > Larus > Larus michahellis. Next base: position 12,387,462 of record NC_133930.1, read on the forward strand.
TGGCGTATCCCATCCCCCATTCACGCATGCTTGTCCCGATGCCATGAGCCTGGATCAGTCCCCAGCTCTGGGGGCCACAGAAAAGAACTTAGGGAAAGGGTGCAACTATTTATCTGATGATTAGGTCCTTCCCCGGGTGGCTTCTGCTTCAATCTTTGTCCTCTGCACCAATGGCTTGAAAAACAGCAACAACGTCCATATAGCTTTTGTAAAATAAATGTCAAAGTAATAAAGGAAAGAGAAAATACTACCTACTGGGGATTTCCACTGGGAGGCTGTGGTTAGGCTAAAACTCCATGACACAATGGAGTGTAGAAAGGATCGGCATTAAATAAAGAGTCACCTTCCAACACACTATGTAGCAATTTAATCATGAGCAGAGCATCTGACCCTGCATAACAAGAAGTGGCTACTTGTCTAGTCTCTACAGGAGGGAGAGAGGCAAATATATTTATTCCCATAAGGGGTCCTTGGAGATGTTTTTTTTGTTGTCTTTTCCCTTTATTTTCCCAGGTTCTGCATTTTTAGTCTCTGAGAACATAGTTTAATGGTCTTATTTGAGAGCAGCTTTCCCCACAGTCCTATTAATCTCTATGCTTCATCATTTGGAAAGAAGTAAAAATTGTCACTCTCTAAAACTTCAAACTTTATCCTTTTAAAAGGAGCCCTTCTCACCATCCCTAACATTGTCAACAGCTGCAACATCCTGGGCTAGTCTATACCTAGGAGCAAGAATTCCTGATAATTCTCTCATAAACAATCAGAGAAACACTATAAAAATGGGTTGTAGAGAGGCCTCTTATCCTCCTTACTGGAGATTACTGAATTATGGAAACATCAATTAAGGCCAAAGCAAAGAGGTGTGAAGATAGATTTTAATCATGCTGGCTATTGGTTGAAGCACATTTTAAACATGTAGTTTAAAGTTGTTCCATTTCCTCTGTTTCAGTAAATATACGATGTGTATAGCCCATAATTGCATAGACAAGTTTTGATCACTGCTTCCTCTTTTGCATAGCGGTTCTCGGTTTTGTTCTTTTGTTCTTAAACAGACTCTTCCATCAGCTGATTTTCTATGTCGATAGGCATAAGTTAAAAAGACTAACCAGACATCCTTAGAGACACAATAGACTTGCCCTACATTTACTTCTGTGAATGTGTCTCATCATTCCTGGATTTCCGATGTTTAGCGCAGTTATATGGCTCACACGTCTTTCAAACGATCCAAACAAAGAATGAGTCATGTTGGCAGAGCTAGCAGAAAAAAACGATTAGATCACGATTCAGAGCTATGATAACCCGTCTGCAGGTTGGTAACCCCTGTGCAGAATGTAACCACACTGCCAAAGAATAGTGTCCAAGTCGAAAGTGCAAATGGGTTCAGAGGAAAACTTACTCTTGTAGGAGTAAATATAGTTAATTGTATTTAATAGGTAGCCCTCAAATGTATCTTCAAAATCAGGGAGTCCTTATTCTTTCAGATTGCCAGAAATTGGTAGAATGAAAGAAGGAAAAGATGACTTCATGAACTTCCTGTTTTCAGTAGTCCGAGCATCTTCTTTCCCAGGTGTCCCATAGCCACCGTTACAGGCACGAGCCTGAGCTGACCCTGCCTGGCAATGCTCAATGTGCTGATTCTCCCTCACGCCCACAGCATGGGTTCAAATACTTTATAACCACAGGAAAATGTACTGATCCCACTATCCCAGGGAACACAGTGACTTTGATCCTCCCCTCCGATAACACTCTTGCCAAATACTCCTCGACTCACGCTGAGAACTTCCCTCCATCACGTTTGCCACTGGGTGTGCCCATACACTGGTTATTGGTGGGGATGGAAGAGCAGCCAGATGCATCCAGCTGTAATGACCTTAGCTATTCAGAGAAAAAGTATGATAAAATCTCTCCCTTCATGGTTGAGTGCACAGCACCGCTTCAGCATCAGGCTGCCTTGAGCGCTCCCTCCAAAAAGTGCTGTTCTGCACTGTGCCTTAGCAGCAAAACGCTGGGTGTGAAGAGAAGTAAACAGAGGAAAAGTAATAGCAGGTAGAAAATACCTGTATGCAACTCTTACAAGTTCTGCTCCATTATGAAACCTGTCCTTCTCTTTGCTCTACAAACAACTCTTTGCTCTACACCATGTTCTGCTCCTGGGAGAAGCCTGTAACCACCAAACCCTCTTATTATCATGAGAGGTCACAGAACAGGCTCCATTTCCTGTCTGCCAACTGCTTTGTTTCTCAACTTGCATTTTTTTTTTTCCCATGCACGCAGAAGCTGGGTTTTACAACTCGGTGAATTTGTAAAGTCATGTTCTATTTATAAGGTTCTGTTCTGTTGGGAGGATATTAAAAGTAACTGAAAAAAGAAATGTTCACATAAGAATGAATATAGGAAGTCACAGTTAAGGAGACTTGCAATCTTTCTCTAGTGACGAATCTCCCAGATATACTAATGAAAGAGAACTAATACTGTTGCTTCAATGTTTGAAGGCAGGCTGTGACTTACAGGTGTTTGACTTACAGGTCACTCTGCCTATATATCTGTGAAAGAATGTGATCTTTAACCTCTCCTAAGTAATAAGTGAAATGTATTACTTTGGCAATTGTTCCAATTACATGTATGCCTCACATTTCCAACCATTCTATTATAAATGATCTATGCAAATTAATAGTGTAATTAATAAAGTTAATAATGGTATCATGAACCAATAACCCTCACCTCAAATATCTTACAACCTAGGATAAATAGACTACAGCAACAAAAAAAATTGAAAGGAAGAATAGTATGGTTACTTTTCACCAAGTCTGCTTAAATTCTAATATTTTTCTTTAATTTAGGGTTGTGGTTGGTTGGTAGGTCATCATCTAGAAGAGACAAACAGTTGTTCCAAACCCAGAAGCATCACAATAAAAAAAAAAAAATAGAAGTGAAAGAAGGGAAAGCTGGGGATAGGGAAACAAATAAAATCAGAAATAGGTATTGCAAAGAATATCATGGATAGATACAGTGATTATGAGAGTTGCCAACACTCGATTCAGCGCATTGCTTATTGTGCATGCTTTGTCATTTGGGGGATAAATTCATAGACAGGGTTTCTGGAGATTCTTCCTCATCCCTTGGAGGTTTCCCAGAACTGCAGGTCCAATGGGTCATTGACTGACTGCACTCGTGACTCTTTTTTCCCACATACAGTACCAAGAATTTTTCAACTGAGGTTTTTAAAAGCTTGACAAGGTATTTTACTTGTTTTTGCGGGTGCCGTCATTTTCTGCTTTTTGGCAAACGCTGAGATACCACAAAAAAGGTGGTTTTCATAGTGATTCAGCCCTGAGCCAAAACCGAAAGTTCACATTATTTATTTTGATTACGCATCCAGCCTTCTGTGGACTTCCCTCGTCCGAGCCTTCTGGGTTTTTAGACTTGATATGATCACTGCCAGATTTATTGGCCAGACTGTGTGTCTGTGAACTCCTGGGCTAAAGACTCAGATGCTGCCATTGCTAGATATAAGGTGACTTCTGCCTGATGTGGCTTCTGCTGGGCAGCAGGAACCTGAAGCTCAGGGGTGCAATGATTGCACCAACAGCCCACAGTCTGCATCCCTGCATGACTTCCCAGCCTGACTGATGGGACACGGGACCTTCCTCACCAGCTCGAGGAGGAGGTGGTGGTGGCGACACCACGTCTCCAGAGAAACTAGAGAACACCATCAGAGGCCAGCAAGGGAAGGCCTGCGGCTGCAAGGGAAGCAGCCCCATGTTGCTCACCCCTTCCCAGTCCAGGGATGTCCCAGCACCAGGGACAACCCTGGACAGGAGTCATTTCCCACAGGGTCATGAAGTTTACCTCAGTGTTTCATAGCCCATGGGGTTACCAGCATCACCTGAGGGTGATATGCCACAGGATCATAAGGGACATTCCAAAGAGGGGGGTGTCCCATCCCATGGAGGCACCATGGTCATCTGAGGGAGTCACATGCCGTGGAGATCACCCCAAGAGGATCAAATCCCATGGGGTCACCAGGGACACCCCAGTGACCACAGGGTCAGCAAGGATGCCTGCGGCAACAGAGCCAGCCAACCAGCCATTCTCCTCCCAGCAGGAGTTGAATTCCACCCGTGGGACGCAGACCACCAGCCCTTGAGGCTCCCCTGCAGGAGTGGGTGGGGGTTCATGGGGCAGCCTGCTCTAGGTGCCTCACAGAAGGGGCTACTAGTTTTCTCCTTTTCCATGCCATGCTCAGTGGGACCCTACGACCCTCCTGGCATGGGGCATCCCACCCTGCACCTGATCCCTAGTGCACCTTCTAGGGCACTGGCTCCTCAGGGCACGCTGCTGGTTCCTCTGAGCACTCAGGAGGCACCGTCGGGGAATCTCCCTCTGACATCCCTGCCAGCAGCTCTGGGGTCCAGACAGGGAAAGTACCCATAAAACCTTATCATCAAACCACCACAGGGGCTCTTGACTAATTTGTCAGGGTCTTGTTGACTCCATGTTGCAAAACTGTCCCCAGCATTCCCCAGAGCCGCAGGGAGGTGGGCACCATCTGGCTCCTGTCCAGGGAGGCTCCTCCACTGCTCACCCATTCCCCAGCCCTTTCTGAGGTCCTCTGTCACCTCCTCGGTACAGCAAGCCCCTCTCCTCTCCCTGCTTGCTGCCATGTTCTGCCATAAACGCAGACACAGCCTGGTCACACCAGCCATCCCCTGGCAGACTCCTGCCACCTCCGACAATTAAATTGCCTTGCGTTAGAAACAATCAAAAAAAAACATTAAAAAACCCCCAAAACCGCCAACAACAAAAAACCCCTCTGATTTCTTGTGTGTTTGCAGATTGAGAGCTCCCTCCAGATTCGCAGCCCATGTGTCCCCCCCTCCCCCACCACCAGCTAAACCTCGTTGCCCGTTGCAGGATGATGAAATAGGCAGGGAGGATGTCATCATGGCCACAAAGCATGATGTAAGCCAAGATGCTGCCACACAAAGACAACTCCCACACCTGCCTCTGGACGCAGCCCACACACTTCCTGACTGTGGCCCCCCTCTGCTTCCTGCCCCCGTGCATCTGTGCTCTGGAGGGGATGGTGACAGCCTGCCGAGGGGCACAGGGCATGCACACAGCACCCAGACCAACCAGGGAGGCAGGGAGCAGCTGACGCTGGGACCTTCCCAAAGCACAGAGGGCCCAGAGAATGGAAACAGGTTGTAAAGTGCAAAAAATACTTTGTTGTTGTCAAGTGCAAAACGCTTTTTCCTGTTTCCCCTATTTACTTCTCCTTTATACCCCTTGGAGTTAGCCAGCGCATCTGCAGAGAGATCTCTGGTGAGGAAGAACACGGTGTCCTAACCCTTGAAGGGAGACTTCTTATTTTTGGCTTGTTTGTTTGCTCTCTTAATGCCAAAGGTCACCCCAGCAGCTTTCCCTCTCCCACCAGTAAGCAACACCCTACAGTAGCACACCCACAACCAAAAGTATGCCTGCAGGGAGCGAGGATTCAGCACATGACTGTGGATGCGTGGGAGAAGCTTGTCCCCATGTTCAGAGACTGTGGACATCAAACGTGTCCAGCTCTCTGCTGGTTTTGCTCTCCCTGATGTCACCTGGATACGAGGCAGGGTCTCAAATGTGGCATTCATTTAGCAAAGGGGGGATTTCGGCTGCGGGTTGGTGGTGCCACATGCATCTGCTCCCTGTAGAAGGGCTTCCCAGAAGTCAAGAAGGGGATGGATCCAGCCGTAAGGTCAGCATGGTAAAAGAGAGCACTCCTGTCTGCACCTAGCCGCCCTGTCTCACCACTTCCAGTTTGTCCTCCTCTTCTCTATGAGCTGCTCACACGTATCGAGAAAGCACTGAGAGCCCAACAGGAGCACTTTTTGGCAGGAAGGGACAAACCTCCTTCCATGTCCGTGAAAGGTTATTGCTACCAACACATTTCTTCTTGCAGGCCTTTGTACCTCTTTAGGCATGCGGCGAATCTGCAGAGCAGCTGTAGGGGACTTTCCATCTCCAGGGAGGCTTTTCGTTTTCTCTCTCATTTAGAACAGGCAGCAAAAGTCACAGCCTCCTCCCTCCCTCTATGTTTCTGCATATGAAAAATAAAACCGAAAAGGAAATGAACTCATTTCAGAGTAATCAGAACTTGTAATCAGAGGCAACGCTTTGAAGTGAAACTACCTCAGGACATGGGATGTTGTCAGCCCTCTCATACCCAACTCTGTTGCCAGTCTAACGATAAGTCAAACGGTCCCTCTGCCTTCACAGTCTGTGGCCATCCTACCAGCTTTTACCGAGACGTGATTTCAGTCGGCCCCACTTCTCAGCCAACACAACCTGCCTCAGGACCATTTGTATGGAGAGGGAGGGCATGCAGCAGGTTTCACAGTGCTGCGATACAGCATTGCAGACCCAGAAATCAAAATGGCCCATCCTCCCCCAGTGATGCCTTGATGGCTGGAGGTTACTTTACTCACCAGACCACCCCGAAATGGGTGTATCTTGTCAGCATGTGTGTAAGGGCACAGCTGCTCCCATACTCCTGCCAGCTTCTGAGGTCTGGGCTGTGATGATCACAATATAGACTCATACTTTTGTGCCTTTTTTTTTCCTAAACAGATATTTTGAAATGAAACCCAAATCAGATTCTCATAATTTTTGTTATAGCAAAGAAATGGCCTCAAGATCCTCAACCAAACACACCTAATCTCTTATTCATACAAATTACTGACAATTCAATGTCCAGATGGAGACCAGTGATGAGCGGAGACCCTCAGGGGTCCGTATTGGGACTAGTACTGTTTATTAACTTCATCAGTGACATAGACAGCAGAATCAAGAGCACCCCTCAGCAAGTTTGGGATTACACCAAGCTGAGGGGTGTGGTTGACATGCCTGAGGGATGGCATGCCATCTAGAGGGACCTGGAAAAGCTCAAAAAGTGGGGCTGTGTGAACCTCATGGAGTTCAACAAGGCAAAGAGCAGGGTCCTGCACCTGGGTTGGGGCAACCCCCTGTTTCAATACAGGCTGGGGATTAAGGGATTGAGAGCAGCCCTGCCGAGAAAGACTTGGGGGTACTGGTTGATGAGAAGCTCAACATGAGCCAGCAATGTGCACATTGTGGGCTGCATCAAAAGCAGTGTGGCCAGCAGGGCGAGGGAGGTGATTCTGCCCCTCTGCTCTGCTCTGGTGAGACCCCACCTGGAGTACTGCGTCCAGCTCTGGAGTCCTCAGCACAAGAAGGACATGGACCTGTTGGAGCGGGTCCAGCAGAGGGCCACGAAGATGATCAGGGGGCTGGAGCACCTCTGCTATGAGGACAGGCTGAGAGAGTTGGGATTGTTCAGCCTGGAGAAGAGAAGGCTCCAGGAAGACATTATTGCCGCCTTTCAATACTTCAAGGGTTCTTCTAAGAGAGATGGGAACAGACTTTTAGCAGGTCCCGTTGTGATAGGACAAAGGGTAATGGTTCTAAGCTAATAGAGGGTAGATTCAGACTGGAGATAAGGAAGACATTTTTTACCATGAGGGTGATGAGACACTGGCACAGGTTGCCCAGAGAGGTGCTAGATGCCGCATCCCTGGAGACATTCGAGATCAGGCTGGACAGGGCTCTGAGCAACCTGATCGAGTTGAAGATGTCCCTGCTCATTGCAGGAGGCTGGACTAGATGACCTTTAAAGGGGTCTCCGAACCCAAAGCATTCTATGATTCTACGATTCAAATTGTAGAGGAGATCCTATATTTTTCTGTAAGAAACATTGAAAATAGCATCTGCCTTTTCCAAATGTAGAGGTCTTACCTTTACAGTGAATGAAACAGTTAAACCCTAAAAATCTCAAAGCAGAAGGTTTCACAAAAGATACTGCGTTCCACCTTGTCTCAGTCCCCACCTTCTGTTCTTAATTCTGTTCACCTTTGCCCTAAGTTCTCCAGTTAAAACCTTTTCCACCTGAAATGTGCATTGTGGGATTTAGGGTCATTAAGTGATTCTTTATCCAATTGGAGATTATTCAAACAAGGCACTTTCAAAACACAGATCAGGGAAAATATTATTCAGAATAGTCTAAAAAGCTTCTAACCATGCAAAATAGCTCCTGTCCCACCTGAAGAGCATTGGAACATTGGAAAGGTACAGGGGAGGCACTGCAGCACTGAGGACCAGCTCGGTGCCAGACCAGAAATCCCAGGTCACCGCGCCGGTGTCCACAAAGCTCCCCTGGATTCCCTAATTCTCTTCGTAGGTTGCAGTGATTCACAGCAAGTGACTGATAATGAGTCCTGCGTGGGTTACCAGATTGCTGGCTCAGCTGCAAGGCACAGGCATGCCAGGAAAGTGCCAAGTGTCCCATGCGTGGGATTTCCCTTTCTTTTTTCGATCCCACATCTGCTGCATCGACTATACGCAAAAATTCTGACAAAGTGCAGAGGAGGCGTAAGAAACAGGGGAAACAGGAGGCATCCAGAGCCTGAAAAAGATCTGGCAGATCAGCAAACAATGATGAATTCCAGAAATGGAGCACGTTCAAATTCTCAACAAAGATAGCAAGACAGAAAATAACCACAGTCACCATCCAAGGAAGGACTTCTGCAAAAAGCCAGCAGTGGTGGCGCAGCTGTGCGAACAGGATGATTGGTGTTTGCAAAGACACCTACACACACGGAGGAGAGCTCTTCAGTGAACACTCCACCAGCCTGATAAACAGTGATCAACGCCAATATTTACTTTACCAATACCTACTTCTTCCGGAGAGCAGTTGCAAAGATTGGCCTTTATGAGGATATTGTCATCTGCATGAGTGCTAAAACCCACTTAGCAAACTACCTAGTGAATTTTGCCCTTTCTTACATCCTTTTTAGCTCTTTAGAAAGCTTTTTGGTGAGGGGTTGAATCAGGAATGACCTTACAAGGAGCCACCTGCAGTGTCTTTGCTTTCTGCTTTCACAGAAAATTCAGCTCAACAGATAATCTGCCCTGGCTAATTTAAAACAACCTAAACCCAGGAAAATTCAGTCAACTACATTCCTCACAGTTACTCCTTGACTAAAAAGCACACAGTCGATACACAGGCTTTTACATTCCAGCTGTATCAAGGAGGGGCTCTGCTATCCAGCCTCATCCTCAAACGAATATTATTGCTGTTAGTAAAAAAACTGCTTTGCCCACCCTGCCTTTGGTGGGCTCCAGACCAGACACACGCGAGTCATCTTTCAGGAGCATTTTGGAAATAATTAGTTAATGCAGCCTGCTTGGCACACCGGGGGTGGCAGAGGGAAAGATGGGTGTTCACCTCTCTGCCAGTGACAGAGCACTGCAATATACAAGCAAGACAAGCATTTCACCTTTTGGTAAGAAAATTATATGCTTAAATTTTCAAGGGAAGCAGGCGAGAGAGAACAGCATTAGGGAGCGTCTAAGAATTAGTGGCAGGGCCGTTTGGTAATATTTAGACAGCAGGTAAGACGCGTGCAAGCAGGGGTTGCAGCTGAGCAGCAGGCAGGTCTCCTTAGTTTCTTTTCCTCTCTGGTGATGGATCATATCAGCAACTCAAAGTCGAATTAGTATCTCACGTAACTGTATAAATCTGCAATAAACTCTCCCCTCACCACAGTGGAGGTGTCGGTAGCGCAGCAACAGCAGCTGCTGGAGGCCAAAGTTTTGCTGCAGTTGACACCAGAAAATTGCTAACACAGAACAAAGCTGTTTCCTTGAAAAGTGAGGTTTGAGATTAATGCTTGAGGCTTGAGGATTTATGAAGCTTTGCGTATAACAGTGAGAGAGATCCCTGGAGGAATGGTGCCAGAGAAGAGCGAACAAGAGAGTCAGAGTGATTTAAGAAATGAAAAAAAAGAAAAGAAAAAAAAAATGCCTGCAGAGGCCATCATCACCCTCGCTCTGGGCGGCCGCACCCTGCGGCACTTTCCTGAAATGACCTTTGGTTTGTGCTCCCGACAATAGAGCTGAGTTTCCTGCTCGGGTGCTGGGACCCACGAGGATCAACAGGAACCGCCAACTGCGGTCTGCAGAAACGGGAAAAGGCAGAGACAGAGGGAGAAACAAACAGCTTCTCAGTTAACACATGAGCTGTCAACACCAGACAGCCTTGGGAAGATGAGAAGATGAACTCCAATAAGCAAGAGATTTATTTAAGGGCGGCGTGGAAACAGCTTGAAGCTGATTCAGCACAAATAACTGAGTTCAGAGATAAAACAGCTAGTTTCCTTTCTCTCCTACTCTTGATTTCGTTTCTGCAACATTCGATTTCCTTTCAGCAAGCCTGCCCGCCAGTGTTATTCATACTGAGAGTCTGTCACGTGTTGGCTGTCAATAACATGTTCCTGGTTAGACCACATCGCCCAGACACCAGCCAAGCTCAGGGCATGTTACCTCAAGATGATTCTCTCTTCTCCGCTGCATAATTGCGCCAACTTTAAATGGCGTTAAACAGAAATAAACTGGAAGAGTGCTCTGAGATGCTCCTGCTTCTTGGGATGATGCTCTACTCCCTGCTGCAGCTGTGCCCACCTGGGGACCTGTGGTCCTGCTCAGTGGAACCACGGCAAGAAACAGCTTTTGTGGCTGCCCTGGTAGAGCAGCTTCCCAGAGGCCTGCGCTTCCCACAGCTACACCGCTTTATTTGAGGGAACTGAAACAAAAAAACATCAGAGCTCACTGGTGCCTTGAAACCACAATGGACTTTTTTCTGCTCTGCCCGCATTGTGCAATCCTATAATTGGCAGCGGCCCCACCGTGCTCTGCTCCCACCATAACGGACTGTAATTTGTCACACACCAGTAAAAACATGCGGGGAGGTGGGCCAGATCCAGAGCTGGTGCAAGCCAGCTCCCTTCTGAACAGTGGGGCTTCCTGCCTTACACCACTGCATTTGCACAGGGTTCCGACCACAGCGATGGGGGACACTCACCAGCGTTGGGGTGGCACTCAGCGGGGAAGGGGTGGCGCTCAGCAGGGACAAGCACTACACATACCCTGGGTCACAGACAGGTTTATTAACCTGCTTTGTACACTAAGATCCCGCACTGTTCTTATCACCCTAGCACTATTTTAAAAATAAAATAAAGAAAATTAATTAATTCCCGTGACTCTACTACCCCACTGGTTTGTGCTGAGCTGCAGGGAAAGCATCTCCACTCCCACACATGCACAAAAGAAGGGCTCATCTTTTGGTGCTGCTGCAGAGATACAGGGGGAAGTTGCCTTTAAAGATTGTCTCCCTTTTGGGTGAGGAAGTGTTGCTAAGCAGGACAGGATCGAGGTTCATTTGTTTTTGGCCTCACTGGAGGAAGTGTCATTTAAATAATTTGCCCAAGTATTAGTTCTGTCTCCGAATTCACAAAGAAGAACAAGCCCCAGCTCATCCCTCGCTCTGCCTAAACGAGCAAAATAACTGAGCAAAATAACACACGTGTGTCCAGCAGCGCAAGGGACCAGTGTGTCCCTCTTCCCCACAGCCCACGTTCGCTTTCCCTGTGTTTGGGAGTGCAGAGCACTGAGAGCACTGGGGGCACGTGGAGGTCTCGGTAAGCACCCTCACCCCCCCATGTTGGCGACCCGGAGGGGCTGCCGTGATTTATGGAGCAGCCACCAGGCTACGGCCGTGAGATGCAGCCCTGAGCACCGCATGCTGCAGACTGCAGCACCTCTACCACGAGGGATGACACGTCACACAGCCTGACACATGCTCCTCTACTGTTTATTGGCCTTCCCGCCATCGAAAACCCAACAGACTTGTTTTGAAGAAACTGTTTCTCATGTAAAAGGAATGATGCGGCCAAAGGGCAGCTCTCACTGAACAGGGCTAGGTTACAAACAAGGGTGTTCACAGCTGAAAAACAACTCTAAAACACATCAAGTCAAGCAAATAAGCTGATATGCCATATGGGTTATATACCAAAGGACGAGAGATGAAGGCAATACCTTCTCAAAAACGTCATAAACTCCGCTGTGGCCAACTTAAGGTGCCTTGACAGCAGCTCACAGCCCGACAGAGTGCACTGCGGGATGGGGTACGGGATGCCAGCACCCAGACACCATCTTGAGAATGTCCTTGCAAAAGCCACATCCACACATAGCATTTGTTTGGACACCTCACCCTGAGAAATGCCCTGTCCATGGAGCCAGCACTGCTGCCTCTCCCACACGCCAGCCCCATGGCACCGCTCCGCCCACTGCCCTGTGCCAGGCACCAGTGGGGCTGAGGTTCCCTACACGGGGAGAGAAATCCCAGCCCTGTTCCAGCCGTGGCATCACTTCCAGGACATACACAGGGGAAAGTGTTTCTAAGCTGAGCTGGTGAACTTTTCCTCTTCTAATAGACTTCAAAGTCATCATCATTCCTAGACACTCAAATTCAGAGGCTCCTGTCCCACAGAAAGGAATTCTCGACAGCCTCTTGTGGGTCTGTATTACACCGTGGTGTCTTTTCCTGCTCAAAGCTGTGTTTTGATGGAAGAGGTGGGCATTTACTGGCTTTTTCAGCCACAAATCAGTTCTTTGTTATGCCTGGCCCATCTGTGCTTTCTTTACATTGAGATGTTTTCTTTTGCCCCCTAAAAACAAAAGTCCATCCTATGTGCCTCCACACCAAATATCAACTCTCCGAGGGACAGGAGGCAGATGAGTGACTCACATGTCACTGGCGGCTCTCCCAACACTGTGCAACAATCGCAAAGTCACAAGGGTGACTTTATAATTGTCCTGTTTCTTGTAAAAAGCATCATCTAAAATTACAGCAAGCGCAGGTGAGCATGCCCTGGCACATGTCAGCCAGTGACATGCTGTGCAGGCACTGCACTGCCACGGGGAGGATTCGGCGGTGGGTGGCAGGCCCTAAGTCACAAATGGCACATGATATGGGCCAGCTTGTTTCCCTATGGCTTGTTTGTTTGAAGCCAAGGTCACCATCACCTTGAATGATAACACAGCACTGTGTCAGGAGCATCTCCTGGTTAAGAACAAGCAGACCCATCCCTCCATGTCTTCTTGCCCACCACAAGCACACCCCATCCCTTGCTTCTGCCTGTCCAAGAACACCCTATCCTTCCACCTTTTCTTCCTCAGTGCAAGCTCAACCCTGTCCATCTCTCCTGGACCACCACAAGCACAGCCCACCCTCCCATATCTCCTTGCCTAGTGCAAGCCCACCCCACCCCATGCCTCTTCTTGCTTAGAAGATACCCATCCCTCCACCTCTCCTGCCCCACCACAAGCCCAGCCCATGCCTCCATCTCCTCTGCCCTAAGAATCCCTCCACCTCTCCTGGCCCACCACAAGCCCATCCCATATCTCCATGTCCCCTGCCCTAAACCCACCCCGTCCCTCCACTCTCCTGCCCCACCACAAGCCCACCCCACGCCTTCATCTCCCTTTCCCTGACCACACCCCATCCCTCCACCTCTTCTCCCCCAAGCCCGCCCCATCCCTCCATCTCCTGCCGTTCCAGCACACCCCATCCCGCCGTTCCTTATCCCGCAGCCGCGGCGCTGCGCCCCGAGCCCGGCCCCGCTCCCGCTCCCGCTCCCGCTCCGCCCGGGGCGGGCTCGGGCATGCCGCCGCCTGCCCGCCCGGTGCGGCGAGGGGCCCACGGCGGGGGGCGGGATTCCCGCGCTGTTGCCCACGTCACAGCGCGAGGAAAACCCCGCCGCCCCGAGCGCTCTTATTGCCGCGCTTCGCCCCGCCCGCCCGCAGTCCCCCGCCGCCGCCGTAGGGTGCTCTTAGTCTTACGGTACCTCACGCCGTACGGTAACCTTGCGGTACGAATCGCTGCGGCCCGCATCCCACTCCGGTGCGCATCCCCCTCTCCGGTGCGCATCCCCCTCTCCGGTGCGCATCCCTCCGGTGCGCATCCCTCCGGTGCGCATCCCACCGCCGCGATGTTACCCGGTAGGACCCTACGGAAGGTCACGCCGCCCGCCGCTCCCGCAGGTACCGGAGGGGTGAAGGGAGCGGGGTGAGGGGCGCGTGTGTTGTGGGGGACGGACGGACACGGGGATCTGCCGCCCGATCGCTGCCCTCCCCGGCTCCAGCACCCGGAGCGGGGGCAGCGCCCGCGGCAGGACGCGAGCTGAGCGGGAAGGCGAGGGGCGGGAACCGGCGCTCCTCCTGGTGGTGGCGGGTAATGTTGAGAAAAAAAGGGTGGTGGTGGTGGTGGTGGGAAAAATCGAAAAAAAAAAAATTTACAATATTGCCAAGATCTCATTAAAACTGAAAATAAGTATGGGCGGGCAGGCGGCGGTGCGGGTGTCTGACGGCTTGTCCTCTGCAGAGCCGGAGGTGGTGGCGGAGTGCGCCCTGCAGCTGCGCTGCATCGGCGACAAGTGGAACCTGCGGCAGAAGTTCCTGAACCTCCTGACAAAGCTCTTCTTCCCGAAAACGTGAGCCCCCGCCTCGGACACGGTGCCCGGAAAAGCAGGGGAAGACCTTGGCTTGGTGGATTTGGAATGAGAGATTTCACTGACACTGGGAGATGAAGAAAGCTCTTTGTGTTGCATTTTGCTGCCTGCAGCCGCTGAAGGATGGCTGTCACAACCTGATTTCTTTGAAGAATCTTACAGCAATATTAGCATGCGAATGCCAGCTGGAAAAAAAAAAAAGAAAGAAAAAGATTGCTAGCAGGGCCCCTCATCACGCGATGGGAAGACTTGGGACAAGATGGAACTTGCCCCTCAGCCTGGTCTGAGAAGACTTCCGGCAGTCTGGTTTCCCCTGTCGTCCTCACGCCCCACAGCTATGTTTCACCAAGGAGCTCGGACCACCTGGGTGCAGAAGCCAAAAAAAGCATCAGTGTCTTGGAATTTGGGAACATATATCACAAGGCCAGGTGCTTGGTTTCTGACTGCTCGTGTTTCCTAAAGCATGGATTCTGCTGGACAGGGACCTGGTGGTGGGATTATTTCATTTGTTAAATAAACCACTAACTTTATTGAAAGGTTATTTGTTACGTGATGTTGCTTTGTAGACTAAAAATTACAATTCTATTAATTAACATGATGTTGCATAGTTCTAGTCTATATAATATATATATATTTGTGTATATATATAATATATATAAAAAATATAAATATGTGCACCCCATGTGTATGAAATGAGTATTTCACAGAACTATTAACTGAATGATACTTGTTCGGCTTAAAAAATAGTATGAAAAAATGCTCAAAACGTGACCTAAAACATGACATAAAAATACAGTATATTAACTAGAAGAAAGCAGCATGTTTTCTGGTAATATGAGAAATACATCATGCATCAGAGAGGGGAGCATACTTTAGTATAGCATTATATAAGACATGTATATGAATATATATTACACAAATACAGATATTGAGGTACGTGTGGTGGAGGGATTCTTTTAATATTACAAAGAATTTCTTGAGAACAGGACAATACTGCTGTGTCTTTATAAGTAACAAAATAACTCTTCAATAGAAGTAGATTTTAAAGTTGAATCGAAGTTGAATCTCAAATTTTCTTGAGAATGTTATTTATTCAAAGAAAGCAACTACCTCTCTTTGAAGAAATAATATCAATAAAATCAATTGTTACAGTTAGTACAGGGAAGTAGCCTTGGACTTCTGAATGTTTAATGGTACTTACAAGTGAAGGTTCTTCCCTTGTACTTTATTTCCCTTTCATTTCATGGCAACCTCATTTCGGTCCCGGAATGATGAAGCCGCTGTAGCCCATCCAGTGGATGGTGATGTATTATGCTTATCTCACTTGAGGGGTTATTACCCTTGTCTGGCTTAGGGGGACCTGAGTTAAGCGTGCTGATTGCCATTGAGGCAAACAGTAACTCTGCTAGTCAATTCACGTCAGACACGATCCTAAACAGTATTTTTTCATGCGTACAAGCTAGCAAGAAAACAGCTGAAGCTGACCATGTTTTGTAGCTACCTCTTAGGTCAATGGTCAGAGCTCCTTCTCTTAACTAACCTTGTTTGTAAGTACATTGGCATTGTATAAGGCTGTGTAGCTGCACGTTCTGAATTCTGGCTCTGTTCAAATTACTGGTTTTCCTGCCTTGTAGTGAATTCTTGTTTGTATTTATATCTGATGTTTAGGTTATCTCTTCTGAAGTTGCCTTTGCAAAATTGTCATTACACAGCTCTGGTCACTCTGTCACAACCAGCTCTGTGTGGCTGTTACTTATTGCCATTGATTTCACTAAGCAGAACTGACTGACTTCGTCCGCTTTCCGCATGGAGGACTTAACCCCGTCCCACTGGTGTTACTGGGAGCTTTGCCGTTGGCTGAAGACACAACGCACGGTTCCCTCCTCCTCTAAGCCAGCCAATACCTTTTCAGTGAGAACATAATGTTTCAAGAATAGTTGTTATTCCTCCTAGTACTGCATAGTCACATGTTTTGCTGACATGTACAGAGATCGGTTTTTCGGGTATTAAAAAGTAAACACAAAGAGTTTCTGTTGGGCTCCCAGGCTAATGTTGCGTCCAACTCATCAAAGCTGTTCATCAAAGACAGCCCCAACTTCAGGGGCTCCCGCTGTATGTCCTGGGCTTGGTGGAGTCCTGGGGTCTTCATCAAGGACACTAAACAATGATCATCCCTGTTGAGGACTCTCAGGAAAATTTAGCATTAGTATTTGCATTACTAGCTGAAATGTATTTGAATGAAAGTGTTCATGTATGAATGAAAGCTCCATGTGTGCTGCTTTGAAATTCAATAGAAAACAAAGTGCGGGCTTCATAGAGCCTGCCCAGTTCTTCAGGCTGTAGCACACATGACTGTTATGAAAAAAAGCATCCATTTAAATGCATTATCATGGGGATATTTGACTTAAGTATTAGTGCAGTATTTATCTGTCTAGACTATTTGCTGTTTTGTGAAATGTTTTTATGTTTCTCCAAGCA
Source organism: Larus michahellis (assembly GCF_964199755.1). NCBI lineage: Eukaryota > Metazoa > Chordata > Aves > Charadriiformes > Laridae > Larus > Larus michahellis. The sequence continues at coordinate 12,404,351 of NC_133930.1, forward strand.
TTGTCAAAAGTGCTAGTGTTCACCAGGATCTCAGGAAGGAGACCTAGACCCAAGTGGTCAGTGCCAGTATATGAGCAAGCGCTTGCTGATGTTCTCCCTAGGACTCCTTTTGTTATTTCTGCAAAGGATCTGCTATATAACTGCATCAACATGAGTTTGTTTTTCTTAAGGCCTATTCTGGATACAAGCCAGATGTTCTGCTGTATGGCCCATGCATGTATGTCTTGAATTCTTGCTAAGATAATAAACACAAAGTGTTTTCAAGAAAATTGAGTCATTGTTGTCATAATTCAGGGTTGTTTTGTTTTGGTTTGGTTTGGTTTTTTGTGGATTCTGAATGCGTGATTGTATTAAGGAAATTCCTTCCATACTTCCAAGTCAGCAGGCACACACTAGGGCAATGGCAGAGTGCCAGTAGGTATGCACTGGGAGATTAGGGGTTTACTTCTGCCTTTAAGGGGAACAAGGCACAGCCATATCCTTGAACTTCAAAATGGGAAACTGAGACACCTGTTCCCATATTTTCTAGTAACTACTGCCCGTAGAATAGTTGGGTGGTGTCAGGGGCTCCATTACCTCTACCAGAGGTGTTGCAGCTTTGAGGAAGAGCGTCGCTGGGGATCAGTGAAGGATAGACACCAGAGTTAAGGGTTTTGTCTCAGATACAGGCAGAAAGGAATACACAGATTTTGACTTTCTCCAACGTCTGAAGCTGGAGTTTTGGAAAAGGGGGAAATGGTACTGCTTACCACAGGGGAAGAGCAAAGAGATAGCAGCAAAGAGATAGCTTATCCTTCCTCCCTAAAGCTGGGGGCCAAAGATGTGTCTGTGGAGAGGAGACCCCGAGCTCCTCACCTGCTGTGCTGCAGGCTTTGCCCTGACTCATGGTGCTGCTTCTCCCCAGCTCCATGGGCAGGGAGCGCCACGCCTGGGCACGTGTTCCCAGCACGAGGAGGACTAAGAGCTTCCTGGCCAAAGGCTCTGGTTTCTCGTAAATGAAACCGACTGAAAGGGAAGCAATTTCCTGTCCTTTCCCAGTTAGCCACAAAGCAGAGGCTTGGAAGAGCTTTACTTCAGGGGGCATCAGTGATGTGGTCCTGAGAAGGCCCATCAGCCTGCAGCCAGACTGATGCTTTTTGTGACACAGGTGCGCAGCTCCACCAGCAAATTACACTCGTAAGACTCATCAGCCCTGTGAAAACATCCAGACACCCTCACCTGCTGCCTGCCGGAGCCTGGCCCCTCTCCAGCCAGGTGACCACCAGAGCACGACGCTTGTGACCTGCTCCTCCCTAAAGGGGATGGGGAAGAAAAAATAATCCCATCACTGGGGCATGGCATTACTGTCTGAAGGCACTTGACTCACCCGCAAGCACCTGATATCACAAAAAAAACAAGCCGAACCCACCTGCGGAAGCAAACGGCCAGAGCTGATGCCCCGTCACCCTCTCCATTAGCCACGGCCCGTGGGCACCAACAAGTGCAGCCCCGGGTCGCCTTCGCACTGTGCTCGCCCAGGCGAAAACCAGCCTGGCGCCCTCAGCCGGCGCACGCTCCCATGCCTGAGACAGGATGCACGAGAGGTATTTCCGAAACAAATTGCTAGACAACAGACACCACCTTCCCCCCCCTCCCCTCCCTTACCCCCGTGGGATGTTTTTTTAAGCCATCTGAAAACCAATGTCTCATATGCTGCTCATTATTTTTAGTGCACGCTGGTGGAAGGGACTAATCTGATCACTTTCCTCCTGTCGACACGAGATGGTGCGAGGGCATGACGTGTGTCCGTAGAGGTGCAAGGCGGGCGAACAGGAAGGGCTGGGGATACGACGTGTTGTCTTTCGGTCTGGCAGGGTTTTCCGTGAAGTCGGTGACTGCCTGGTGGCAAGGCTGGCAGTGAGCAATAGCCCCGAAAGCTGTTACAGCTGTAAACAAGGATCTTTACCCATGGGCATCACTGTAATGTCTGGATGATGGTGTAAGAAACCGGCCACGCCAAGGCTGCCCTCCCTTCTCACGCATGGTTACTTTGCAATACAAATCTCACCGGTGCCCAAGCCCTCTGAAAGTGTGGAGGCGGGTGCCCCTCCTTTAGCGACAGGAGATATCCCATGAAACAGCAGTGACCTCAAATAAAACCCTTCCAGCCATTTAATCTCAGAGGGGCTTTGGCGTCATTCCCTCCTCCCCACAAAAGGACGGCAGAAGCACCACTTGGCTCGGCTCCTCCAGCTTCTCCATGCCACTGCCACTGATTGAAGGGCCAAGGCACCTTTCTGCAGGGGACAGGCCAGCTTCCAAAGCTCAAAAAATACAGGGTTTTTTTTTTTTGTTAGAATGTGTTGGGTTGGAAGGGACCTTTAAAGGTCACCTAGTCCAACCCCCCTGCAGTAAGCAGGGACATCTTTTACTGGATCAGGTTGCTCAGAGCCTCATCCAGCCTGGCCTTGAATGTCTCCAGGGATGGGGCCTCCACCACCTCTCTGGGCAACCTGTGCCAGTGCCTCACCACCCTCACTGTAAAGAACTTCTGCCTAATGTCTGATCTAAACCCACCCTGCTCTAGTTTGAACCATTGCCCCTCGTCCTATCGCTACATGCCCTTGCGAACAGCCCCTCCCCATCTCTCCTGTAGGCCCCCTTCAGGTACTGGAGGGCTGCTATAAAGGTCTCCCCAGAGCCTTCTCCAGAAGTTACTTTCAGCAGCACTGAATAACACCGGTGAAGAGTCCTTGGAGCTGCCGTCAGGATGCCGGCATCCCTGTGTTACCACCATGACACACACCTGGGGGACTCAGAGCAGAGGATGGCTCCGGGACGGTGCTCATCACCCCGCTTTTGTGCCTTTGGGGTTTTGCCTGCGTCATCATGCTCTGCCCAGGTCAAGGTCCCACGTTTGCACCTCCTCCCCCACCCCTGGGATCTGAGCCGGGACCGCAGCCACCTTTCCCACCTGCTGCGTGGCAGCGGTTAAGGGCAGATTTTCTGGTTGTGCTTTCCCCTTCGTGCTCCCAAAAGGGACGTGATCAAGCTGTGACAATCGCACGAGGCCACATCCAGGTCCTGCCTGCCCAGGATCAGGAATTAGCAGGGTAGCATTTGACGACTGCAGCTGGGCTGTGCCACCGCGACATCGGCAGCATATCAAGGAAATGGCTTTGCTGGGTAGGGAAAAATCCAAAGAACTACAACTTCAGGTAACTTGTTTGCTCAGCGCAGCGGTATCAGACTGATTCAGCCGCGCAGCCAGATGAGGCCAGCACATATGGGACTATCCAGGGAAAAGCAAAAATGCCCTGGTTTTAGTATTGGCTAACTTTAGAACATACCCTGACTGCTGGAAAACATCCTTCTAGTCACACCTTACACACTGCGGGATGGAAGGGCAGCTCCTTGTTTTGGGGAAGGAAGTTTATTTGCATCCAGTGTTCTCTGTTATGATCATCTAATGAGAGGGATTTTATCTTTTTAAAAGGAAAAAAGCTTTGTAAGTTATTGCAATCATCATTAATTCGTGAAGTCTTTTAGCTGAATCAAGTGCTTTGAGGAGCCCAACTGCACGGAAAGAGCAAGACATGGCCGGTCTTTTGCCGTGAGGACGAAGTCTGAAACGGGCTTTCGCTAAAGGCTGGTGATGACCATCTGGTTTCAGCCGTACTCCTTGACAGCAGAAACGACCCAATCTCCTTTACCAGAAGCACGGGGGATCAGCCCTAGATAAGGCAGCTCTGCTTGCTCTCCAGGCACGTATTGATACGGGGGTGCTGCACGCAGGGTGGCGGTGCTGCGAGGCTTATTTTTGCGTAGGAAAGAAAATTGCGTAGGAAAGAAAAAAAAACCAACCGCAAAAGCACCAGACTGCTGGACCAAAGCTTTGAATCTCCCAGCCCAGGGCGAGGGGAGGGCGAGGGGCTGGCGGCGCGGAGGCAGGGGTGTGGACGCGCCCCCTGGTAGTGATGTCTATCTCTGGGGCTGCGTGGCCCTGGGCACTGGGAAGTGCAGCTCAGGGATGTGACCTGGGGAGGTTTTTCTTCCCCTTGTCATCGCAGTCACATGCATCGCACCTGGCTACCCCATGCCATCTCCTGCCTGGCCACCGGCTCCAGGAAGAGCCATCAGGAACGTCCCCCTCGGCCCCGCCTTCACGCCATCCCTGCATGGGGACAGAAACAGTGACCATTAGCCTTTGGCCAAATGTGATAAAAGTGGCAGTTTTGACACATTCTGGGAAATACAGATGAGGTTTTGGAGCCATAAACTGCCACACCAGGGACACGTGGACACTATTTGGACATGAAGTTGTGTTGAGTGATGCTGACAGGGAGCAGGAGAGTGGCAAAGGCATAAAAAATGAGAAATAAAGCAGCACTTTTCAGGTGGAATGATAAACCTGATTGTAAACAACAAAATAGGTGTCACTACTTATCTCATTTAGAGCTGAGCTCTGTATGTTAATGATAAGGGAATAAAAAAAGCCTGTGCCTGAAACTGCAGACTTTTCTTCCTTTTGTGCCAAGTTCCCCATTTGCTGATACCTCAAGGCCTTCGGAAAAAGCCCAGACCCCGAAAGACAACTGGGCCGGGTAAAACTTAAATGTCATTTTCTACTACTTCACGCACGTGGGTGGATAAATGAAGTGGCACGTACTGATCCATTTACGGGTGAAGTCCATTGCGCCTTCTCTTTTTTGCATTCCTCTTTACTTAGCCACTGTCTGGGGCAATTAAGATTTTAAAGACATTCAAGGCTGATCTTACGAGAGCCAGGCTGCTCCGAGGCTTGAGCCCTGTTGAGCCCCAGCTCATGTCACGTGTTAGATCAAGGTGGGAGGAAGGCAGACAGGAGGATGGATACCGGGGAGTCTCTGGAAGAAGGGCTGGGGCTGTCCCAGCACTGAGGACAGCAGGAGAGAGGAGAAAGCAGAGACCTTCGTGGCTAAGAATGTTTTTTTGCTTTTTCCCATGCAGCCCTGGGGGAGAAGCCAGGCTCCAGCCACGGACAGCCATGCCGTGGAGAGCTTGAGGGGGCTGCTCCACTTCTCTCCATCCATCCCTGTCCCGCATTACTGGTTTCATGCCTTGCACCATCTTGTCTGCGCAACAACACAGGCTCCACGGCGTCCCTCACCACGGCTGTTTGCAAGGGAGGGGGATGTGGGGAGAAGGGGTCCCGATGCAGAGGGAGAACTGGGATACCACAAAGCTCCCCTTTTTCCCCCAGGAAAAGGGCCCCTGGCGCCGCGGGGCAGGCCGTGAGCCTGGCGTGCTGGCCTTTCCCACGGGGTGATTCAGCAGAAGCGCGGGGGCTTTTCCCGCCTCACGTGACTCTTGCTCACTTGCACCCTCCCGGTGCTGCACCCAGGGAAAGGAAACCAAAAGCAAACGTGGCGGCTTTTGGGGCACAAAAATAGCCCTCCGCGGGAAAGCAGACCGCCTTCCTCCCCTTGCAGAAAACAACTGCACCTGGCCCTCTCGGGCAGCAGTGGAGGGACGGGTGAGGTTTGCGAGAGGCAGGCGAGCAGCCGGGGAGGGCAGGACTGCGCCCTGGCAGGAGCTGGGTGGGAGTTTCCAGCCCAACCCAGCACTCAAACACGGGCTTGCCATGAGGATATCAATGCTCCACTCGCAAGCTCCTTCCTCCAGCTCAGCCCACCCCGCAGCATGCAGCTGACGTGTCCCAGCGCTGCCGGGCTGCGTGGGATTTGGGGCGCCTCCGTCATTCCCCACGTGGGAGCAGCCACGAGAACTTTCCGGGCTGCCTTGTCTTCCTGGAAAGCAGGCTTGCTTGGAGCTGCTGTGCAGCACCAGTGAAGCCAGCTGCGTCTGTAAAAAGGGGGACCACTTGATGCAAACTTTCCCAGTTTGGAGGTTACGGTGTCCAGCTCCCACCGTGAGGTCCGCTCCATCCACCCCAGAGCCCGGCTCACTGGGGTTTTGGAGGGGAGTTTATCCTCAGTGTAGGTGGAAGACAACAACAAATACCAGTCTAGGACTAGCCATATATATTTATTCCCTACGCATACAACTGGTTCCCACATAGCCCAGAGGCTGGGCAGGAGGTACAGCCTACAGGGGATGTGCTCCAGAGACTGCTGCTCTTGATGAAAACTCCACATTTCACCTTTGCCCTCCGCCTTTTCCTCGCACAGGGGCAGGAAAAAACAAAGCACAGCTTCCAAGACACCGAAGCAGGTCCGATAAAACACCTTCTCAACACTTACTGAATGCTTTACTCCCCTTCACGCTGAATGGCAGTTCTTAGTGGGTAGCATTTTACTTCTTAAAAGCACATATGGACAGCATTAACACTTAGTCTTTGACGGTGCTCTCCAGGACAACCTCGTCCCTGCAAGTGCAAGTTCCAGCTGTGGACCAGGCAGACTTCGGCATAACAGAAATAAAATACCTAGAGGAGTACTAAGGATACCATTTATTTTCAAAATCACTAAAAAACCCAAACAAAACAGTTTATGGCGATACAGATTTACATAACAGAGACAGCAAATTGAAAAATGTACAATCTATTTCATGTTATTGCACTCACGTTTTTGTAATATACAAGGCATATTAAACAGTTTTCATTAAAAGAAGTTTTATTTATATAAATAAAAGTGTAAATATACAGTATCATACAATAAGTGTATCAGCTTAACACATAAAAGCTACATAGAGTGGGATCCCCATTTCTCACATGACCTAGTCTACTCCTTATCAATATTTCCACGTGTACATTTACATACCCTAAATGTAGAAGCAGGTAAACATTCTCATCTAGGAATAGTTCCTTCAGATTTTGACAAGAACCACTGCAGAACGTTAACCAGGGTTAATTTTAAGTGAGGGTTATTAGAAAATATGAATCGCTCAACAGTTTATTAATACTTATCTGCCCTCGTATTATTTATTTTTCAGCAAGAAAATTATCAGATGTTGCTCCCTCCTTAATTTAGGCCTAATCTCACACTTTTTAACACAGATGCAGTCCCCACGAAGCTGGAAAGAGCTTCCAGGTACAAAGAGCTGAAGAACGTGTGATAGCAGTATCGCACCAGAGCCCACTCTCATAGTCAGGACGTGCACCCTGAGCTGCCCCAGGCCTGGAAGCGGCAAAGCCCTCCACCAGCTCATCTCCATCCAGGAGCAAATTCACCTTAACTGGAATGCCTTCAGGTCCCTGGTGAAGAGTACTGGACCAAGTCTGTAATTTTTATCCTGATTTTTTGGTATTACAAGATGCAGCTGCAAGTCTCTGGAGAGTCACCACTCTCCGAGAGCCTGGCCAACCCTCCGGCATGGCAAAGAACCACCGTGGGGACCGATACGCAAACAGCAAGGCCAAAAATGCTCGTGAACCTACTGAACACTGATGAACTAATGCAACGCCCTCTGTCATTTTGGTGCCACCAGGCCCTTAGAAAAATAACATTTACTTTGCCAGGTCCGCAACCAAAGGTTCACTACATCTGTTCGGTCTACCTGTCCTGTTTGTAATGAAGCAGACCCATGTTGCATAAATCCTGGGGCTTTTATGGGGAATGTCACCCCCACAGAAACGTCAGAAAATGCTACTGTAATCATAACAACACTGGTAGCATCAGTAAAGATGTTTCTTGTCCTTTCACAAAAAAAAAAAAGAAGGTATTTTCAGGAACAGAAACAATCAGGGTTAAACACTATTCTTTTTCTTGCTGTAATGTTAGTACAGAAGTGTTATCATTCTACTCATAGTAACTATCATACTTAAAACACTAAACCTATCTTTTAAATTATAGCCACTACTGAATCACACACAAAAATCCCCGCTTTTCTTTGCTGTTACTCAGCAAACACATATCTACGTGCATGTAAAATAAAATACTGAACAGTACTCGATTACTGAAAAATGAAAGCATTCTAAATCACTCACAATGAGCAGTACCTGCAAATAAGCGCCTGAAAATATTCACCACGTATCATCCTAAGACACCTCAAATTAAGTTTAATCTACAAAACAAAGATTTTACCTTTGAGCTCACACCAGTTTAGGAATAAGGGAGACACACGTCTCCCTGCATTGGAACCTCCAAGACTTTAAACTGTGGACTGAAAAAAAATGCCATTTCCTAAAACACAATTGTGATTTACCACACTAAAGTAGCAAGAAGTCAGTACTGCACTTGTACGTATTATACGTATACAGGTATGTATTCACTAGGCTGCATTAAATTCCACATGCATTTTATGTATCTATTATACACGCTATTACAGTCAGATTTTGGTCGTTCCTGAACAAGGCCTCACCATCTCATTGTCGTTGCCAAATGTCTTCTCCCTGCTCTTCACCAAATATGCAGGGATAACCTCTTTTATCCCAGCACGGGCCTTCACCCTCAGCGTGGTCCTCCGACCCCAAGTGCTGCATCCTCCAGAAGCCTCTCTCACCATGGAGGTGACCAGAAGCAAGGGCCAGTCCCGACAGAGCAGCTGAGCTTCAGGGACACTGGGGACCCAACTCCACAGTCATATCACAGCACTGAACCTGAATTAACTTCAACAGAAATCTCGCAGGCAAAGAAGCTGTAGGACTACCTACAGTATTGCCTTTCCTGTAACCAAAAGCTGCATCTCTCCCTGGATTCACATGCTAATATGTCACTGAAAAAGAATTAAATCTATTCATTTTTAGGCAAACATTGCACAGCTCTTCTGCTTGGGCTGCCTTGCAGAACTGAATTCTCCTCTGCACATCACGAGTTGCAGTCTAATGAAGCTGTCACAGAAATGAACCAAAGCGAGTGCTCCACTAACCTGGAAGCAATTACTCCAAGCACTGTTGAATAAATGTAAAGAAACTGTAGTATGATCTTGGGGTAGGGCCAAGTGACAAGCCCAGACATTTTTGTAACAGCTATGCAGTGTCTTGGCTGACTATGAAGGTAGGCAGCACTGCAGATTTGGACCGGCTCCAGGCTGAGGCTTCACTCTGGGCACGCTGGCTGCGAGCAGTCTCCAGCCTAACGCAACAAACAACCTGAGCACTCTGGAACAAACAACTTGTTCTCAGCTGATAAGGACACTGGCCCATTTCCTCCTGTATCTCTTTTATGTTGTTTAGCTATCCCCAATGTAAGAAGAGAAATAACAGAGTCTAATCTCTTGCACCCATACACTCTCCTCCCAACACAGCAGACTATAAATAACACTCAGCAGCGTGGCTCACTACCGATACCTCTACTGCGAGTAGAGGTGAGAAAACCCAAACGAAGTGCCTGCGGCACTGCAACCCCTTTCAGTTTTGCTGCATCTAACACCATGGTTTCTCCCATCTACACAAACAGTTTTCAGATTCACCATCCAGAACACTCAGCATCAGCCCGTTCTGATGCAGTCAGGCGCACTTATATCTGTCACACACCTCCTCACCCACTCTCACACAAGCAAAAATAAATACTGGACAGGAGAAGACGAAAAAGAGCGATTAAAAGCCACCACAAATGGCCAGTTCAGATTCAATCTGTTATGATCCCCATTTTAGACCACCATTTTCCATCTGAAGCGTTTGAAGTTGGGCAGCCTTAAACCTCTTGCAGCCAAGTAAAAGCAGGCCGATAACTTTGCGATCGCTGAAGTCTGTGGGATCTGCAAGTGCTCAGCACCTGAAATTATCCCTCTTTCAAAAATATATATTTTTAAAGGTGCCTAACATTTGAAGCCTAAATTTGAAAATTCAGACCCCAACTTTTATCGCTTCCATTTTAATCACAACTAACAACTCAGTCTACACCTTGGTGGTCAATCACCTATTATTTGGACAGATTTCTACTGCATTAATGCAAGAGCTTTCAGATACAAGTTGTGTCTAACAGCAGATTCAGTTGTGGTGGATGCTGAGTTCATCAGTTTTAAGAGGATTTTTCAGCTTCGCAATAAAATGCTCATGTTTTAGGCATAAAAGTTGTGCAAAATTATACTCTTTTGTCATGCATTTTTTAGCAAAACTGCACTTAGAAGAATAAAGTGAGATTGTTCCAGACATTCTCTTATTACAACAAAAAAAGGACCAGACCCTAAGGAAGTGTCCTGAAGTCTTATTACAGCTAAGTGATATAGTACAGTCTAAATACCCATCCTTGTCAACAGGACGGCGACCAACAAATTATACTTCCAACACTCTGCAGATACTAAAAATATCAGGGACAGGCACAGTGTTATTTATCTCAGTCAAAATACTTTAAATCAAACCCAGGAGAGGTCTTGAAGTTCCATTAAAATGGCCACATAATACAAAAATGTCTCTAACATTTGGCTTCCTTCATCCCCAATAATTAGGTGAGATTTTATGATGCTCATCATATGCTTGCTCAGTGGTTCTCCAAGGCTCTTAGCACCTCTCTGTAGAGCATTAAGACACTTCTGTGTGACTTTAGAAACAAAGACAGCTTGTAACCAGTTTTAAAAGTTTTGTCTTAGCAAGTGTGATTAGATGTTGTGCATCCATCATGCCGAAGTTCTGTGTTTTCTGATTAGCAACTGAACAGGGCCCTCTGGCACAGATTTAATAATGTTCCAGGCATCGTAATGCATGAGGCCAAGTAATGATTTTCCACTAACAGCAAGAATTTCATCTCCAGTTTCTATGTTTCCAGATTGCTCTGCAGCACCACCTAGGAGCAAAAGGGGGAAAAAGTCAGTGTTAGAAAAGAAAGTAAACCAACAAAAATTTGCTTTCCACTGTGATGAACAGCAAATAAACCATTTTTCCAACAGTGGCAATTTCAGTACAAGTCACTTATGTTCAGATCAGCTCTAGAAATCTACCCCATGCTCCATCTCACAGAAAATGTTTTTTTAACCAAGATAAATCCTCGTTCTCAGAAAAAAATATCTGCTTTTGAAGGAAGCAATATGAGTGCATGAAATATGCTGCACATTATCTCTGTAGCTGTAAGAAAACCTGGTTGATAAAATAAACATAAAGGTTTTACGTGGCATGGATGTATTTTTACATGTAATTTTAACACGGTAATAAGCAGGTAATGCAGTATACTGCAAAACCCAGACAACAGGGGTGAACAAATCAGACACAGGTAGCAAACACAGGACAAACACAGCAGACACAAAAACAGCGCTTAGAGAAAAGCACATCCTTCACTGCTGATGAAAGTATGTTTTCTGTAATGATAATTTACCTAACATCAGCCATCATGGTGAGGGGAAGGGAAAAGGACCGTGTCTAAGGATAAAAAGTAATAAGCTCAAAAATTAAACATGCTCTTTACTCTCAGAATCAATTTCTAAAGAGGGAAAAACAAACACACACAGAGAAACTGATCTGCAATTCGGGAAATATCAGTTTGATTTTTTTCCTCGGTGAGAGAATAAACTACTGAAAAGTAATCCTGTAAAAATGCTGCACACCCACAGCTTCATTGAGAGTTTTCGCTTTCTTCAGAAAGTCCTATATTTTTCACTAAACTCAAACTCAGATTAAGACATATTAAAATCACAGCATAGTTGTGGGATTGGTTTCCTTTCTATACACAGTTCATATAAGTTTAACTACCTGCTTACAAACAAAGCATCCAAGAGTGGCACGTTTTGAATATGAACATCACATATTCTTGGCAAAAGCTAATACTGATATCTAACTAAAAAAAACCCAAAGACATGAAAAAGTAAAATCAGTAACTGGGTATAATGCAGGATGGTGCTTTGGAACCACACTGATTATCTGCACTATACTTGTCTTAGAAAGGAGAACTGGATAAAGCATGAACTTCTCAAACCACTACATATGATGTAGCTGCTGTAATTTGATGTCTAGAAAAGTGGACAAGTCCAGGAAGGAACCGCATCGTATTTAGTAAACCAGATTGCTCCACAAACATGCACTCGCAGTTGCAATCCCTAGCCGTTCCCAGGAGAGGTTTTTTTTGCTGACCACTTTGGCTAGTAAGCGGTAATAAATGAGGGCCACAAAATCACCCTTGCTTCAAAAAAAAAAAATTGAGGTGAAGAATTAAAGTGTCTGTACAATGCACAAAAGGAAAACTGGGATAATATCCACTGCATGCTTGTAGTACCTTTAAATATTCTTTTTACAAGCAAGGGCCTGTCTCCAGCAATAGAAGCTTTTCCACCATCAAGACTGAATCCCAAGCCAGCAGAGGTTTTCAATAATTCAACGCAGATGACATCATTCATATCCAGGTTTGGATCTGTGGCAGAATATACATAATATCTTGTTATGCAGTTCACAGTAAATTGCAAGTTGTGTTTGGTTGGTTTTGTTTTTGCTGCAGTGACAAAGCAATGCAGAATTCCGTTCATATTTAGACTAGAACATGTTGTCACCCAGTTTCTCAGAAGTGAATGTGTAATACTGCAGCTGTGAAGGGGGTACAGTACAACATGTGTTTAGGCACAGAGACATTTTAATTTTGCATATTCAACCAAAACCTGCCAAGGCTTTTTTTTTTTTTCCTTGCAAAATTAAAGCTTAGGAAACTTAGCAAAGACTCTAAACATCAACAAAATAACTGAAAAATTACAAAAATAGCAAGTGGAGAGCATTTCCTTTTCTTTCATTTGTTCTTACTTGCTTATTCAACGAGCCACATCTTTTTAAATAAGAGTAATGAACGAAATGTTACATTAAACAAACATGTTCCATCCTCTTAAGGAAAAATCTGTAACCATTCACTAGTGTGCATAATTGTTTCTGGTCTCATATCTATGGAAATAACCATAATTACCTGTAGATGCATCCTGCCTCCTACACAGCAGATACTTTTAGAATGCAATATTACTGTAACTGACATAAAATACAATTTTGCTTAGGAGGAAATAAATCTACAATTTTGGAAAACAGGATTCTCTTTGCCCTGTGTGAATGTAAAAATTATGCAGTCTGCATTATCACAAATTATTGCTACCGTTATCTCAAACAACTTTAAATGTTATCTAAAGCATTTGAACATGTGCTTTGCCTCGCAGGAGGGAAGTATGTTCTTAATAACCCAGTACTATGTTGTTTATGAGATAATGTTGCCCCCTAGTGCCTGCAGCCAGCAGATATTCTGCATCTGCCAACGGGCAGGACGCAGGGAGTTTATGGTAGAAAGGATTCTGAAGTAATTACACATATTATATCCATGGGAGCAACTCCAGAAAGGCTGATCCATTCATTTACAGAGTGCTTCCTATTTCTTTTAAGCTGTATTACAGAGCTGTACTATAAAACTCAGTGAAAGCATAAACCAATAAAAACTGGTGCAGAAAAAAACCCCAACGAGTAGTGATTAGGGCCAACAGATCAAAAATGGGTAGCAGCTCCACATCCAGGTTTTGGGGTGATCTGAGCTAAGTGTCTGGTATTGGAAGTCCTGTCATCAAATCTCAGTACTAAGCTGTAGCCACTGCCCACCCCCTTCCAGGGACACTGCAGCTAGTACAGGACTGAAGCAGGTCATATCTTGCTCCCGAAGCAGCGGCATACAGACAGATACTAAAGGGTTTTATGTCTTGATGCTACAAAAAAAATTGAGAGATCTGTTTGTAACACCCCAAGTGCAGCCTTCATACTGAAATGCTGTCTTGTTCTCAAGTAGGAACTTACCATTCCACTGATACACTTCCACTTAAACCATTTATCTCGTTTCCTATGGGATGGCTGCCTTAGATTTGGCCTAGCTCCATTTACTGTAACATCAAAATAATTTTTTTCTATGTTTTTAGTAGAAACAGTATGAAATCTGCTATTACAAAGAGCAAGTTCAGTTGCTAAGCATTAACAAACTGCAGGGCTTGGCATTTTCTTTGAGGTTGGGGTGGTTTTTCTCTTTTTTAGTTGTTTGCTTTCTTGCACTGACTACTGTTACTAGTTAAAAGGAGTTTATCCTGGATTGGAAGAATATGTGGAATCACTAACTTTAGCAGAAATTGGATTAGGCCCTAAACATCCTTCTAAGTTTCTGCCTAGTTATGATACTTAAAACTGAAAAAAAAAAACCAACCCAAACTCTGTTTAGGCTCCAAAGAGAACAAATAAAATTTAAAGGTAATTTCATTTGCTCTCTTCAATCACATAAGGCACAGACGCTTTTAATCTAAAACACATGGACATTTTTCCCTTCAGTCTGCTCTGCAAGGGAATCCTTCCAACTGTTCTTGGACAAAGATCATACCTGTTCCTATTTCCATGGAAACATCCTTTCCAGACCCCACACATTTTCTGCCAGTAGCTGATATCTCAAGTCTGGAGGAACTGTTTGCTTTGTCTTTTTCCTTCTGGATGACAATGACAGCGTATATGTATAGTCTTGCCTGATGAAGAGCATTCAGGACATCCCCATGGAGTGAGCTTGCAAGAGACTTGCCATTGATAGATAGAACAAGGTCTCCTCGATGAATAGTCCCTTCTTGAGATGCCACTCCCTTTGAAAACACTCTGTGGACCTATAAGGAAGATTTTTACTTAAAGACACATTAACCTCATGACCATACATAGTGCTTTATAGGTCAAGGTGAACACAGAGTCCCTACCAAAGTTTGCAATTATTGCCCACTGCCTGGATATCAAGCAAGCAACATTTACTCCAATGAACACCCTCAAATATGAAGGCCTGAGTGACTGGACAAAAACTGCAGTCAGGGGAAAAGCAGAGGAAAAGATGCTGTTACTGCATGGTCATTTCTAAGCCAAAGACAACCAAAACCAGCTACGGAATGTAATGTCACAAATCACTTATGCTTTCACTGAACTCCTCAAAGGTCTTTAATTAACATACTTCCAAGTGACACACAGGTTAAATCCACATCCATGCTACAGCAAACATCAAGAACAGGACTGTAGTGTGTGACACCCACTCGGCAAATTCTCACTGTCTGGGACATGCATCCTGTGCTATTTTCAAACGCACACTTTTAAGCAGTGCACAGCATCTCTGCAAAGAAAGGCTCTTACTGCAGCTGTACAAGTATCTAATGGTCCATCTCCACTTGGTTGATCAAATACCATGCAAATAGATGCAAAGGGACGATTTAGTGGCTTGAAATGCATTTTTTTCTAGAGAAAAAAAATACTCTATTGAGAGTGGATTAAACTTTGAGTAAACTCCAGCAACTGCAGCTGAGCCTTAGACGTGTGCAATTTACAGACAGGAACTGACTAAAAGAGTTGAGATCCAATGTTTAAAGACTTGCTTATCAGGCACTGTAATTTTAGCTGCCAGAATATGGTTTCCCATGCACACAGTTCTAGGTTTGCTGAGCAAAGGTTCAAGGGAGCAAATCTGTGGACACAATTGTGCATGGCATTTTCTCAGGAATTTCTCCTAATACCCAGACCAACAAGAATGAATCAAGAATCCTTTTGGCTCCTGTTCCTTCTCTTTGCAGGGCCATGCTGAGATGGGCACCTGCCACAACCCTACAGAACCAAGGAAATAAATTTCCAGCCAGTCTAAGCAGGTGTTCAGAGTTGGAATAACAGCCTCAATGACAGACATAAACAAACAAATGCAAGAGGTAAGTGGAATACAGGGGCCATGTCCAAAACATCTACTGCCTTCCCTCGTGTGCTCAGCTCCTCAGTACCTTGAAGCTTACTAGGCATTTCTAGTTCTGCACCCCAGTGTGGGCAGAACAGCCCATCTAAGCACCTAACGGCAATCCTAAATCCAGCTGGGACCCAGAATCCCAGTAGGTCAAGTACATTAAAATGTTCCCCACCTGAGAAGCATGCTTTACACACACTGAACAAAGAGGGTCTGGAAAGAACAGGAGCTGACGCTCTTTTGATCTCATGGCTAATGGCATTCAGAAGACAGACTTCATCAGCTACTCAGCCTGAGAGAGCTCAAGACCATATTTTTAGGTAGCGTCCCTTGTCTCTATGTGAGGAGCTCTCTAGGGTGGGACACTGCTAAGCCTTGCCCTTGCTCACAGCTGACACTGTGAGTGTTTGGGCCAGACACAGGGAACACAACCTTTGTAGTGACAGAAGTGGAGTCCATTCCCTACACTGTGACCATGTCCTAGCTCAACGACTGCTTAATGTAAAATATATTTTCTTACATTCGTCTTGTCTAAGAGCAAAAACCAGAAGATTCCTGCGAGGGCTGCTGCAGGCCTCAAAGACTGAGGACATACCCTACTTCTAATCTCAGCACTTAATGGCTCTCTCTCTCTTTCAGGGTAGAATTTAAATGTGTACCTTGTGCAAAGACATTGTGACATGGAACACTGGTTATCTTGGATTTTTCTGCCACAGGCATCTTTTTTTGAACACTGTTTTGATTGTTTGGTATTGCTTTTTACATACCAGTATCAATTAATGGCACACAATATCCTTAGTTCAGAATGCTGTACAGGGCTTTTTTAAAAAACAACGCAAAAAAAACCAACCCTCATTTACTGACAACCAACAGGTCTTAATAACACCAAAACAAACTTGTGAAGTGAAATCCAGAATGTTTGCTGAGGTCTGAAACAGTTCTCAGGATTTCCAAAAACCTTCAAACACTTTGCTGCATAGCAAGGGCCACTTTCACGGGTTGGAAGCAAAAACCTCCCCTAAAAGGCTTCATGCGCTGCAGCTGCATGCAGATTTTTATTTACATGCACAGGATTTAGATCTAGCTGATCTCATCTAGTAACAGACTTTTGAAGACTGAAAACATAATTGGCATCCATTTCCAATAATAAAAATTACACTTCCCAGATTTCAGTAGCAGATGGCATGCAGCCGCCTTTGAGAGACACTGTTTTATGACTGTGAATGACTTGCAGTGAGTCTTGATAAACGAGCACTTGATCTAATCACCAGCCTGCTTTAAAGTGAGCTTTGCAAAAAAATGACTTGAAGCCATCACTTACTGTGACTGATTTCTGTTCCAGATCTGTTCCTCCAGCCACACTAAATCCCAGGCCAGCTCCTTCTTCTTTGTGCAAGACTACGAAGTATGTGTCTTCTTTGCTCTAGCAGAAAAATGGAGATGGATGGGAAGGGGAAGGAGAAGAAAAACAAAACCAAAGATCAAGACCAAGTTCCTGCACAAACAACAAATTAACAGTACCCTCAGATTATGGCAGGTGAAAAAAGCAACTCAAGGAATTAAAACTGAGACATTAAATGCATTTCTGTGCATGCTACAGATGAGTAGAAGCCATATAGGAGAGCTCAGGTGACAGCAAAGGTTTCTTCAGTCAGTCCAAGGCTAGAAAGCAAAGTCAAAATTAGGATAGTGGAAGGGTATTAAACCTTGGACAGCCTAATTTTCACAGGCTGTAATCAACTTTGCATTGCTCGACATTTTGCAGTCAAAACTCAATCGTTCACATACACCTTTCTGGACAAAGCACTGTACTTTCCAGGGAATTACTAACACTTTTGTTATCCCATTTTGCCTTCCGCTTGAAAGGCAGTTACAAAAATGTAATGCAGAGCAGTTTCATCAATCTCTTCCGAGCAGCGCTGGACAATCTTGCATGCAGCAGTGGCTACAAACTGAAGCTTGGGAAGGTTAGATGGGGCAGCAGGAAAACTGTTTCACTTGGGAGATGAAAGTAAGGAGCCTGTTACAGTGATCCAAATGGGACTAAATCTGTGCTGTTGTGGAAATGGGAGCATACAGCACAGGAAATGGACTGGCCCAGGTCTGCAACAGGGCTGAACTTGGCTCCAGGCACAGAACAAAGGTGTAAAGCTGGTTTCTTAGAAGTGATGGCCCACTGCCAAAATACGGAATTTGCTATGAGAGAGAAGTAGTCCCATCCAGCAAATCTGGTGCTGTCTTCCGAATGGTTCTGAGGACAAAACCAGACACCATTACAGAGACCACATTTTCTGGTGTAAGGGGAACTATAAGCAAGCATCTGGTGTAACAAGGGAATAGTAACTATCTATGGGGTACAGCATCAGAAGAGGCGAGTAGAAAGCAGGTCTCTCAGCCTTTCCCCAGGATCCCATCCAACACCAGTAATTTCCAGAAACTGACAACACTAAAATTAATGGCACATCATTAGAAACCAACCTCTTAATCTATTTAGCATTAAATGCCATATTTAGTTCACTAAACTCAGTATTTTAACTCAAGTGTTTTCCTCTTAATTTTGTTTCAAAAGGCACAGGGAGCCACAGATTATCATAATTTTTTTGGTGAAACAAGTCAAATTCTTGGCCTCACTGTGTTCTTTTTTTGACAAATTATGGCCCTGGAAGATTTTCTGCATTAGAAGTATCCTTGCAATGCACAGAGCCAATGTCAAAAACCGATGCCACCCTCCCCCACATCACTGATCCATCAGCACTTAAAGAGAGAGGAGTAGTCAGGGATGAACATCTTAGTCCACAGTCTTTTGTAGATGTTAAGACCCTTCTCATCTGTACCCAAGTGAGAACAGCTTTATGTTAGGCTGGACATAATAAAATCAGTTAAAATCTAGGCCAGCTCAAAGTACAGTGAGGGTAATGGAAACATACACATATCTTTGACCTTTAAGTACTATAGCAACCCTTTTTGTTTAAGAGCTCATGTTCTTTCCAACCCTTGCTACCACAACTTAATTTGCTTACATTGAGGAAAATAAAAATAAAATATCAGAGGTTCAGGTGTTAGAGGGTTTTGTGAGGACCACACGTCCTGGGTCAGTCTGAACTTTGACTTCCCATTGCAATTCTTCCCTCCCCAGCTCTCGATGCTGTCCTCAGCCAGCACATGTACCATGTGTACCATGGGGCACAAAGACCTGCCTATGAATCCTTATTGCTTTATTTGGCCACTCAGTGGACAGACAAGGCCTCCACTAATCACCTCTGTTTTGCCTGTTAGCCAAAGATCATTGGTCAAAAAGATTTAAACAATACAATGCCCATATATATTTTTTTTTATTTTAGCAACACTTATTAGATGCTAGCAGTAAATTTCAGCATTGTTCAGAGCAAAAGATGATGACAAACTCTTCCCAGGGAAGCTCTCAGTCCATCTCATCTTTCAGCAATTGCGTAACTATGAAGAACTGTCCTATTGTACATTTAAATCCAGCATTTGACTAGCATAAAATTTTCCAGCGTACGTGCCATACTGCACTTAAATATGGATAAGAAACTATGCAGACAAGGAGTGCACTCCAAAAAGCATTCAGCTTTATAAATATTTGAGTTCTCAGACTTTGAAAAGTGGCATAAATATACAATCTCTCCAAAAATACTTGAAAGAATAAAAATACTTTAAAGAACACTTAACTACCTACCTTCGGCCAGAAGTACAATCCAATCCTAATTTTATCAGTAGATCTACCAAACCCTCTTGGCTCATCAAGCTCTCAGGACTTGCAAGCTTTAGCTACACTGTCCCTGGAAGCAGGTAAAGCTGGGTATTTTGGGGAGGTCCTGTTCCCCCCAGCCTGTTCTACATTTGAAATAGCAATCTTTGTGAGTAAGATTCAGGAACGCTCTAAATGCAGCTCAGCCAGCAGTTATGCAGACCAGATGGCAGTTTCTCCTCCAGTGCTATCATTATTTTATCAACTTCTGTTCTGATTTAAAAAGGATGTGGATGTATCCCAAAAACACAAACACAAACACTGCAAATGGGAAAGTAATGTTCTGGCAATCATTTCACTTTGGAGGCCTTCTTTAAACACCTAGATAATGAAGCAGGTTAGCTAAATGCAATAACCACTTTCCACAGAAGAGAGCAAAAAGGGCACAGCAGTCTCTTACAAACTCTCCAGCAGGCGCTTTCTCGTGTTACAGTCTGCCAGTTCAGCCTTAAACGGAATAAATTCAATTTGCATGACTGCAGCTTCTAGCAAAAGGCGGGTGCTTCCAGGCACAGGGAGGAGCAGAGCTTCCCCTGCACGGTGGGGAAAGTGAGACTGACTCAGATGGTTGGTGGAAAGTTAAATTCTGATGTGCAGTTATTGGCAAACCCAGAAGTTTCTCAGCTGTAACAATGACTCAAATGGAGGCATACTTCTCCACTTAAAATAGGTCTATTTATTGTGGCTCAAAACCGCTTTTGCACTTGACAAACAATACCCTTTATTATACAAAAGCCATTCAAATTTATTATGGGTTTATAGCAGGCATTCAAAAACCAGCATTAGTAAAAACGACCATCAACTGTAACCTACCACAGGACTACTGGAGGAGCTCTGACATTGTTTGGAAGAGATTTTATCTGCCATTAAGAAAACCCTTAAAAATACCGCCAGTAATTTAGTTTTTATCTTATGTTTTTTACCTTTACTTGTGCTTTGACTTCTTGGAGCATAGCAGCAACATCACATTTTGGTACTACTGCTGACAAAACAGACTGCAGTTTTTGCTGGTCCAGGCTTGAGACAAGCAGCTGATCCAAGCTAAAATGCACAAAAATATAAAAGAGCTTTATTTCTAAACTGTGTAGAGATACGTTTTGGGTACACAATGTAGGTTGCATTAGGGTAAATGAGGAAGGGCCAGCTCATCAGAAATCTTCAAAGCAGGTAAGAAACAGTGTATGCTGGGAGAATGGGAAGGGGCAGAGAAGGCAATTTACGAATAACCCTCAAGATCAGTCCCCGTTCTGTTCCCCTCCTCCTTTCCCAATGGTTTTAGCAACAGACATGAACAAAAACAAGGAGACAGCTACATCTGAGGACTACTTCTGGCAGGACAACAAGCTCGTTTGTCAGTGCAGGCTGGGCTGGCAGCAAGCCCTGCACAGCCTCCCCTCCACGGCGGCTCCTGGGCAGTAACATGGCCAAAAACTGGACCAAAAAACAGCTAGAGGGGACACAGAAAAGGAGCCTGGCCCTGCCAGAATAAAGCGTTTCAACCTGTACTGAAGCACGGCTGCCCCCAGACAGCACAAGAGCGTGAAGGACAGCACCCCAAATCGAGAGGGGAATGAGGGCTGGGGCCAAAGCTGAAACGGGCTTTGGGGTGGACCTGGGGCAATGGAGAGGCTTGTGGGGGTCAAAATGAAATGGCGGTATCAAAGCCAACACCAACCTGATGGACCAGCTGTTTCCTGAGCGCTCCCCATCCGGAGAGCTGCCATGGGGTGCGTCGTCATCTGAGGCAGACCCCGGTGTCCCCGAGCCGCTGTCCCGAGGGCTGCCGGCAGCCATCCCCACGGCGCCCGCCTCAGCGAGGCCGCAGCGGGATGGCGGGGCTGCGTCACTCCGGGATGACATGCCGAGGGCTCTGCGGGGTGTGATCTCCAGCTCCGTCTTGAAGCAGGCGGGCTGCGGCGGCCCCGAGAAGCCCTCTCCGCACAGCTTGTCCAGGTCGGGCATGCTGAGGGCCCTCAGCTCCCGCAGCCGGGAGCGGGAGAGCGGTGGCCGCCCCAGGCCCCGGCTGCGGCGTGCCTGTGAGGCTGAGGGGGGAAACGCAGCCGGGTCTGCCCCAGCGCCGCCATCCTCGCTCCTCTGGGGCTTTCCTTCCCCCTTGCCACCCTCTGCCATACGCGTGGGCTCTGCACTGGCCAGAGACTTGGCCATGGCGTTGGCTGGGCTCGGGCTGCTGCCGTAGGAGCTCAAGCTGCGCCGCAAGGCCCGTGGGGTCTCAGCAGGGCTGGCGGCAGCAGCCGTCATCCCACCGCATGACCTCCTGGCAAGGGGGGACCTCGCGGCCGAGTGTATATCGATGGCCTTCACAATAGGCCGGTCGAAATTTGCCAGGTTTTCAAAGGATTTGATCCTCTGCTTGACGGAGAAGGATGAGGTAGGTTCATGTGGCCAGTTCAGCTCGTAGTAGTAGTAATTCCTCCTGAAGCTCCTCAGCTTATCAGCAGCGGGGCAGCTAGTGTCGCTGGCTGAGGGAGACGTGTCATGGACCCTCTGGGCACTTTTGGAGGTGTACACCTGCTCCTTCCCGCTTTGGCCATTCAGCAAGTTGAGATGGACCATCTTTAACATCCCCGTTGCCGCCTGGGGGTATTTCTCCTCTGCAGCATGGCCCTGGGGGCTTTGCATGGGATGAACCTCTATAACATGGCAGTCCTCCCTCAAGTGACCCGATAACTGGGCTGGCATCGAGTAAGTCCTTGTCACAGGTTTTGACAAGCCGTAAAGATTTCTGTCTCCGGTGGCATCTGCTTTGGAGAAATACTGCATGGTGCCCATTCCCTCAGTCAGCCGAGGCACTTCTGCATTCGCCTCTTCTGTTTTCTCCAGCAATGGCAGCTGCAAAAACGATGCTGGTGAGGAAGAGGCAGAGGAGGATGAGGAAGAGGATGATGAGGAGGAAAGCTTCACCTCAATGAAAGTGCGCTGGATCTCCTGCCCTTCCAGCTGCTCCTGTTGAACTGAGTGGGACCTCAATGAAGAAGAGCTTCCAGCAGATGGCCCTACGTTTTGCAGATCTAATTGCCTAAGGTCATCTGCACTATAGTTGCTCTTGATTGTGTTCAGGCCTGTTCCAGGGTTCTCAGACCTCCCTTTCACGTATTCAACTTTTGGTATCCCATGAGGAGATGAAGTGACTTTGGAGTGACCATCTCTGGCTCTGAAATCATCCACCTTAACACCCTTACCCTGACACACCGCAGGCTGCATGGAAACTTGCTTTTCTTTTGGCTTTCCCCATGCCTGCTGCAGGTCTGTTAGCTCTCCACAGCCACATTTCATTTCACTGCTCGCTATTGAGCTGCCAGTGCCATTCAGGAGAGGTGGATGTGAATCTTCAGAAATGACCAGAGATGGTTTATTCTCTAGCTCTGATTTCAGAGTCCTTGAGGCTGCTGAAATGCTCTTGCCAGGATCTGGGTTTGTAGGTGAATTACGGGAAAACGGTGCTTTCTTCGCCAGGAGTTTGGGAGACTGCTGTGGAGAAACAGAATTCCTTTTCTGATCAGCCCCACTGACTTTGGTAGGATTAATGCCAGAAGAATCTGAATTTGTCTTTGCTTTGCTTTTGATGGTGAACCCTTTTAGCTTTGGTCCTGCTTTGGCCTTCTGGTTATTTAAAAGAGTGTCCATTATACTTTTTTGTGCCATTCCCTTAGACTCCTGACTGGATTTTTTCTGTGAGGATGGGCTGTGCGGTACTGCAGCTCCTTTGCAGTGATTTGTGCCTGAGCTTTGGACTTTTCCATTTGAAGTCCTTCCTGAAGTCACAGAGTTAATTTTCTCATTTTTCCCTGGCAAGTCATAAGTTGTGTTAGCCTTTGGATCTTTAGATCTAGTGGGAAAGGGAGACCTGAGTGATATTGCTTTTGATGATGATGCATTCACGTGACTGCTCTCTGTTTTAGACAAGCTGGACAAACTGTTGGTTTCCTTCTTCACTAAGCAATAACTAACAGCATGATCACAGTCATCAACCACTGTTTCGCTTCCAGATTTGGATCTCTGCTCATCACAATGCCCTTCCTTCTCAAGCAAGTTGTTCTCCAAGCCATTGACATTTCTAGCAGAGCAAAAGCTTATTTTTTTGCAGTGCAGAGACCCTTCCTCTTCAATGGATTCACAGCATTTCATATGTCCATTACTGTTCCCCAAACCCATCTGTTCTTCAGTACTTAAGGCACCATTGTTACAGAAAGAGTAAACTTCAGGGACACTGACCGAATTCTTTAGGACGTCTTTTTCTCTCAGGAAAACTGTGGAAGGAGAACACAAGGATGCAGAGGACACATCTGAACACTGTGAAGGACAGGAAGTGGGACCACTGTGATCTTCCAAGCCCAGTTTGTTGATGCATGTCTCCAGTGACCCACACATTGCACAGCCCTCAGTTTGCAAAACTTTGCCATCGTAAGGGTGCAGCGGGGACAGAGAGGATGAGCTTGTTGCAGATGTGAGATGCTGCTCCTGTGCGGACTTTTGCGGCTCATCGTTCATGCAACAAATTTCAATTTGCTCCTCATCCGACTCCATTACAGTACAGACTGCAGGGGTGTTAGCAGCAGCACACGGCCCAAGCAACACCTCATTAGCATTATCAAAGGTTTCCGTGACAGACTCTGCGTCTGAGTGAGAATCCTCCGCAGCTCCATACATAGACTTTGGAAATGAGTCGCTTCTCTTACCTTCCGGAGAGTTTGCTGCAGGCGACTCATCCTCATTTAAACTGCTAAAATTCCTAGAATAGTTATTTAAAGAGTTTTTATTCACAGTAAAAAGTTTGCCTGTGTTAATGGAGTCCAACACAGACAGCCCCAAAACCCCTTGTGCATTAGCTCCACAATTCACAGTTTTTTCCAGCAGCTCCTCCTTGGCTGGCTGTGGCTCAGGACCGGGACAGCCTTCATCAGTTCCACAGCAGCACATGGTGGTGTACTCTTCTCGGAGGGGGCTTTCCGCTCGCGACGGGGTGCGCGAAGCCCTGCTCTCGGGAGCGCCCATTTGGCTGAGCAAGTCATCGATGTCAGTGATGGGGATGGCAGCGCAGTCCTCGGGGCGGCTGCCTTTTGCCGTCCCTCTTTGCGTGTCTTTGCTCGTGGCATCAGGTGGCAGTGTTGGTCTCTCCACCGCACAGCTGCCAGCGGCATTTTGCAAACCTGCTCCTTCTCGCTTCCCAGCACTCGGTTCTTCCCCAGTTGTGAGGATGCTGTTGACATCGGCCTGATTTTGACTGTCTACCCCTGGAGACAGGATGAGGTTTGTAAATCTGCTGACAGCTGCATTATGATAAAAATAAATAAATAGAAGAAAAGAAGCAAAACCCTGTCAGATATAGGAAGTGATATACAAAACACCATGTTTTATTACAAAAATAGACACCCATGTAGTCAGACTACATGTTTTCCTTTTGCTCTGCACTCCTCCTCTTCTGTAATGATGTTTACAACAACTCAAATTAATCATAACCCTGCGCATTTGAGTAGCACACAGGAGGGAGCAATCCACTTATCCAAGGTAAGTAGTCATGATCTGTTTAATTCTCATCTTTGAAATTTTCAGCAGTCAAGCAGACAACTACCTACGCGTCAGTGTGCAGTAAGTCAGGCTGATTAGTACAGCTTCTCATTACTTGTTTGATCGAAGATGTCTCCAATAGATTGCAGAGAGTACACAAAGCCCTGGCATAGCGAGCAAAGGTGAACAGATAACACAGTGACGAGCTGTGCATAAACAACTTGACTCTGATCCTCTCGGCACTTCTGCAGGTGTTTAATGTGACACGCATGGCTGATGTTATACACGCATTAAGCATATGGGCTTTACAGGATTTCTGGCACAGACCTTTCCTTGCTTCTGATACATGTTTAACCCACTCTTGGGCAACACACTGAGCTCCCTGTCACGGCTGCACTGCAAAACATTCCAGCTCACCCATTTCTCCAGCTCTTCAATTTTCAGCACTTCATCCTAGGCATCTGCTTGCACCTTTCTACACTGCTTCTGGGACATGCATTCCCATTCAAGCTGCCTTCCAGAGGCGTTATTACCCGGTGAGGCCCAGAAAGTGCATGGAGAAGGAGGGGTGTATTCACAGAGTCATCGTCCTTTCCTGCTCATTCAAACGTGCCAGCACATCTTTCTAATCTTCGCACAAATCTGTGGGATTATCCACATCACTTAGGTACCCATGTTAAGAAATGCAGGTTCCTCCTGGGGTCAACAAAGGGGAAGATACCTCAGGAGAGTAATCTGACGCAGCCAGGTTAAGTTTTGAAGTGCTGCCCTGCTTCAGTGTGCTGAGTCACACACTGAAGAGACCCTCTTCTCTGCCAGCAGGGCAGGCCGGGGAGGGGGAAAGCAGAAGACTTGCCTGATAAAGGAGTGCCAATGTGCCCCTACCGCAGTGCTATTAGTTTGCAAAAGCCACAGAGACCTAAGGAAACAAGAACGGGACTCTCTGCCAAGCCAGGAACTACTTAAAGAACAAATGGAACTGAAGCATCTGGAAGCACTTTAGGCTCCCAGGTATTAATAGGTACATGAAGAAGATCATAACCTAAAACGAAGCAAAATATTATGTTCTTCCTGAATTTGAAAAGTATGCTTTTCTTTTTCAAACACTCATTTCCACACCACCTAATTTGTACAGTCTGTGGGGAAGCATATATTGCTGTAACAGCATAAATCAGCCCTGAGCAGAGGCTAAGGAGGTATCAAATATTTCAATTCAAACCAGAAAACTTTTTATAAGAAACATGCAAATAAACACTTCGATAAGATTCTAGTTTTCTTGGGTTTTCTGTTTCATCTGTCTATACATTAGAGAATTCTGACACACGAAAGGGAAAGAGAGAAAGAGAGAAAGAAAGAGAGAAAGAAAGAGAAAGAGAGAAGGAAGGAAGGAAGGAAGGAAGGAAGGAAGGAAGGAAGGAAGGAAGGAAGGAAGGAAGGAAGGAAGGAAGGAAGGAAGGAAGGAAGGAAGGAAGGAAGGAGGGGAGGGAGGGAGGAAGGGAGGAAGGAAGGGAGGAAGGAAGGGAGGAAGGGAGGGAGGGAGGGAGGAAGGGAGGAAGGAAGGAAGGGAGGAAGGAAGGGAGGAAGGGAGGAAGGGAGGAAGGGAGGAAGGAAGGAAGGAAGGAAGGAAGGAAGGAAGGAAGGAAGGAAGGAAGGAAGGAAGGAAGGAAGGAAGGAAGGAAGGAAGGAAGGAAGGAAGGAAGGAAGGAAGGAAGGAAGGGAGGGAGGGAGGGAGGGAGGAAGGGAGGGAGGAAGGGAGGAAGGAAGGAGGGGAGGAAGGAGGGGAGGAGGGGAGGAAGGAGGGGAGGAGGGGAGGAAGGAGGGGAGGAAGGAGGGGAGGAGGGGAGGGAGGAAGGAAAAAGGCTTTTATTAACTTATTGTCCATTTATAAAAACATTACTTAAACTTCAGATTTAAGAGAGACAGATGTTATTAGAAAGGGTTAACATAGGCAGAGCAGTAAAACGAGCTGTCAGGACAAGGTCACTGATGAGTTAGCTCCAGGTCTGCATGAAATGACTCAGACCGCTGCAAATGCTGGCAGGAGGGACATATGATAAGTGGGCGCTTTGAATGCTTCACACAGGAGCAGGTTTGCTCCCCTCATCGTGGTGACAGGGCGGACCCCAAAGCCCGGTTTGGTGATGAAGTGCTTTGCCTGGCTCACCAATGCAGACACAACGTACCCCCTGTTTTTGCTCTGAATCGATGTCGGAAGCTGGAGCAGCAGAAGGTCAGACCCAGCTGATCTAAGGGAATTTTCTTCACTGGTACTTAGAATAAATGGGACAAAAGCAAAACTACTCTCTCACCTGATGCTGCTTTCTGGATCTCCAGGGTTACGGATGTGGGAAGACACTGCATAAGCAAGCAGATTTCCTCGTACGTCATCTTACTGACTGGGATACTGTTGATGGTGGTAATCTCATCTCCTACAGCCATCTTGCCCATTGATCCCTGATGCAATGACAGATTCAAGGAAATTATAAATACACCTCAGAAGCCCTGCCACAAGGGCAAAGATTGCAGGGAGCAACATTCCCTATTTCACATCACTGCAAAGCACAGGTATCACTGCTGTCAGTTTGCCAACACGTAAATAAAGAGCAGACTGTGCTTTTGCCAGGAGAGGAATTAATGATCATTCTGAAACAGGAAGGTCAAAAGAGCTGCTGGGTTCTCTGAGAGATCAGTATCAGGATGGAGGACATAGCATTCTTCATTCAAATGAATAGAGATGGGTCAGTCCTAGTTTCTTCAGGACTGGAACATTGTCTATCATTTTTGCATTTCATGTACGGATTATATTGCTGGTCACAACCTCCCATCGGGCCAACTGGACTCTCCTAAACAACTAAATTCCACAGGGACAGAGCTCTTAAGGTAAAAGCCTAAGTATGTTTCTAAACACTGCACAGTAAGTCAGAGAAAAAGGCAGGAACGGAACGCAAATCCCCAGCTCTCACAGCCCAATTCAAACTGCTACGACATATCCTCTCACCCTGTTGGCCGCTAACTAGATCAAAAATGCTACATCCAGCTTTGTACACCAGAGTATCCTCCTTCCTCTTTCTGCACTTTTGCATCTAGGTCAGCAATTCCACATCCAGCATGAAGCAAGTACCCACACTAATGTGTGCACATATGAGGTGCAGAAGAGCAGTATGTTACTGGTACTTCCATGGCGCTTGGCAAACCTGGCCAGCACCTAAGGTCTCGTGGTACCAGATTTGTATAACGCAGGAATATGTGCATAAAAAAATAATAGGATTTACTTATTTTGTCTTTGCCTCTGGTAAAAAGAAAGGAAACAAAAAATAGTATTCTCTCAAAACTGACTGCGAGTGGGGATGAGTCCACCTCAGTAGATCTGCCTCTTGACTTTCTTGGTTTTGAATCAGCCAAGGCTGCACTTCTGAACCAGAAACATTTCATTTAACAGCAGCTTCAGAACAATATGGGACGAGACATTTTGCCCATCAGACACTAACATCTCCCTTACACTTACTCTCAACAGATCACCTGCTTAATAATAATCATCCCTGCAAAGTGAAAGCAAATCACAACAATTAAACATTAAAAAATTACCATTTCTGCTGGTCCACCTGGCCGCAGCCCTGTGACAACAACCTTTAAGGGCATGGCCTGGATTTCCAAATCCAGGCCGAATGACTCGTGCTCATTGCGAACCAGAGTGACTACTTCACCCTGTCCCTGCCCGGCCCCGTCCGGTGCTTCACACTTCTTGCTGTGAGGGAGCATCCTCGCAACAGGCTTGTTGTAAGAGCCATGCTCCTCCATCCTGTGCCTCTGAAGGCTTCGGCACTCAGTGCTCATCATGCTTTTCACTCTTGTGACTGCTCTGTGCTCAAGTTTTGGAGATCTCTTAGATTCAAGTTGTGCTTCACGGAGCTCCTTCAAACTCAGGCTACCAAGACGAACTTCAGGCATACTTGAGTAATCGAACGCTATGATGGGGAAGAAAGGAGAGTCAATTTGCTCCAGCGTGCTGTCTGCAGACTCCACGGAGTTGCTGAAGACAGGGGAAGATGTCTCTGTGCCACTATATCTAGGTGACTCGCTGTCCTGGCTTTCATCATCGATTTCTGCAGATGAGGTTCTAATGACAATGCCAGCGTCCTCCTGGCTCTTGGCCCTCTGGCTTCTTTGCAAGTGGGAACTTTCGTCATCATCACTAACATCACCATCATAGAAAACAACCCTCCTCTGTCGATGAAAGGGGCTGCGGGCAGATTTGGGGCTGTCACTGAGGATGCCAGGTCGGACAGACTCCACGTGCTTGTTGTGCAGGCCAGACGATCTCCCACTAGTTGGAGAAGCCAGACCATTTGCTTTTGCCACTCCTGCTTCTCTAGCAGCTAGGAAAAAAGAAAAAAAGTTATACTTTAATCGCATTTATAGATGACTTTTAATACCATTTATCTGACTGCAGCAGAGTTCACGTGGCTCTGTTTGCAGGGGAAGCTTAACCTCTCCTCACAAAGCAAAAGCGGGTTTTTCATGTCCTCCCTCTAACTACAGTAAACAGCAGGCAGGACAGCAGATAGCTCTACAAATTACGGGTAATTCCTGAAATCAGCTCATGGCACATCTGGTTCTATTTTCAGTTTATTTCTGAAGTATGACTATGACCCAAAGAAGAAAGGGATGCAAATTCACATGTGTATTTTACTTTAAACAACAGAGTTTCTTTCATATTTTGCTTAAATCTATGCTCAGGACTGTCTGCATCAATTTACCGAGAGTGAAAAATGCTTTCCTGAACAAAGACATAGTAATACGACAATGAGTTTCAAACTAAAGACCAGTAAACCCTAGAAACCTTTCCACAGAACTGCATTTTTGTTTTTTGGTTTGCTTTCTTTTGTGGGTATTTTAAAATGTAAAAATGCTTTTAAGCATTAAATAATGAATTTCCAGAGGAAAATATGCTGTAGACAAAGACATTACTTGAGAAGCATAGGAAAGAAAGAAAAAATGTAATATCCTTTGAATTTGAGATCAGGTGCATGTCAGAAAGGAAATCTAAGATTCTTTCAATCAACTACTATGGGGAGAAAGGCACATATGCAAAATACGATGTCAAATTGAACATTTGATTCTTTCTACACTGCTATATGTGACATTTTGAAATTGTGTATTTGAGATAGCTATGAACATTTTCACTTAAATGTAATCAACCAGATGATGATCATACATTTGAAAAAAATCCACCAACCTGCAGTGCTGTCAATCTAGTTTCGGCCAAACCAATGCAATAAAGTCAATTTCACTTAATCAGAGCAGCAATTTGGGCAAAATACCATGGAAATGGGCATTTATGTGCATTGTTGTAAACCTCTTCCATTTTCCAGAATTTCATATAATCAGCACCGGCTTGCACTATGCTGCCCGGCGTCTCTTACCAGCACAGGAATCACCATAGCTCTCCTGTAAAGCAAACCAGCGCTCAGCGATTCTCCCCTCATTAGCCAAATGACCAGACACATTTCCGTCACTTACTCAGGTTGCCAGGAAGAAGAGAGCCATCATCCAGCAAACTGCTTCTGTTCTTCTGACGGAGCTGCTCTTCATCACAGGAACCGGTTACAGCATCAGCAAACAGGAGCTGGCTTGTGCCGTCATGCGAGAAGTACTGGGAAAGCTCTGCCTCGGAGCTGACGGATCCCTGCTGAAAAGAAGTGAGCCTTGTGACCGGCCGTCATCGATGATTAAACCCCTGTCTGCATGCAAGCACCACAAACTCCACTCACACTGCCGGAGCAATAAAGGATGTTTAAAGCCAACTTTTAAAACAGAAGACTTGTCAGTATATTGAAAAACAATCTGTCAAACTGGGATGGCTGAAATGCTGCATATCAGTACATTTTTAGCCCGTATAATAAATATAAAAGGATTCCAAATCCCACTCCTTTGCAGATGTGGTTCAATGCAGAAACAAGGGATGAAACCATTCACTCGTGTAATTCCCTTTATACACCTTCTGTACTGAGAGAAGGGAAGGGTTTGTACCGCTGGACACAGTTTGTATGGCTTCTTTGGCTTTCCCAGGAAAAACAGAGACTTTTTCACTGCAAAAGCTACATAGAGAGACCGAGCGCTCAGCCTTCTGCCCACAGGCTCAGGTCTCTCCTGCTAACTTCATCCCTGTGTCCCACAGAGCAAGGGTGCCTTCGAGGTGGCAGGTGGTGGGAGTCCGCAGCTTTCTCTGCCATGCTCTGCGCATCGCTCCCAAAGGCTACAGCCACACAGACAAAAAGGAACTTGCTGCTGTCACGATTTAAATATGTAACGTAAGAAACAACTCCTTTTATGGAGCCCATGTGACAGGGAAGGAACACAGAGGTTTAGTTTTGAACTCCCTGATCAAGTAAGAGCTTCAGTAGAAGTTGAATTTGAAGCAGATGCTGTTTTTATTGCATTTAATCTTTTTACCCGGCTTGCTGGCTCCAGGAAGCGTTTCATAGTCCAGCTGAGGGGAGATGAGGTCTCTCCTTGTTTGGCCTTCACATTAGGAGATGGGCTCTTTTGTACAGCTCCTGTTAAGCACAGCTTAGTTAGGTGCCAAAAATTAAAGTTGTGGTCCATATATCCAAACAAGCTGCTCGTTCACCTTCTGAGCTGGGAGCTGCATTTCATCTCACTTATTTATTATCTGACTTGCTTTCCTGAAGTGAGATTTATTTAACATTTCACAAGCTCTCCCTCAGATCAGGTGAAACATGATCACAGACACACGTTACGCCAGCAAGGCCCAGAACAGAGCTATGAACAAGAGATGAGCAGGAGATGGTCCTCCTCACCCCCTGAAGCATGCTGCTAAACTAGGTGCAACCTCAAAAGACAAATTAGCAGCCACTGGCAAGGTCTACTTCAGAAAAGGTCTTAGCTGACACTGATGTAAAGAGAATAATTACAAATCTAACATATCTGTCTAAAAATCACCTTACTAGCCACCCTGCCATTGCCAAGAGTTTGCTTTCATCTGCAAGATTTTACGAAGTGCTAAATCTGGAGTTCAAAAACATCAGACAAATGCCAGAACACATGTTTTGACGTGACCCCAAAGATTAAAACAGAGTTAAAACATATAGTCCAGTATGCAATACCTGGACTGTTTCAAATGGACACAACAATACTCTCTTTGTTTTTTTTTTCTTTTGGCCACCTACATGGATAAGGGTATATAGAAGGAGCTCATTCCTTCTGTCCTTTCCCAACCAGGCCATTGTGATTCCCATTCACCTTGAAGAGCAGATAGAGCAACCACCTCTTGGCAACCCTACCTTCAGATCATGGCAGCCCAGTGAAACCCACAGCAAGTAACATGAGCTATAGAGTTGATCCATCTGAACTGGATGTTTTTGCTAAAATTTCTGCAGTGGACACAGTGATTATACACCCTGAACTGCTCTGCTGTTTTGAAGGCCCTCAAAATATTGATGTTGGGGAACCCAAGAGCACGTCCTTAAACCTTCCTCCATCTGGAAAAGGACACATTTTAGCAGAGAACATGCTGCTACCTGTGACATGAGAGGAGCTGGCATCCTTGCTCTCTCGGTGGGTAGTACGAGCTATTGCTTCATCCATCTCCTGCTCAGAAACCTAAAGTCAAATGAAACACAGAGGTCAAAATGGGTAGATAAAGTGAAGATGAACATCCGACCACTTATCACTACAAGTACATGATTAATTTCAGATATGCTACTATTTTTAAAGATGCAGTAAAGAAGACCTAGTTGAGATCTCCTAAGACGTTCAGATTCCCTCCATGCCACTCTGCTGCAGAAACCATGAGGCAGAAGCCTGCTGACTTCATGAAGACCATATCCAAGGGCCACTTTACGCAAACAAATAAAACAGCCCCAGACTTAAAGAAATCAAATTAAGCCATTACACCACAATTTTAACTCAATTAAGTGCTGTACATTGATTTATTGAGAAAATATTACCTTAAAATGGACAAAGACTGCTTTGTACAAGCATATATCAGAAGATATTCTACACTTAACCTACCGGAAGAATACAGACTTCCCAAGATACTAGCTGTCTTTTTAATTTTAATTTCTTGCTTTTAAAAAGAAAACCTAAGTGAGTAATTGGTAATTAATGTTTCTCTGGTTAAAGAATAAATACTGGTTTACCATATTTGCTAATTTTGTCCTGAATTACTGCCATGCACTTAATTCTTATTACTGGAAAACTCCATATAATTTTATAACAGGAACAACTAGTCTGCAGGAGTATATATTTAAAAACAGAAAGCAAGTTAATTCTGTCGAAAATAATTTCTATACACATTGCTTTACATGAATTAAAATTCAACATAAATAGAGACTAGAAACTTGAATCTTTCTGAACCATGAAGATTTGAAAGATTCCTAAGCAAACTCAGCAGTTTAAACATAGTTTAAACGCCACATTCACTCAGAATAACAAGAAGAAAGAAAATTTTGTGGTATTTCTCTTGGAAGTACATGAAGACACCGAAGTGAACATATTCAGCAACAAAATGTACTATGGACCTTTTGTGTCATAAAACGAGACACTAAGTATAAAAATGTCCAAAACAACATGAGTCTTTGTAGAAATACATCTCCGTTTTCAGCCTGTGGCATGACCCTACAGCAAACCAAACGCCTCTGGGCTCCTGGGGCACAGGGAGTTCCTACAGGATACAGACCAAGCCCAGGGAGCACGCTCCAGGAGCTCTACACAAACCTTTGGGTACAAGATGTCCCAAGAGTAAAACTAGGTGTTGGGCAGACTGCAGTATTTGTTTAAAGCTAACCAAAAATCCCCACTTCTGCAAGCTCTGCCAATTTTGGGTT
Organism: Larus michahellis; assembly: GCF_964199755.1. Classification (NCBI taxonomy): domain Eukaryota; kingdom Metazoa; phylum Chordata; class Aves; order Charadriiformes; family Laridae; genus Larus; species Larus michahellis. Next base: position 12,438,031 of record NC_133930.1, read on the forward strand.
TTAGCATCCTCTACGCCTCAGGCGGATCAAACTGGAGAGGGACAAGCTAATTGCTAACTACAATCTGCAGACTGGGGTACTATTAAGAGCAAATAAAATAAATTAAAATAAAATACACCCCCCACACACTTCTGTAGATCCCCCAGTGCCATCAGAAAAAGGGTAAAAGTGACATAATGGTAAATATGGGTCCCCATATGGGCACTCTTCAGAGATCCAACTATGAGGGACTGTGGATTCAATACTGCCGGGGCGGGGGGGAAATGCTTTAGGGTCTCTCCAGCTCAACTTTTAGCTTTTCCTAGAATTTCTTGGCAAAGGATTTGTTGTCATTTTAAATATCACTTATGGAAAAGTGTAATAGGAGCCACTTAATAGTTTCCCTCTGTTACCGAGAAATAGCAAGCAATTAGCTTAACTCTGTTCATCTTCTCAGCAGATACTTGGTTAGGTCATTCATCGGCTTTCAAGCCACCGGCACAGCAAGCTGAAGGACGGGGGAGAGAGGGCAGGCTCTACTCCATGGAGTTTTTATTTCATGCTACTTACAGACTCTCCAAAAAGTCTATATGCCTTAATAATGCAATCAAATGGAACCATCATGCTGGTTCAGCACAGCACACAGACTCCCTAGAAATGCTGTTATCTTAGGCTATAAGCCCAACCCTTACCCTCTCCATGCTTACCTTTGACTAACAGAACCACAGCTTCTTTCTTTTTAGCAGCACAAGGCCTTGCAGCAATGATAATAAACTCTGGGCAGTAGACCCCTATTTGCTTATTGTTTGTATATTTGATTTAGCAGAAAATACGCAATTAATTATAAAATAAGAAACCTGAGTTCTCCTAGATATGGATTTATTAAGGCCTCCATTTGTAGTTACGAGTTCAAAAGTCAGAGCTCTCTGGACCCACTAATGCAAATATTTTTACAGCTTCATTCCTGTTTAAACAGGAAGGTTTTGTACACTCATGAAATTCTTTGAAATAGTGAAATAAAAGAAGTTGTTATTCCCTATAGCTTGGTTAAAAGGCTTTTATCTTCTATCACCAATTTTTAAAAATTGATTGAAAATACTCACTTTGTAAATGCAGCCTTATTTCCAAATTGCCCTTGAAGAGATTTCACAGTAGCAGTACATTCCAGATTCTCACATTTTAGTTCCTGACAGAAACCTTTCATCTTTGGACAGATTTTACTTTTTTAAAAACAGTATTCCTACTACTTTATTATAGTTGATCAGTTCAATCTGTTGATATTTATGTTCCTGGCCCTAAATTACATGCTACTCAAAGACAAACTAACTGCAAAATAACTTTAAGGAGGAAGAGGACTTGTGCTGTATTTGTGTTGCCACTTGGTCCAAGTACCAAGAAAGACGGGAACACTTCACTCAAGTAGTTCCAGGAAAATTGCATTTGATCAGTGGGTGACTAAGTGAAAAGCAGCAGGGACAGTCCAGCATTGCTACAACTTACAAAACTGGAAGGCATCATTACAATTCCTGATTTCTTGCACAACACATGCCATAGAGAGAAAAATCCAATATTCTTCATCTGCTGCTTTCCCAACAGCGAGACTCAAATTACAGTGCCGGCTGAAAACACCCCAGACACACTAACACGTTTTCTCCTCACCTTTGGGTTAGGATGCCGACTAATGATAAGGCTGACGGGACCTGGACCACATTCGCTCAGGATGGCATAGGCTTCACTCAAAGCCGCATGACGCAGACTCACCGAATCTGCCTCCAGGATCTGGTCACCCCGACTGCAGAGAGACACAGAGACGCTTAATCACAACCGCCTTTTACAGAAACATTCGTGCTTTCAACTGATGGCCAAGCTTTTTTCAAAGATGCAAGTGTCTGGAAAAGACCTGACTCGCAAAGAAGCCAGTCTTGCCCTTGATCCCAGTGACGTGAATGCTTTAAGTCCTGCTGTCTTCAGGAGGGAGGTCCAGAGATCCCCTCTGCACTTACCGTCAGTGCTACAAACTCTATTGAATCAAGAGATAAAATTGGCTGCATTTGGAATGGGGTGAAAGCAAACTTCAATTCCAGTTCTGCATTCAGATACTTGTTGAGCACAGAAGAGGAAAAATTAGATTCAGATGGGCTGTTCCTTCCCATCATATTGAATTACTTAACACAAACACTGATAAGAAACTCATGATTTAGATACGAGTTTATGAAATGTCTCCAGGAAAAAACTGAGCATGATAAGCCTGTATTTGCTTCAAATTAACATATAGAACCCATTAAAAAGAAAAAAGAAAAAAAAATCACCACTCTTCTGAGAGGAAAGCATACATTGTTTAGTTTTGCTTTCTCTATTTCTTAACTCTTGCTCATGGTGCTCAGACATCTGAAAGTATTCAAAAGAAAAGATCATCAACTAGGGATATCATTAAAGCCTTCTCCATAATTACTAAGGCATTTGCTTCCAACAGACATGCTCAAACGATCTACTACTGCTGATTTATGTTGGGCTACTTGTGACAATGGAAATGGGTTTGCACTGTGAGTCCACACAATGAAGGCAAAGTGGCAACTGCATGTCGCAGCCTTCAGGAACCTGCACCTGTGGCACAGGCTCCTGAAAGCAAAGGGTGACCCATCCGTGTGTGATCATGCCGCTGCCCTGCCCATCTTTGAGATTTATCCAGCTATTAGAAACTACAGAAATAGGGTCACAGGCACATGATTGAGGGGGGGAGCTCAGATATGGAGGAGCTGTATTCAAACCCCTTCTGGTATTGCAGAGCCAGTATTTGACTAACAAAGCTTTCCAAAAATCAAAACCATCCTGCAAGTTTTGGCTTACGGAGCCATAAACCACTGATGGGACAACAGAAGCAATGTCTCAAAGAAGCAAGCTAGAAATCTGGGAAGCATGCCTGGATATAATCAATCACTTAAACCTAATAAACGATACAGCTGTTATACACAGACACGACCAGCGCTGCAATATTTTCCAAAGAGGCTTACAAGAAAGCAAGTTCGCATTAAATACTGTCTCCTATAGACATTTCTACTTGGTAGGAACTTTCAAGGCTTTTGGCAGAGATGCCACCATAAAATTATCTTCTTCCCTTATTCCAAAGAATCAAATTGCTCAATCACAGTTTTCCTGGTGAGCAAGGAAACAGAAGGCGCTCTCTACCCATGCGAAAGCACGGTGTTTGCTCAGCCTCCCTGCACCAGTGCTCATGCCACACGCTCGCTGCGAATCACGCAGTCCCCGTGGGTCTTCAGTGCAGCCTCCCCTCCCAAGCGATGCTCCCAGCACCCTCCGGCATTGACGCAGGAAGGCAGGAAGGTGGAAGATTTCCTCCAATGGTTTTTAAAAACAAGGCCTCCAGGAGAGGAGGACCAGCAAATCACTTTCTGTCACTTAAACCAAGGTAAAGCACAAGGGAACCCTAGGAATGATTGCTTCTCTCTCTTATGGTTCCTTAACGACATCCGAACTCCACGACAGAGTAAATGAGATGGGCAGGTCAGCCTGCAGCAATCCTGGCAGACAGACAGTACGGGCAGAAAAGCGCTGCTGCAGCCATGGGCACAGTCAGCTTGCAAGAACATCTCCCCCACCTCTTTTTAAAAGAGTTTCAGGTGACCGAGCTTTTAGCAGAGCTCTGCAAATTTCCTCCCAATCTGGGGTCTCTGGCTCCAGCTCTGATAAAAACATAGGAGGCTGCACTTCTTCCTGCTCCCCTTTCTCAAAGGGTGCTATTAGGCTCAGTTTTCTGTATAGAGAATTAAAAAAAAAACAACCCCAAACCTTAATCATCGTGCTGCTTCCAGCACAGAGAATAATGTTTCCTGGGTATTTAATACCGCTTTGGAATGTCTTTATTTAAGTGTTTTCTTTTTTGTGAATGCTTAACTATAAATCCCCTCCCTGCTACACCAACCAACTGGTGAAAACAAAGTCTGAATCAATTTTATTGTAAAACCACTCCAGCATGTTTCTACTTTAACTAACCTTAATCTGCCATCCATTTTAGCCACTGATCCTGGGGCCAGGCTGTGAATGTATATCCCCGGAGAACTGTTTTCCAGCGTGAGACAACAGGCACCAATGCCAAGCCCAACCCCTGGCTCTGTCAAAAACAAAAAGTACAAAGAAAAGTGCTGTTATTCTGCGTAGATTGTAATCGCAAAGGACACACAAAGTGTTTGTGTTCCCACATCCCATCTGAGACCAAGACTCCTGTATTGTTTCAAGGCTGGCCTTAGGTGCAGTCAGTCAGGAAGCCAAGACCAACAGTGGAAATCAGGATTGAAAATATCTGATCCTGACTGTTCTCTGAGATCCACCAGCAGAGAGGACTAGCTCCACTCCCAGTCAATTTTCTGTGTGGCATGGGAACCGCCTGGAAATGTCGCACAAGGTCTGACACAGTCTGAAGCACAAAGCAGAGGGGGCAGCAATCCAATAAAGATGTCACTTGAAATTGTGAGCACAGAAGATGCTGTCAGCTGTGCTGCTCTCTTTTGTTAAATATCTGCATGGCATCCCTCAGCAAAGAGGAATGAAGAAAGGTGAGGCGTTGCCTCTGCTTCAGTGATTACCTCTGTCCACTTCGACCTCTGCTATCCTTAGATAACGGCACTCCTGAAATAGGAATTGCTGGACATCTCACCTTCTCACTCCTAATTTTTAAGTCAACCTTTAAAATCAGCATATTTAAAGCCTTTAAAATAGGTGTTTTGTCCCACTCCACATAGCATATGCTCTAAGTTTAGCTTGTGCAATTATTGATAATGACAGCAACCCTCAGGAAGGAGTTCAAACAGCTCACCTGAGGAATTTTGAGCACTCTGAGTGGTTTTGCCTTCCTCAGCGCTGCCCTTTACAAGAAGGGCATGGCCACCTGGGCTGCCAAGAGGTTGATTCACATTTTGCCTGGTATCTCACAGCCTCCCTTCTTCCAGCAGCACGGATACTGACTGCTCCCTGTAAAAGTCTCCTGGCTCTGGAGCAGAAAAATGTGGAAGGGGGAATTCTTCAAAGGTTTTTGCGTTAGAGAATGTTTTTCCCATCCATCCTGTGGTTCACGATCAGATGGACATGGGTAGGTGCCCTGGATACTAGAGCCTCTATCCTATTTCCAAAAACTCCCCTAGAAAGCATGGATTCATTCTCCAAGCCCATTTCAATGGACCCTCACCTTTATTGAGCGTCACATCCATGACAATCCTGTCCTTCGGGCCAGGTCCTTTGCGGCTGGAGGAGGAACCGTCCGCCTCATCAGGTCCGGGGACCGGCGTGCCACCGCTGGCGCTGGAGCTGGGGGAGCTGGAGCGGCTCAGCAAGGTGGGAGTCGCGCAGGGCGTGAGGCTGGGGCTGCGCAGCCGCGTCCGCACCGTCAGCGTCACCACTCCTTTCTTGAGTTGCTGGAGAAACATCAGAGAAGCCCAGTAAGGTGATGCGATACGCCAACATTTGCCAGTAAACCTGCATACAGTAATCTATGGCAGCAGAAGAATATAAAGGCCCGGATGCTAAACGGCACTGAACGAAGAGAAGCATGAATCTCCTGTAGTACACCTATGTTACCTTAAACCTTTGAATGGCCTCCTGATGGGTCAGCCCTTGTAGAGACTCTCCATTAACTTCTAGGATTTCATCCCCTGGTAATTAGACACAAAAAATGAAGTCAGCAATATACAGGCTACAGAGATGTAAAAATCCCTTCCTGTACATAAGGCGACCCACTACTATAAGTATTCCAATTAACTGCTCGGTAAAAAGCCTTTTACGGCTCACAGTTTATTTTAACTTTTCCTAATGCCTTTGCAAGTTAATAGTGATGAATTAGCAGAGTAAAGGCTGTTCTTCAGCAGAGATCCTTAGCTTGGCATTCTCATACTAACAAACAAGCTGAAAACACCGCAGATTTTAACTGAAGTCTGAAAATAAATGCTCATAACATGAAATCCAAAGGGACTACAAAAATCCCTTTTTTGTATCAACAGGAGAAACATGAATCTAACTGAAACACCACAGCAGATCACTCCAAAGCCTGTTCAGAGAAAACTGGCCTTGCTGCAGAAAGCAAACATGTCCTCTTACTAAATGCCTGTGGACGCAGAAGCGAGTAGCCCACACACTGCAAACGTGTGATAGCAAATGCCCTTCTCACCCCAAAGAACATCTTCCATCACATTTCTACCTGCTTCCAGACTTTGGGTCTTACTACTTACACCCAGCTGTCTTGATCTACCTTCATTTTATTAAAAGGAGGGCAAAGCGAGCAGGATCCTGATCCCCTTTTTGCAATTTTACTTGCATCTGTGCAAAATTAGATGCGGTGACGCCATCAGCCAAGTCTACCCCTCTGCTACTTTCCTTGTCCCAGTTGAAAAAAAAAGAGTATGTGAGCTCTGAATAGCCTGCAAAGGCTTGCTGGGTTTATGGGACAGATGCCACTTATTGGCTTCCCACGGCGAGTGCACAACCTATGCTGCAGGGACATGAGCTTCCCTCTGGCAGCAAGTGTGAGAGTTGGCACCGACAGCAGCCTCAAATACAACAAGTGTGATGAGATGTAACGAGGGGAATGACGATATGAGAAGGAGAGAAGTAACACAGGAGCAGCTTGAGAGAAGTAACACAGGAGCAGCCTTCTGCGGATGAGAAGTAACCCAGCCCCTGCGGAAGAGTTGTACACCACTGTTCTGAATTCATGGTCATTTTGTACTTTCAACAGTGTGTGAGAGTCTGTCTGTGTGGCGCAGGAACACTTGGACCAGGGTGCAAACACACACAGAGCAGGCTATATGTCCAGATCAGATATCACGACTGGAAAAGCAGTAATAAAATCAGGATATATCTACTTCTTTAGCCAGCTGGGCGACCTTACTGCCAATCCTATCCTTCCTCTTCTCATTTTCTGGTCATCACTCTCCCTTGTTGATTCATATCAAAATCACACCAAGAGGCTCAGAGAGCACAAGGGGCCAAAACAGCCTCTCCCAAGCATGTCCCTCTGTATAACCCCTTCTTGGACCAGCATCTTAAAGCCAGATGTTGGTTGAATAGATATATTTCATTGCTATCAATGATCTTCTCTAACTGAAGAACTGCAGCTTATGGCTTGAGCAAATGAAGTTCACTGAGGAGGAAGGGAAAAAAACCTCACATCATGCTGTAGTTTCCCCTTCTCAATACGCAATATAATCAAGTTAACTGCTATGAATGATCTTCCCCAGGATGGACAAACAGGGTGTGTTACATCCTTCACAGGCTCTTGCTGACGGCCAGGTGCCTAAATAAAGCTGTACTTGAATTTTTCTCCTGGACTGAAGTAATATCCCGCTGTGGTCCTTTATATGCAGTTGGATTCTCTCTACCACACCTTCTTTAAGCCTTCCATCAGCAGCTGCTGCTCCATTTGGGAATATAGTCTTCACGAAAATCCCCATGCGTCCGCGAGCAGAGTCCTGACCTCCCACAATGCTGAATCCAAGACCCTGCAGAAAAGGGAGAAGACACACAGGTGGCACCTTACTTTATTCTCACCTGTATGAGAAAGACTGCTGATAACATACGAGACAAAGGAAAGATCAAGCCCTAATATCTGCTGATGAATCGTGCTGCGGTCTTACCTCTGCTTGCATTTCCTGATTCACTTTCACTCTGATATCAACACACTTACCAGCCCAAAAAGCAGCAGCAGGCACCTTAAGCTAAGAGGCAAAAATACTATTTCAAGAGTTGTTTTTTTTTTAAAAAACACTGGGTCAGCGGCTTTATGTTATCCTATTCCCATTTTAAAAACTGTAACACATTGCCCTTAAATTGACAGACTGTAGATTCCCACCCCTGAGACCTATATCCAGGATTAACTGTAGTTTTCTCTGCTGTCGCAGATCCCGCATTTCCTCAGGAAAAAGAAAAGCTTAAGAACATGACATAAGGTCAGTGCTGTAATGTCAGGAATTTAGCTGGAAGGGGGTTGGCGTGGGGGTGCTGCCATGCACACGTACATTTTTAATTATTCTGGAGACATTCACCACGTTGTATTTAAATAAATCTAGATCAATATATTCCCCAGGGCTCCATCTGTTAGCTCTTGCCCCTGCGCTGCCCCGGCTGGCTGCAGGACCGTCTCGCGAAGCTGATCAGGGAATGGATGAGCACAGGAGAACGAACTTCTCCCCCTTCTGCTGAGTTATTTCCCAGCCAAATCACTTCCTTGATCCATTTTCCCCCTACTTTCCCCCCCCCCCGCCACATATTTCTCCTCTTGTCACTGCTGTACATGTATTTTACAGAATAAAGAGATAAGTCACTGACCAGGTGGACAAGGGAAGTGGAAAACCGCTGTGCTTCAGTGATCTGAAGCCAGGGTTACCAGGAGCGCCTCGGGCAGTGCTCTCCAGCTGAGGGATGCTGCCAGGGCAGGCACTAACACCGTGTTTACAACCCAATGCAACAACCAGCTCTTCTGTTTTGCTCCATGAACATACACCAGACTACCACTGCTGTAAGCTTCTAGTCCTTTGGTAAGAGATTACTGATTTCTAGAAAGGAAGCATCCTGGCTCTCCCGTGCAGCATTAAGTAAGCCAACTAACTTTTTACAGGGCAATTATCGACTGCAAAGCAACCTACGGAAAACACGAGCCTCCTGGCACTCCCCTGCACGGACACAGCAGTTCTCCCTATGGCTCACTGGGGTGGGTTGGGAGAAATATGGCTGCAAATCACGATGGTTCCCATATTAACCCACCTTCCTGGAGAAGCGCTGCCACTGCCCAACAGAAAACCAGCCCTTGCAGATCTACCTACAGATGACAAACCATGGGCACACACTTGGGCCCCAGCCATTGACACAAAGACACTATGGAAATACTTCTCAAGTCCCAGGTCCCCATAAAGTTAATAAAGCAAATGCTACTGTACAAACTGTACACAGCGCACCTCCTAACAGAGGTGATGGCTCAAAAAGTGAGTGGAAGGCACCTAAACCAGCAGCTGTTTGAGGTGGTTCCTGATCTCTAGAGTCTGCATGCTCCCAAGTGCTTCCTAACGCCTTGGAGCAAACTGCAGAAAGGCAGGAGAGGGTGGCTTATCCCAAGGGAGAAATAAGCTTATTTTTACAATAAAAATGGTGTAAAAAATATAAGTAAGTGAAAAATGAAGAAATATTAATTTGGAAATGTCATGAAAGATGTGAAGTTCCTGAAACAAGGATAGTTATAGCAACCATGATTCAATCTACCCAGAGAAGTCCTACTTCTAACTCTTTGCTAAACTTAAAGCATAACAAAGAATTTGTTTTGTATTTGAGCTTGAAAGTCAAAACAAGTCTTTTTAGTCCAAAACACATCCATCTGATGAATTTAAAGAATACTTCAGAAAAAGACATGCATATTTTTAGCATATTTAAATGACAGCTCCAATACTAGTGTGGATTGGATTAGGGAAAACAATATATACCTAGGTTAACGCTTGTCTGTTTTCCCTTAGGATTCAGCCAGCTGGTATCCAGCAAATGCACAAACAGATTACTGGGGGGAGAAAAGAAGAGTCTCTGACGCAGAGAATTCAGTACTCTCAGATACGCAATCAACCAGGAACCTGTCTTTGAGTTTAACGCTTAATTTGCAGTGATTTTTTTTAATGTATCCACAGAGATAAAATATGCTTGTCCATAAATATGCATGCAAACAGGTACTCTTCTGTAGCTGCACCAACTTTGCATAAACATACATATTTATAGATCCATTATTAATATTTGGTATCTTAGTAATGACCAGATGCACCAAATCAGAATGAAAGCCACCCCGCATCAAGTGCATGACAAGAACATTACTTCCCCAGTATTTTGCAGGTGTAACTGTGACATTTACACCTGAAAATGGGATTTGTTTATCATTATTGTTATTTTTATTACTGGCTACCTTGAGAGCTGCTGGAAGTCCTGGGTGTGGGAGACACCTCTGAAACACCAGCTTTTGCTACACGTGAAAAACCAGCCACATGAAGAAATCCTCACCTTGCCCTGCCCTTTCATCAGGACGATGTTGGAAATGATGGACGGCTGGGTCAGTCTCCACGGAGATTCCACTTGGGCGGCGCTGAAGGAACGGGTGGATTTCTTCACAATATGGTAGTCCTAAGAAACATCAGCAAACAAGGGAAGTCGCTCTGATTGCCTGGCACAGGCACTGGGATGTCATACTGGGAGAACCGCATGTGTCAGGGAAGGAGGGGGGCGAAATATTACAGATATATTCAGAAAAATGTTCAAGGGATGAAATCCTAGCTCATTACAGTCAAAGTCAATCTTGCCACAGTAATTTTCCTGCACGTTGCACAGTAGGATCATTTTGTAATGTACCAGTCACAATTTAAATTAAAAAGATTAAGGGTAGCCTCATGATAGACTGAAGTCCTTATCTAAAAAAGAAAAAGCCTACATCATCAAGTCATTAAAACAAAGAGAAGCAGGATTTTTTTGTTTAAGTCCTCAGATCCCTAGAACTGCAACTCATAAGGTCAGCCTTAGGGCCTCCTGGCCACAGCAAGAAGTAACCCCCATCACCATCCCCATGCTAAAGAAGCTATCCACAGGCGGCCAAGCATTCCCACTTCGGGGTCCAGGCCTGGTTTCAGTCCCCGTGATGTACCTATGTGGCCTTGTTTCACTGCCCTCGCTTGTACGAGCTCCAGACAGACCTCGAAGGACCGATCACGGGGAGGTGCTCAGCGCCAGCCCTGCCCTTCCACCCACCTGTCTGGCTCCCGCCGACTCCAGCTGCTGGGGCAGAGAGTGCTTTCTTCCACCCCGGGAATATTTCACCGCTATTTCGTAGCTCGATTCGCCATTTTCCACTGTCAGCTCATCGTCTTCTCCCACCGACTCCAAGCGGGATCCGGCACCTAGGGAAAACCACAGAAACACATTCCGCAAACATCTCAGAGCTGCTTTATCCTCTTGCCAGAACCTCCTGCAAATCCCGGCTTCAGCAGTGCCTTAAAACAATGCTACGCAGCTCCCAGCTGAGCAGTTAAAAGCTAGTTTTGATCATCCTCAACTAAAAAACTTCTCCTGCTGTCACAGGTTTTTCTACGATCTTTCAGTGATGCTGAACTCCTCAGCGCTGTCGCTCGTGGTAGGAAGGAAAAGCAGAAGGTAATTGAGCCGGTAGCTCAGGGACAGAAAAGAAATTCAGCTGTTCTCACCCAATGGCACTTGCCAGTGCACTAAGCTCTCAAGCTTCATTTATTTAAAATTAAAAGACCTGACACTGTGGCAGTATTCATTTCTGGAGGTGTCATGTCACTTTGAGGGAAATTTTTCTGGAATGGAAAAAGGAAAAATGTGCCAAATAAATGCTATTTTCTTTCCTTCTGGCAACGATCCCAGTTGTCTTAAAGAGGAGACGAGTGCAGAGTTCATGTAAGAAACAGAATTATTTGTCTTGAAGGACATCCTGTAATTAGCCGCAGAGTACCCCGCGCCTCTCACCAGGGCTCCTCCAACTCTCATTTTCTCTGAGGTCCCCACAGGATCCCCAGTCACAGCAGTTCCCGCACATTTATCCTTGCCATTTCCCCACCAGGCAGGGAAGGGCCATTAACCCCTATTTTACAGATGAAAACCCAAGACACAGACAGGCCAAATTCATGCAAGTTGGAGTTCACGATGCGGTTTTAAGATTACTTTAAACCAACATTGAGTTGGAGCTGCCACAGAACGGGCCAGCTCTGCTTTCCCTTCATCCTCCTTGCCCTGTCCTTACCCTGGGGATGGGGCTCACAAGCCATGGGCTTAGGCAGACCGGCTCTAAATTTGCCCAGGGGAGCCCCAAAACCCTTTTCTGCCATCTCCTCCTTGCCCGGAGGCTGTGCAAGTGTCGCTGCCAGCACCGGGGAGGGATGGAACACACAGCCGGGGCTGCTGCTCTTTTTCACTCAGCATTAAAGCAATTCTGCTGCCGCATCCACAGGCAGAATTTGTGCCCACCGCCCAGAGCGCGATTCAAACCCGCTCCCTGCTTTTGGGTGGGAAATTACCTCTGGTTTTGAAGCTCCTGGCCACGCAGGACACCACTGCTGCACACAGCCAGGACAGCTATCTTGGCAGGACCCGGCATCTTGGCACTTCTTTCACTCCCAAACCCTCCTGGCACCTACAACTAATCCTTTCCCGTCACCTCTCCCTCTCTTCTTCCAGGAGGACAGTTACATTTCTGGGTTTTCTGCCCATTTCTGAATGCAGCTTCCCTTCCCATGCTTGGGACCAGGCTGGGGGATGCTCCAGGCTCACCCCCAGTCCAGGGGCATCAGCAGGAACCGGGGCTGGATCCCCAGTGAGCCACCAACACACAGCCACAGGGGCTACAGGCAGAGGAGCTCCCCGGGGGATGCCAAAAATATCTGAGTAAATGGAAATCAAGGTGAGCACAGGAGGGAGGGAGGGCGGCAGGCTTGGAGAGTACTAGGGATAAGAACATCTTCAAGCTCTGCGCACAGGTTACTGCTAAGATTTGGGGAAAAGTCAACAGAAAATAAGGGGAGTATTCACCATAATGGGTATGTCCCCCATCTCAGCATTAGAGCACATTGAAATGTATAGGGAATGTAAATGTTAATAAAGAGTGACAGAGAAGTGAAAGAAAAAAAAAAAGGGGGAAAAAAAAGAAAAAAAGAAAGACGCTTCCAAAATTTTGTTTCATCTTTCTGTCTGTACAATAGTTCAACTCAGGAGGCTGAATGAAAACATCTTACAGATGGGGTTTTCCTTCCAAATTAAACCAATATAATCTCCAAATGAAAGAAAACCTATCTTCCTTTTAGAAAGCAAAAATAAATACACAACATAAAAATCTTACTATTCCTATCTTTTATCAACCCAGCTTTACCTTGGGATCGACTTCTGTATTTCAGTATGCCACTTCCCAGAGCTGGACTCTGGTTGTTTCCTTTGGACACTTCTGCACAAGCTGGATCTTGAGACTTCTCAGTTTCCATCACCTGAAAAAATGAAAAAAACCCCAACCCCAAACTTATTTACTTGTAAACCAGAGAAGTTGATGGAATTCCTCTCATTTTTACTAAGCGACAAAAATTCCACTGCACATCATCTTTTTTTTTCCAAAACGTTTCATTGCATTGAGCCAGCACACATATCTATAAGTAATTTTCAGCAATGCCTTTGGACGTTATTGCAAATATTACCGATGGGTACCCATACCTCAGGAGGCTCAGGAGGGCCAGGGGTCCGCTGCAGGGTACCACAATAATGCCCCCAGAGTGCCTGCAGTACCCACAGCACCCCGTCCAGGTGCTTCCACATACAGTTTAACAAATTTCAACATAGCTGTTATTGCAGTTTGTTCAGCTCAGCACGCTTTCAGAGACCTCACATCTTTATAGAGAAAACTACTTTAAAGAAGTGTTATTTTATTGTTAGTGTCTGGAGCTGAATGCTGATGCATAATGGATGAAAAACTAATTTAACAGAAAGTTGTGAAGACTGCACAGCTAAGCACTTAAAAGCCTGGAAACGCTCAAATTTACATGTGGACTTGCAACCCTGCCACCCCAAGTAAATGCATTGAGACGGGAGGAGTCTGTTTGCCTAGATGCAGGTGACAATAGAAGGTGACAATGTACAGCAGCATGGCCACACACGTCCTGCTCCTGCTCCTGCACAGCCAGGGATGAGCAGAGCTGCCCACGTGCAAAGCCCACAAAGACTCTCCTCAACCCATACCTTGTGGAAGACTTCGGTGACTCCCTTCTCCACTCACTGCTTCCTTTACTAAGCTACAGAAGTCACATTTTCCTAGAGGTACCGCTACACAGTGATTCTCGACATGCTGCCCACACACGCACAAATTCTTTTGCATTTTCATCCCATCACCCATCACGCATCCTCTGCGCAATTATCCAGACAGCTCATGGCAAGGATGACAAAATTTCCAATAACACCACTTACTGGATGCATTATACTTCTAATGTACTATATAAACTGCTGGAAGTCAGTTTAAAAAAAAAAAAATTCTGCCCAAATGACTAAACAATCTTATTGTTAAAATAATTTCTACTTCCACTATTAAAGCTTAAAAATAGCAGAATCTCCCTAAGAACCTGCCTCCCATCCCCAGTCCCTTTTATCCCCAAACCAAGAAAGCCAAAGTATATCTTTCGCACAGAGTCTAGACTTTGTGATTTCAGTTCTGTCGTGGTTTAACCCCAGATGGCAACTAGGACCACACAGCCGTTCGCTCCCTCCCTCCCATGAGTAGGACAGGGAGAAGAGGGAGAAAAAGGAGAAAAAGCCTCGTGGGTTGAGATAAGGACAGTTTAATAGAACAGTTATGGAAGAGAAAAAAAGAAACAACAAACAACGGTAAAAGAATATAGAAAATAAAGTGATGCAAGACAATTGCTCAGCACCCGATGGTCGATTGCCCAGCCCATCCCGAGCAGTGATCGCAGATTCCTGCCCCCCAGCCAAGCCCCATTTATACACTGAGCATGACCTCTGTGGTGTGGAAAACTCCTCTGGCCAGTTTGTCCTGTCTGTGCTCCCTCTCGGCTTCCATGGGAAGCTGAAAAATTCCTTGCCTTAGTATAAACATCGCTTAGCAACAACTAAAACAATATGTGTTATCAACATTATTCTCATACTAAATCCAAAACATAGCAGCCACTAGGAAGAAAATTAACTCTATCCCAGCTGAAACCAGGACAAGTTCAGAGGGTAAAAACTTCAGGAAAAGATAAAACTGGCAGATAACAGGAAATTGGAACGGAAACTGCTTTTTATTCCTCCCCATACAACATGAACCGCTACACATAGTTTACACATAGATTGCAAATCCTAGCTAGTTCTTGTTGATTTTTGAAGGCATTGCAGCACCTACTCCAGAGGCCATTTCTAGTATCGAATACTTTGCAGCTCACAGCTCTGAGTAATAGGATTCATCTAAAGAAGTCTGAGAAAACCAGTGCTTACAATTTGGCCATCCCAGTGAGGGACTCATTACAAAAAACTTGGAAGAAATCAAATCAAAAACCCCACCCAACAGACCCACAGACAAAGTATCACCAACTCTCCCTATGATCCCTTCAGAGCATACCCAGAAGACAGCAGAATTGTTTAGAAGTGAGACGGGACTTCATGGATCACACGAAGTTACGCTGGAATTTACCATATAAATGACAATACCCTTTATAAGTGAGAATTCCTCCCCTGTAGAAAGGTAGAAATCGTTTGTACAAACACACAAAAAACCCTACAGAGCTTGTGGTTTCAAAGGTGTAAAAACCAATCCATATTCGGGAGCAGTGTTAACTCTGTGGTGGAAAAATATCTGAAGCATAGGGATGGAGGAAAACAAGGGGGGATGCTGACCCCAAGCAGCCAGTGTTGTTGGCATGCTGTTTAACTATCCTCACAGACAGGGATGGGTCCAACCACACTTTTCTGGAGCTGAGCACAACCCAGCTTGGGTCGTTTCTGCGAACTGTATGGGCATGGGCAGTTAACACCTGATGAGACCACACAAGTCCCATTCCGAAGCTGGATTGCTTCCTCCAGCTCAGAGCATGGGGGAAAAAACTGGGATTGTCTGCCGCAGGGTACAGAGAGATGCTGAAATCACCACTGCCACGGCCAGTTTCCACACTGCGCCTGGGCTCAAGGTTGACCCATGTGGTACATCTTGTGCTTCTACTACACAGCACTTGGATTTGGTTTGGAGCTTTTTCTTTTTTTTTTTGGCTTTTGTTTATTTTGACTGCACAACAGAAGCAAGTAGAGATGCATTCTGCAATTACACCCATTTCCACCTCGTGGGCTGGGAGGAAGAAGAGGAGACAATGGCCACCTCCATGAAAATGGTGTGCTCCGTCCCTTCACCTCAACGCTGCGCAACCCCGCAGGCTGTGAGCCTGCAGACAACAGAACACCCCCCAAACCCCACGTGTGACATGCAGAAGGACATGTGTGTGCAAACATCAGTGCTAGGGAAAGCCTCAAGGCGTCCTCAGTGGCTTTCTGAAACAACATTTTATCCAGCTTGGCTTCAGACTACAATAAGAAGTGAAAACACCTAAATTACCTGTGTCTGTGTTTATTTCTCATTTTAGCAAAAATAGTTTTCCAACAGTAATTATAAACATGTAGAGAAAGACACTTTAGCATTCACAACAAAGCAGATATTCTTTAAGTTGTTGAGCCTGTCTAATAAACCACCAACAGTTCTACCCTACTCGGAAAACACTTATAAATCCAATCCACAAAGCTTGCGAGAACTCCCCAAAGTTGTGCGTCTGTGATCTTTGGCTCTGTTAGACAAGAAGAAAAATCCAGCTCCACCTTCTCCTTCTGGCCACACGTGAATGTATCACTTTACTGTCTCCAGGCGGCCGCCCGCATTTAACCATGCCATTTTAATTTTCCTCACTTTCAGGGAAACGGAGCTTATTATTTCAGTTCTGTATGTCTCTTATTAAACTAAACCAATAAATCCTGCCCAACGCTGTCCCGGCCTTAAGGACAAGGGGAGCTTTAACACGTACAGTAGTTTGAAAGGAGATCTAAAAATAGAGCCCATTTTGCCAGTTCATTAAGTAGCTCCGGGATCAAGCAATGGTGACATCTCAATTGATTTCAAAGGAGACGGCGCTATCAGGGACACGCGGTCCTGGCACCGCACCAGAAGGAAAAACTGCCCCCAGAGTCCTCGCTTGGGCAAAGCTCCAGCGTGACCAGCCCCTTAATTAGGCGAGATGAGGAGCGGGATTATGAGAGCCTGCATTGTTTAACTGCAAACAGCTTGGCAATCGCCGCCGATCTGCAAAAACAAGGCGGCACGCCGGGGATGACACAATTTAATAAGCAAACAGCTTTACTGCTGGCATTGCGGAGCTCCGAAGCTGCTGCTTTTCCCATCGGCCATCCCATCTGACTCCCCCCGGCAGGACTGGGAGGCGCTGGGGAGCGATAGAGGCATGGAGGGAAGTTCAACCTGATAGTTGGGGAGCCAAACAGTGGGAATTAGACTGAGCCATCTGCGGCACATCAAATTCAGCCCTACCTGCACTGGCAAAGCAAGCCCAGCAGCAAGCCCATTGCCCTTCTTAAAGAGCAAAAAGGAATGGCTGTGCCCCTGCACAAGCTCCACAGGAAAATTCCTCACCTTTAGGACAAGAGGAAACGGCCTCTAGCTGTGCCAGGGGAGGTTTAGACTGGATATTAGGAAAAATTTCTACACCAAAAGGGTTGTCAAGCATTGGAACAGGCTGCCCAGGGAAGTGGTGGAGTCACCATCCCTGGAGGTATTTAAAAGACAGGTAGACATGGTGCTCAGCGACATGGTTTAGTGATGGTTTTTGTCAGTGTCAGGTTGATGGCTGGACTTGATGATCTGAAAGGTCCCTTCCAACCTAGGCAATTCTATGATCTTCCTTGGTCCCGATGCAGCCAGGACAGTTTTTCCTTAAGCAGCACTACCCCAAACATATTTAACCATGAAACATCCCAAGGCCGCAGTCCGTAGGGCATCTGGCAGGATGAACCCTGACACTCCAGCTGCCACCAGCCCCTCCAGACAAAGGTGCAAACCCCCCGATGCAAACCTGGATTCACCTGGTCCCTGCACAAGGTCCTCCTTCCTCTTCCCTCCAGATTAGCTGATGCCTTAGAGGCTTCAGCCTTTCCGAAAGTTTTGGAGACTTTCTTTGAAGATCTATTATAATGCTAGTTGTTCCAGTTATTTGTGCAGTTATTTATTGCTTTCTGGAGCACAGCATGCTTTAAGCTTTAAATGTACCAGGTAGGCAGGGAGCTCCACAGGCCCCTTTCCCTTGCACAGAAAGCAAAATACCTTCCTGTTTAAATTAGCTCTTTTTCAACTTAATTGAATCCGTCTCCCAGATAAATTACAAACTGCAGCACTGCAATTTACCAGAATTAACACTGCAAACAATGCAGAGGACATGGATTTTCTAATCTTGGCCAGCAGTGAGTTTCCCATGGCTTACTGCTATGTCTTAGGGCATGGACAAAGCTGCCCGGATGCCGGGAAGAGCAGGATGAGTCAGGATGCACAGCATCAGAGGCTGCAGCACCCAGGGGCACCTTTCTGAAATGCAGCACCCTCAGCCAAACCAAATTAACCCCAAATTTAATCATTCCTGGAGCAAACTACAGGGCTCCATGATTCTGGGACTCTCCTCTTCCAAAGACTATTGTGTTGCTGCTCCTCTCTGCCATGGCACAAACACAGAGATCCAAATGGAGCAGGGATGGAGGAAAAGAGGAGGAACATCACCTCCGTGTCGGTGCTAATTCAGTGCCTTAACTGGCATCTTAGAAAAAACTGGTTGCCCCAGCTTCTCTGCCAGCGTGAAGCTGCTGGGGCAGACAGTGCCTTTTCATGTTGTCCAGGGCAGGCTCCACCAGCTTGGCTCAGATTTGGGCTATATTTAGCAATGCTGTGAAACAAAGCACTGGCCCACCTTCCCCAGCAGCTCGTCTGGGAATTGCCCATGCCAGTACCACTGGCCGCAGCCCCTGCTTCCTCCTGCCCAGGCAAAGGGGATGGGAACCTGAGGCCTCCATTGCCTAATTATAAAGAAAGTGTTGGAAAACTCCCAGTTCATGTGCAGCAAGAATGAGGAAGTCTGATAAAGAGTCAAGAACTGTAGCTGCCCTATTTTCTGAATAGGTGGAAATGCCAAATAAATAAAACAAAAAGCTTTAAAGTGGTCTCTAAGAATGCCTGGTCTATCACTCTACCAAATGCCTGCATTCAAAAGCCACCCTAAGCCTTCACTGCAATGCAGTTGTTGCTAGAAAGGGCACTACTGTCAGCTTCGGGAGGTGCAAAACCCCAATGGTTACTTTTATTGCTCTTTACCAAGCCTACGGAGTGGTCACACACAACCCCGCACATGGAACATAACGAGTAGCTCCCTGGCACAAAGGCAGCCCGTGCACCCTCAGCGAATGCACCACGACAGAGCTGAGTCCCTCCCATCTTCCTGAACGCTCCATTTGATTTTGTACAAGACACACCAAAACTTTCTTCAATGTGTTTGGTACCAGGAGCCCCAACGCACGGACCACGGCCCAGCAGATGCCGGCAGGTTCTTGGTGTAGCAGGATCCCAGCCATACCAGATCCAAGGACTGAGTGGGGCAATGTCATATTTTTGGTCAGGGCTGCAGTTAAACAAAACAGACTTAATTTTCAGGTTTCCAAACAGTTGCTAAAATTAATATCAATGTTTTGAAGAGACAAAACATTAAAAAATAGCCTTTTAAATAGGAAAAAAATGCAGGAAATGGCTAATGCAGCTAAGTTCTCTGAGAAACAGATATCACAGAAAACACATGCCCTGGAAATAGTTACGATGCTCCCAGTTAAACAGTTCCCAATCTTTTTTGGACCAGACTACTTTTCTTCTGCAATATATTATGATTTTCACTAGAAACAGCTTCTAAGCTAAAGGAAATCAAATGCACACATATCTGAAATGGTGCGCAAACAGATCACTGCTGTTTTCTTTTCTATGCTTAATCCCTTTTTTCCTTCTGAACATCAAAAAGCATGACACTTTTGCGTGCAGTTTACTCGTTGCCCACGAGATGTCTCCATGTGCTGCAGAGAGGTCCCAGAAGATTCGTCCTGGTAAACAGAAGGGGCAAACATGGAACTCAAGCTGTGCGAAAGCTGGTCCAGCTCTTCCATTATTTTCTTTAATAAATGCTCAGTTCACGGCTTAGCACGAATCCAGAGTCTATCCATCATGACAAACAATAAACTGCTTCTGCCTTTTTTTTTTTTTAAATTACAACCTTTTTACTCATGATGAGGGACAAAGCAAGCAATAAACAGTCCTCAAAATAAACAACCCCCTTGAGAATGAAGCAAGATCTTCCTAATACCAAAGTCAACCCACAGCTGCAAAGAGTGTTCCCATGACACAGCTGGTGGAGAGCTTTGGATTTCAGCTCCAAACCCACATTTTATATCATCCTAAGCACAAGAGAGGATATGGAATATGTAAGCATTAAGTGTCTTCCATACCTGAATCAGGGAGCTGAAGCCTCATGTATTATATAGGCTGCATTTATTCAAGCGCGGCAGATCTCAAATGAGTTTCAGCCCAGATCAACCAAGACTGGACTGTGTACGTGCTCAAGAATTTGCAGATAAATAAACGGCAGAGGTAACGATATGACGTTGACACTAACTCTCAAACCCTACAGCCTTTATCATGCTTCTGTTAATGTATGTGAACCGCATGGCTGTGACAGCATCTCTCTCGTTCCAGTGCCATGAGGGGGTTATTTTTAGCTTGTTAAAGGCAGTTCATCTCCTTCAAAACTGGGCGGTTATCCAAACAGCCAAAGGAGAGACAGCCTGTACTGTATCTGTTGCTTTATGGGAAAAACCCTCATTCACAAAAACAAAGGCCACGCAGAACCTGTACTGTAGATAAACTTGTGTTTCTATTACTCCACTGACTTGGCTTTCAAACATATCACATGGGAAGAGCAAAAATTCTAACTCTGGGCATTGTCTACACTGATATTTATGGTCAAGCCAAAAAGGTTATCTTCCACCAGTCCAAGCCAGAGGAGATATTTCACAGTTTCTAGGCTGCATCACGTCTACAAGGAACACATCAGAGCACCAGCCCCTGGGCGAAACAGTTTTCTCTGGGCTTGCCTTTAACACGGAGGCAGTAGAAAGTGTCCCAGAAGGGCTGGGAGCCAGGCACACGGAAGGACGCGATTGCTGCTGAGGAACTCCCTCCTGACCTGAAGAACACATTTGCGTTACTGTCTCCCTGACAGGTGAATTTCAGAATGTGTGAAAAACAGTAATTCAATGACGCTGCCTGCCCGGGGGCCTTTCACCACTTTTCCTCCCACCCCACACTCATGGGATGTGTGCCCACACCTTCCCCAAGCCCTTGCCAGCGCCACACCACCACCATCAGCCCGTCACTGAGCATCCCCCTGGCAATATGATGAATTGCAATTGCTTATTTTAATATGATAAGGCTTCTGGAAACAGCACAAGAAGAACAGACATATTGGGCGAACAAGATTTGGTCCCCAAACATTTTGTCATTTTCTCTTGCCCCAAATTCCTAACCACATTTAGTCTAAAAACTTGCATTTCCCCAGTCCTCTGGAGTCACTGTAGGACCCAGCGTGTCTGCTCAGCCACAGCATGAGCGAAGGGCACTGCACGGGCACAGACGCACGGACATGCTGGACAAGACTGTCCTTCTGTACAAGAAAGCTACAGTGCTGCCAGACTTTCAACAAATGCAGCCTTTACAGCAGCTCCAAGCCATGGGACGATGCAGCCGGTCCTTGCCCTCGCCTGCCCCTTCCAAGGGCAACCTGGCACGAGGCGGGATCTGCGAACATTGCCAGCCCTCACCATGAAGAGGAAAGGAGTTATTAAACCCTCCTCCAGGACAAGGGCTGGCCACAACCGAGCCTCACACCAACCTCTTCATCTTCTCCTCCCCCCCCCGCCAAGTAAAGCATTTCATCGCAAAGCAGATTTCTGCCAGCAAAAGCTCTTTCTTGCTTTTTTTTCCCAGCCATGCGGTACTGTTTGAGGAGTGAGACGTGTTTCAGCAACCTCTTTGGAGACTGCAGTGCCCTAATGGGAACGAACGCTCAAGTCCTCCAAGTAATGAGGGTCCCTCCCCGCGCTCTGCGCACATTTAATTGTTGAGTTATGCTTCCTGTTCCTTCTCGGTGCTAATGCTTTCTCTGAAATTCTCTCCCAGTGTTTCCAGAAGAACTTTTGACCCCAAGAGTGTTTTTAAACTTACAGCATTGTTATCCTCTTCCTTATTATGCTTGCACGGCTACAGGTAATTACATATGGATTCCCCAGTAAGACAGAAAGGCTCAGGAGAGAAAATAACTAATCAGTCCTCAGCTCAGATAAAATATGAAAATGGGGAAGGGGGGGGGTGTTAACAAATGCATTTCTGCACACTCACAGAACAGGTTTATTTGTCCACTTTCAGCTGCATGCCTTGCAAAAAAACACAAGTAGGTTTTGGCAGGGCTAAGGAAACCCAGATCATGCAAGAAACCTTTAACCGGAGACATCCTGTCTCTGTTACGTGTAGGAGGATGGAGACCTTGCTGGGTCACAGCCGTCTCCACATGCAACGCACCCACAGCTTGCATGAAGGTACTTCAGGTCAACGCGAGTTGATTAAACATGAGCAAAAGGGTTTCTCCATCCCTCAGCCAGAGGGTCCCGCAGGCAGGGATGCTGCCAGAGGTCACTTCCCCGGGGCTCGCCTGCGTGGTGGGCTTGGGCACGGGGAGGGAAATAGGCTCCCTTCCCAGCTCCCCCCCAACAGGCAGGGATAGCGATGACCTCCTTTCCCACATAAGAAATTTCTCTTTTCTAAAATTCTGTTCTGCACGGAATAGACTTGGCTCAGGGTCCTGCCTCCAGCATCACGAGCAGCGGACGCCCCAGGGAGGGCACACGATTAAGCAAAGCACAGAATGCCTACAGAAAAGCCTGAGAATAGTCCCCAGGCTTTCCTCCCTGCCTCCAGCAACTACTGATCAAGAGGCTGATACCCTTTAGTAACTTTTGGGGATTTCAGCGCACTAATATGAAGCTGGTCACTGAAGCTGAACCCTTCAAAAATACGGTACTCAGATCATCATATATTGAACAACACAGCACCAGCAGAAAAAAAGGTAAAAAACTTTGAAACAACTAAGAATGGTACATGCGCCTCTGTCTGGGGATCACAAATGCCCCAAATTCATCAAATGCTTTGCAAATTCTTGGTAGACCTGCTTTCCCTTTAGAGTTGATTTCCCAGGTTGCTCCGCCAGCCAGCAGTACAGTGACAGATTCAATTTCAAGCAATAGAAGTACTAGGAAAAGTGAATTAGAATTAAAAATAAATCGTCAAAGACAAATACTGTCATATCATCCTACTTCACTTCGACATAAATAATGACATTTTAAAATAGCAATATCAACTGCACAAGGCAAAATATGGATTTGGAGGGAGAGCTTAAAATCCCCAAAGTGCCTCAGGACAATTTAACACAAGACGACTCTGTGGCCCAGAAGTCTATATCTGAAGTTAAGGAACATTTTGGCCAAACTAGCTCTAAAAGAAATGCACTTTAAGCATATAATGTAATCCTTTTTCTGCCTGGCAGAAAGAGTTTTATTAAAGTTAGGACTTTAAGGGATGTTTCATGTTAAACAGGGCTTTACATAAGGAGACTGTGTAAGAACAGAGGTCCAATTATATTGTATTACGAAATTTTTATTAATGAAACACAGCAAGTGGCCTATCAAGTAAGACTTACAAGTGATCTTTCTCTCAAATTACAGTTTTCAAGTGTCACTAAACTCTTCTGCTGTATCCTGGGGAAGGTGATTAGCTCAGACTATATTTCCCTAGCTGCGAACACTGGAGCAGAACCTAAGAGTTTTAAAGAACTTGCTCACAGGGAAAATTTTTAACATTCAGCCCCTAGAAAAGAGATTTATTTATTTCTTTTTTATTATTTTATTCACTGAATTGTAGAGTAAGGCAGGTTGGAAGGGACATTTGGGGGTCCCTGGTCCAGCCCCCATCTCAAAGCAGAGACAAGTTAGACCAGGTTGCTAAGGGCTGGGTCCAGATGGGTTTTGAGTATCTACAAGGTTGAAGATTTGAATATATACCTAAGTTCCAAGTGATTATCTTTTCTGCCTGGCAGTGTCCCTTTGAATTCACACAGGACTTCACTGAACACCTCACTATGCGTATGTGAGCTTCAAGAGGGTCTCTGTCTCTCAGGAGGGCTCTGCAGAGCTCCTGGAGGTAACACTGACCCATCTGCACCCAAGGACGGTGCTTGCTTCAGCCTTTAAGCAATCAGGTGCTAAGGCATTAATAGCAAGTCCATCAGATCTATAAATTAGGATTCTGAATACTCAACACTGAACTATATCCATAGCGAAGTTAATGAAAGAAGACTCTGGGCAACATTAAGAGCTCCTGCAAGTTTTGTGGTATCTTCTACACTGGTCAGCAGAGGGACAGTGAAGCATCAGCTGATGATAAATCATTCTTAATTAATTGTTGTTACCTAATCACCCAGCACCCAACAGCATCCCTTTAACTGTCTACGAAGCCTTGCACAGTAAACAAGAAAATTCATTAACCTCTTGTCAGAGGTTAGAAACTGGTGGTGAGAAAGGTAACTCCTGGCCAGAGCTGGGTTGAGAATTGGTTTCAAATCTATGAGGTCTGACAGTTAAATTAAGACCACAGTCTCAGTTACCTAGTCCAGACCTTGAGTACCAGCCACCCTGGAAGTCTAAAACAATTACATTTGTACTGATTAAAAATAGCCCAGCTTAGTTCCTTCTTCAATTACCAGTCACACTGTCATCCCTTATCTACAGTATAAATACAATGGAAGATATATGAAAGAGAAAACACATGAGTATCATCAAGAGAGCGGGAGCTGCAAAGAACTGTAATTTCCAAAGCAATTTTGCAATAATCTATATGAATATATATATATATGTCATGCTGCTGGAAAGCCATGACATAGTGGCCATTACTGAAACTTGGTGGGATGATTCCCATGACTGGAATGTAGGGATAGATGGATACAAGCTCTTTAGGAAGGACAGGCAGGGTAGGAGGGGAGGAGGTGTTGCCCTCTACATCAGTGACCAGCTAGAATCAATGGAGCTCCACATGGGGAAGGACGAGGAGCTCATTGAGAGTGTATGAGTTAAGATTAAAGGGAAGATAGGGGAAGGCGATGTTACAGTAGGGGACTGCTACAGGCCACCCGACCAGCAGAGTCAGGCAGATGAGGCCCTCCGTAGGCAGACAGAAGTGGCTTCGCGTTCACAGGCCCTGGTCCTCATGGGGGATTTCAACCACCCTGACATCTGCTGGAGGGACAACACAGCCAGGCACCAGCAATCCAGGATGTTCCTGGAATGCATAGATGACAACTTCCTCCTCCCAATGGTAGAGGAATAACAAGAAAAGGTGCTATGCTGGACCTCGTTCTCACCAACAGGGAAGGGCTGGTGACCAATGGGAGGCTCAGGGATAACCTTGGCTGCAGTGACCACAAAGTGACAGAATTTAAGATCCTCAGGGCAACTAGGAGGATATATTCCAAGCTTACGACCCTGGACTTTAGGCATGCAGACTTTGATCACTTCAGGGATCTGCTGGCCAAAGTGCCTTGGGACAAAGCTCTAGAGGGAAGTGGGGCCCAGGACAGCTAGTCAGTATTCAAGGATCACCTTCTCTGTGTCCAGGAGCAAAGTATACTGACAAAGAGGAAGGCAGGAAAGAATGCTAGGAGACCTGTCTGGATGAACAGGGAGCTCCTGGACAGACTGTCACACAAAAAGAAACTTTACAAGGAGTGGAAGAAAGGACAGCTAGAATGGGGGTTATATAAGGAAGCTGTCCAAACAGCAAGAGACCTGGTGAGAAAAGCTAAAGCTCAGTTAGAATTAAATCTAGCCAAGGAGATCAAGGGAAACAGCAAAAATTTCTATAGGTACATTAATGGTAAGAAGACGACTAGGGAGGGTGTGGGCCCCCTCAGAAAGGAAACGGGGGAGCTGGTGACAAGTGATATGGAGAAGGCCGAGGTCCTCAACGACTTCTTTTCCTCAGTCTTCACTGGCAAGGGCTCCAGCCACACTCCCGGAGTCACAGAAGACAATGGCAGGGATTGGAAAGAACTGCCCATCGCAAGTGAAGATCAGGCTCATGACCATCTGATGAACCTGAAAGTGAACAAGTCCATGGGACCTGATGGGATACACTCACAGGTACTGAAAGAACTGGCAGATGAGGTTGCTAAACCTCTCTCTATTATATTGCAAAAGTCATGGCAGTCTGGTGAAGTTCCCACTGACTGGAAAAGGGGAAACATAATCCCCATTTTCAAAAAGGGAAAGAAGAGGAACCAGGGAACTATAGGCCAGTCAGTCTCACCTCCATGCCTGGTAAGATTATGGAGCAGATCCTCCTGGAGGCACTGCTGAGGCAGAAGAATAACAAAGAGGTGACTGGGTACAACCAACACGGCTTACCAAGGGCAAATCGTGCCTGACAAACCTGGTGGCCTTCTATGAGAAGGTCACAACATCAATAGACGGGGAGAGCAACTGACATCATTTACCAGGACCTGAGCAAAGCCTTTGACGCTGTCCCGCATGACATCCTGGTCTCCAGGCTGATAAAATATGGCTTTGACAGATGGACAATTCAGTGGATAAAGAATTGGCTTGACGGCCGCACCCACAGAGTGGCTGTCAATGGGCCCATGTCCAAGTGGAGGCCAGTGACAAGTGGAGTCCCTCAGGGATCAGTACTGGGACCGGTCTTGTTTAACATCTTCATCAGCGACATGGACAGTGGCATAGAGTGCACCCTCAGCAAGTTTGCCGACGACACCAAGCTGTGTGGGGCGGCTGATGCGCTGGAGGGAAGGGATGCCATCCAGAGGGACCTTGACAGGCTGGAGAGGTGGGCCCATGGCAACCTCATGAAGTTCAACAAGACCAAGTGCAAGGTCCTCCATCTGGGTCGGGGCAATCCCAAGCACCGATATAGGCTGGGCAGTGACTGGCTTGAGAGCAGCCCTGAAGAAAAGGACTTGCGGGTGCTGGTAGACAAGAGGCTCAACATGAGCCGTCAGTGTGCACCTGCAGCCCAGAAAGCCAATTGTACCCTGGGCTGCATCAGGAGAAGTGTGGCCAGCAGGTCAAGGGAGGTGATTCTCCGCCTCTACTCCACTCTCGTGAGACCCCACCTGGAGTACTGCATCCAGTTCTGGAGCCCCTACTACAAGAGAGATATGGACGTGCTGGAACATGTCCAGAGAAGGGCCACGAGGATGATCAGAGGCTGGAGCACCTCTCCTATGATGACAGACTGAGAGAGTTGGGGTTGTTCAGTCTGGAGAAAAGGAGGCCCCGAGGAGACCTTATAGTAGCCTACCAGTATCCTAAGGGGGCCTACAAGAAAGCTGGTGAGGGACTTTTTAGGATATCAGGTAATAGTAGGACTAGAGGGAATGCATTAAAACTAGAGATGGGATGATTCAGACTGGACGTTAGGAAGAAGTTCTTCACCATGAGGGTGGTGAGACACTGCCACAGGTTGCCCAGAGAAGCTGTGGATGCCCCATCCCTGGAAGTGTTCAAGGCCAGGCTGGATGGGGCTCTGAGCAACCTGATCTAGTGGGAGGTGTCCCTGCCCATGGCAGGGGGGTTGGAACGAGATGATCTTTAAGGTCCCTTCCAACCCTAACAACTCTATAATTCTATAATTTTTTTTATATATATATATATATTTTAAAAAATAAAATCATGTGATGCTTCACATTCATTCTGACCTTGAAATCAACTTCTAAGCTTTGCTATAGGAAGTCCCCCCTGGCCTCTTGCCAGGTACAAAGAAGCCATGTCTGAGGTTTATCTTTTCCATACATTTACCTTCCTACGTCCTGCCTGGTGGCACGTAGGATTTGCAGAGCCCGGCTCAGCTCTCCTGGCAGGCTACCCTGGTCTGATGAGGCTGGATCACGCTGTGGGTAGAGCCGAAGGGGTCTACACTCTACAGTGTGCCCCCTCCAGGCTGCAGAGTGCCTTGAAAACAGGGGTTTCAGAATGCTGAAAACCAGGCAGAGCCTTGCTGGAAAGTCAGGAGCCAACCAAGTGACAAGTAACTCCCAGCATGTGCCGAAAGAGTCACTGGAATGCTGGGGAGCTGCATCCTGAAGCCACAGATAATTAATTAAGTTTTGACAAAACTTATTTTTAAGTTTCAGTGTTGCTGAGACACAGCCTTATGAAAATTACCAGAATTTGAAACATGATATATAGAAGAATTTAAAGTACTTTGATAGACGAAAGAATGCTTAGGTGCCCACTCAAGTTAGCACACAAACACTACACTGTCACCAGCACGTTAAGCATCCCTGATTTATTTGTTTTTCCTTTCCCCCCGCAAAGAAGGCACCACAGCACATAGAAGAGAAGACAGAAATGACAAAATTTGTCACAGTAAAGAGGTGTGTGAGAGTGAGGATTGTTACAAGCCCAGACTCAAAGAAAGTCACAGATAACAGGCAGGTATGAAGTGAGCACCAGCATCGGTTAGACTACAGTGCGAGACTCGTCCTCGGGAGCGGTGGTTTGCTCGGAGAAGGGAAAGCATAAGAATATGAAATCAGAACAAATCACCAAACCAGTATCACGTCTGAGCCATCCAAAGGTTTAAGAGATTTATTATAATTGCCGCAGAAAAGAGGGGGGAAAAAAGACAAGAAGATAAAATAAAATAAAAAAAAAAAAGATAAAAACTTCAACTGAATCCACCTGCTTTCCCTCGCTGGAAAACCAGCCTGCAAGCTCTTTAGAATAGCAAACATCATTTTATTCTTTGTCTGTACAATACAACGGAGGCCCAGAACACCAGTGAAGTTTCAGAGAGCTGCTACATTACAAATAAATAACAATAATCCACTTAATCTCTGCTTAATGCAGCCCTGAAGGGAACTCAAGTGAGATTATCAACGGGCAGCATTTATTCAGGAAAACTTCAGTTACAGTTCACAGCCAGAATTTCATACCCCACCCCCAAAAAGTGTCTGTTGGCGTCAAGAGAGCAAATAAAAACTTGAAGACTTGGATCATAAACTGTTAAAGAAGTTGAGTTACAAAAGGAGGGGAAAGAAGAGCGTGTTACTGCGTAAGCGCTGCGAGAGACTTTGCATCAGGTCCAATAAAAGCAGTGGAAGTGGGTGGAAAACAATCCAACAGCAGAGAGAAAAACAAAGCCACGGTTGCCACATAGCTTGGAGGACACGAGAGCTCCTGCTCCCCGTGCTGCTGCATTGCTGCCGCGCAGTAGCAAGAGACAGCAGATGCCGTGGTAGGTGCCATCCCCCTTTCAGCTTGTCACCCACGTCCCACGCAAAGACGGGCTGGGTGGCACTGCCCCGTCCCGAGGACCCGCTCCGTGCCAGGCTGTAGGAGAATGTGACGAGACGCAAGTGGGCGTCAAGGGAGAGGGCAAAACCGTCACAGCAAAGCCACACTTACAGTGACCAGTTTTTCAGGAGAGACATTCACTCCTTTCACGTCGTCGTCTTCTGGCTCTTCGTTTTCCTTATTGTCAGTGTAAGAGACAGAGTCTTGGACTGAGCAAGTGCTAAGCAAGTCTGGCAAACTGGTAGATGGGTACTTCAGAAAATCCCCTTCAGCAGATTCCTACCCAAGAGACAACAAAACATGTTACATCGCGTGCAGAAAACCACCGAAGTCACGGTGAAACCGCTCCATTTCACCTGCCCAGTGAGAGCTCCCTGGTAATCCCCCCCTCACTACGCGCTTCCATGTGCTCAAACTTTAATGGTTCAGTTACAAAAAGCAGACCTGGTTTTGAAGTGGATATATAGTAAACACAGGCCAATACACGTCTAAAACATTTAGATTTCATAAAGGATAATTTAAAATAAACACTTCCCCAGCAGCCTGCTCCTCCCCACCCTGGGTTTATTAAACGTCACTGCAAGCAGACTCACAGACCTCATTACTCATTTCATTGCATCCCAAATCACACTCTGTGCTCCTGCTCCCTCCACGCAGATGTTCCTGTCACACATTTATCTATCTACACGCTTAAGAATAATACACCCTACCTCAGAGAACAAAATGAAAACTGACCCACTGATCCTCTACCAGCTCAGTCCTGATGTTTCAGGACCTGTTTCCAGTCTTTGACACCTTTTCCAGGCAGCAAACACGGGCATCAGCCGAAAGCAGCGGCCAGACAGACTCTCATTTCATTGATTTCAGAACAAATCCTGCGTTCAAGAGCGCTCACCAGGCCCAACTGCAAGGCTGCTTTCCCATACCGACAAATAACGCCCCGAGGGAGCTGCTGGGGAACACTTCACCTATTTACACCTTTTCTGAGGCTGCCTGGAACAGGGCACGGGCTGGATTCCTCACCGCTTGCCTTTCCAAGCCCTCCTCCCAGGGACACGAAAACTGTCCAAGCGCACAGAGCCTGGGCCAAACAGATTCACAGCCTCCCCAGGAACGTGGAGTTTTAGGCTGTGAGCTTATTAGCGCTGATTATTTGCGATGCAGTCATCACATGAACAAGCAAGTAATTCTAGGGAGAAATTCATGCAGTCTACCGCCTTGCGTTTTGGCAGAGTGTCCAATTGTCTAAAGGAAATACAAAACGTACCTACTTCAGGTCAAAGCGTGTTGTTTCCAGAATAAACCCTGGTGGGTTTAATAGCAGGCTGTGAGCCTGGAGAAGGTCCTCAATGAACTTCACTGTCTAACTGAGACATTAGAGAAGTTATAGGCTCTTCACTTTTAATACGGTGGGACAGAGCCTCTTCTTGAAAAACACGAACATAAGAGCATCCAGACATTAAACCCACAGAAACCTGCATCAGGTTGGCTGGGGCAAACTGAAGAAGTAGCTAAGAAAAATTTTTTAAAATACTGATACAGTGGCCTGCTGACACAGCACGTTCCACCTGGAAATGCAGGTTTACAAGAGGTCTCTTTGGCCCAAGATGTTCCTGCCACTACCTCAAAGGCCCTGATGGCCCCATCATGGGGGCAGGTACTTCTTTGAGACCCTGGGTGCTTTTGGGAGCCGTCTGGCAACCCACCAAGTGCCTGCATCAGCCCCAGCAGGGGAGCAGGAGGCTGTGGCCCGGGGATGAGAGGAAACAGGAGTGGGCAGGATTTTCTTAAACAAAGGAAAAAATGTTGTGTAATATCCCCTCAATCTCCTGCAATGAAAGCAGAACGAAGAGCCCGACTGATAAATGAGTTCCACTCTCATTTCCCTGAAATTTCATGCTCCTTTACCTGTAAGAGCTTCACTCCACACTATTAACAAGGACAAAATAAGGAACTCAAGCCAAAAGATCATCATCAAGAGACCTCAGGCACACAGATCGGACAAGAGATGAGAGCTATGAGGCTAGGCGGGCAGGAAGCAGAAGAGGCTGAGAACAGCCTGCTTTATTTACCTTGTATTTTAAGAAAATGGTTTTGGCCAAAACTTAAGTAACATCTGCGTGAATAAATACAGACTCATTTGCACACTGAACGACAGTGGCAATACAAACAAATAATTAAGTTGGTCTATACCCTGTGGATTTGCCACAGATTTATGGCAGCTACTGATATATTTCCCATAACTGTGAGTTAAATTTAGGGGAGCAAATGTATGCATGTGATTCTCTATAAAAAACATGCCCTTTCCACGCAGCACTTGCACAAACTCCTGTGGAGACCACCAAGGAGAGGACCATACCTTGCTAGCGACCACCAGCTGCACCAGGCCAGCGGCCGAGCGAAGGAGGGCCACGGCATCCTGGTGGGAGAGCCCAACCAGCGACTGCCCGTTGATCATGAGGAGCTCGTCACCCGCCATCAGCCTGCCGTCCCTGCGGAAACAGAGCAGGAACGTGGAGCTGCAGGGCAATCCTTCCCCAGTGCCGGGCTCCCGTGGCACACAGTACGACATGGAGACATGGACAACACATGACCCAGCTGATGCTAAGCTTGCATCAGTCATAGAATCATAGAAGAGTTTGGGTTGGAATGGACCTTAAAAATCACCTAGTTCCAGGAACTTCTTTCTAATATCTAATCTAACTTTCCCCTCTTTCAGTTTAAAACCGTTACGCTTTATCCTATTGCTACACTCCCTCATAAAAAGTTCCTCCCCATCTTTCCTGTAGGCTCCCTTTAGGTACTGGAAGGCCACTATAAGGTCTCCCTGGAGCCTTCTCTTCTCCAGGCTGAACACCCCCAACTCTCTCAGCCTGTCCTCATAGCAGAGGTGCTCCAGCCCTCTGATCATCTTCATGGCCCTCCTTTGGACCTGTTCCAACAGATCCATGTCCTTCCTGTGCTGAGGTCTCCAGCGCTGGAAACAGTACTCCAGGTGGGACCGTGGGATCTCACCAGAGCGGATTAGAGGGGTAGAATCACCTCCCTTGATGCAGTGTTACTTGCCAAAAAAAAGTGGCTCAGAAAGATGCCCCCAGGAAATTACTGTTACAATCAGAGCCACACCACCCTCTTTATAGGGCTGAGACCCCTCAAACCTTCTCCGTGACCCACCAGAGATGGTTATGGAGCAGCAGTGAGCCCCATCTCCTCATCAGGGAGCAGGACCAGGCTGGAAGTGAGCAGCCTGGGCCGCATGACCCACACTCACCCACTGCTCACGGATCCCGTGGAAAGGGCCCATCTTCCAAAAAGAGACTTCGGGAAAAAGCCCCACAAGCCATCAGGCTCCATCACCAAGTGTTTGATCTGTCCATAGTTTAGAATAAACAAGCCGGAAGAAGATTCCGTGACCAAAATCACAAAGAAGTTTTTAAGTCAAAAATGCCATATTCTCACCCTCACACATTGGGAGGGCAAAACCCCTACGCCTGTCTCATGAGTCTGGCTACCAGCCGTGGCCACGGATGCGCCAGCACACCCACTCCCGCGCAGGCACTGCCATCGCCTCACCTGTGTGCGGAGCCGCCTTCCTCCACATGGGTGACGATGATGCTGTGAGGGGACCGCTTCGACCCTCTGCCTCCCGTTATCTGGATTCCCAACCCGTCCGTCCCTTTCAGGATGTGCATCTTCCATATGCGGCAACCTTCTCGCTGAGAGAAAACGTGCAGAGAGCCCTTGAATTTGGATTTGGACAGTGAGAGAGGGCTGGGATGCTAGAGGAGGGAGCTATTTAGCACCTTGCTGCCCACCACCACACATCTGTATAGCTCAAGCTATACGGGTGTTTTTTTGCCGAGCTTTGCTGTGTTAGCTGTGGTCCGAGCAAAGGAGGCAGAAAGGAGGAGGCAGCACAGAGCAGGGTCAGCATGTAGAGGTTTCCTCGCAGGGTCGTTTGCAGCTTTTCTGAGCCACGCAGAGGTGATGCTCTCAATGCCCTGATCCTTCCCGAAGCAACCAGCGACCTCAAACCCCTTCGCCAAAACTCAAGGATGAGCTGTGCAGGGCTGCAGAGGAGCAAGACGTTGTTCAAGGGGAGCCTTAAACACCGGGTAGCGCAGCTGCTACTGCAGCAGGGACCAGGCTGGCATCACACGGCAGCATTTCCCTCTCTGGAGGGGTTTGCA
Source organism: Larus michahellis (assembly GCF_964199755.1). Classification (NCBI taxonomy): domain Eukaryota; kingdom Metazoa; phylum Chordata; class Aves; order Charadriiformes; family Laridae; genus Larus; species Larus michahellis. The sequence continues at coordinate 12,471,258 of NC_133930.1, forward strand.
GGGTTTGAGGCATTAGGAAAGAAAATACCAGCTTCAAATCAGCTGCCAATCAAATATTTCTGATTGGACAGCTATTGTACAGACTGTAAATAACAAATTTACCCACCGCAGAGAATAACTTTTCAGTATAAGCAAGGTAATAAGCAATGCTTAGGACATCTTTTCTTTTTTCTTTTTATAATTATTATAAATATTTATCCAAAAAGTGCTTTACAAACTCCGGACCAATACAAAACACAGAACAAGAATTAGTTCCTGTGAGCCCTACCAGCAGGACTGGGCAGAAGGAAGCGCAAGCGTGGCAGACATCAGCGGAGAAAAAAAAGGAAAGAGGAAAACAAGCAAGCAAGCCCAGCCAGACACCTACGGCGATTGCCAGGACTCTCTCGGAGAGGGGAAGAACCAGTATAACAGAATTACGAGGAACCCCAGGAAGTTTTCAAGCTTGCAAGGCAGCAAAATGTGCAATTTGGAGGCAATTTTTAGGCCATGTGTTGCAGTCACCAGGCATGGGGTCAGCTATTTCTGCCTGGGTCTGTTCTGCACACAAGTAATGTTCTCGCAGTACGCAAACGCCCCAGTAGCAAAGATGATTAAAATTTCATGCCAAACTGTGAAGAGCACGTACGAATTGCTGCTTGTTTCTGAGAAGGGGAACTGCTAAATATATCAGCAAACCCAAGGGTTGCGGCAGCAACCTGCAGTTTTTAGGCCAACACTGTTTATCAGAGCCTTTATTAAGTGAAGAAAATGTACTTTTTTTACCTGTTCACTGGGCGCCTATGCTGAAACTTTTAAACGCAACGTAACATGATTCTTTTTCAGATACAGGAACAAAGAGGTCAGTATCTACACCAGTTATCTTAAGAACAAAGTTAAAAATAATAATAACGTCCCACAGCCCCTAGACCACAGGTAGGAGAAACAGGAAAAACGAACCAGGTGTCTTAAGAGGTAACCCAGAAGTTTGAGCCTGAAAACATATACACCTGTGGGTAATTTGTTAACTTGAAAGTCACGCACATGGACAATATCCCAACAGGTTTAACTGGGATCCTCAATGCACCGATAAAAGCCCAGTCTCCTGCTACATAACAGGACGTGTCAGGACAGAGAATACTCAGATTAATTAGAGTGATACATGAGATGCTGTGTTAAACGCAGGGGCAAGAGTCAACTATATTTATCTACTTAAAAAACAGAACTGAGCTACAGCATGAGAACGCTCCAGAGAGGTTTTATTGCTATGAAGTACCTTGCATCCATAATGAAAATGGCACAACAGAGAAATACAATCTTTCTCCCCCCCCAGCCCAAGCCCAGGCTGAAATGGTGTCCCTCTATTCTCCTCAGAAGATGCCACTCCAAGTGTCCCGTTGTTAAATCCAGTTCGGAAGCAGACTCTCCAATAAAGTTTAACAATGCAGTCATAAAGTTGCACTTAATGATTTGCAACAGCGTTTTGGAATGCGAGCTATGCAAAGGCCCACGATGCGCAGCCGCGCTCGCATTCCTCAGCACTCCTCACTGTCACACATCTTACTAAAAAATGAAAACAAAACACAAATTTATTCTTAACTGACCCACTCTCAAACATTCATTTACATAGCAAAACACTTAATAGTAGGAAACGGCAAGACTCCCCTGCTCTCAATGCAAGCACCACCTTATTCCCCTGGAACTCCCACTGAAACCAGAAGCATTTGCGAAGCGCAGCATCACTCAGTCCGAACACGGACAGCAGAACGCAGCCACGATAAAGACAACGAAACCATTTGGCACATACCCAAACATGTATTTCTTTCACTGATTTTCAAATGACACGGCCACCACCTCCTGTGTAAGAAAAGGCTGTCCCTCAAGCTACCTGCCACCGGTCAGCCGCACATGTTTCACTGGGAATTAACAACTCAGCGTCGACTGGAAATCAGACCCTCTCACTGTTCTTTCCCTCTTCTTCATAAAACATTCATAGCTCTGCATTTAACCACGTGCTACAAAGCAAACGCCCCCCGCCAATACACGCATACCTCCAAGGTAGGTCACTCCAAGATTTTAAAAGCTGAGTATTGAAAAGCAGATTGCTAGGCTTTGCTTGAAGGCTCTTGGAGAAAGCGGGTGTTCAGCAGAACCCTCTTCCCCTCCCCACGAAGTTGCTATCTTTTTTTCACAGAGCAGCATGGGATACTTGACAGCCAGCTAGGAAATTCTGCTGGTTTGAATGCGCATCTTATGTGACTCCATCACAGGAAAGCCTTAATAGTAAAGCTCTCTGCCAATCCCAAGGATTTGTAAATGCATTTACATTTGACTTAAAACCAGTTTTCTTGAGCTATTGGAGATTCCAACATTCAACACCACAAAGTCTAAATGCTTTAAAAAAGAAAAGAAATAATGAAGAAAAAAAAAAGCAGAGCGACGCATGCCTTTTTAAAAAAATTAAAAATTGAAGGATAATATTTTCAAGCTTTCCTTCATAAACAAAAAAACTACAAGCTCACTTAGTCTTTAAACGAAAGCTAGGATTCTGGTGTATTCACTCTGCTCCAGAGACTTCCAATACCCAAGAGAAGCTCCAAGCGTAGCTAGATTTGGCAGTTTGCAGGTCTGATGTCACTGCCCCTGGAGCCTGCACAACCCCTGCGCAGAGGAGGACGGGTTTAACTGCTGAGCGGCCTCTGGTCAGCTGCACAGTTCTGGCCGCTGCCCCTTTCATATTCCTATCAACATCTGAACTTTTCCATCCTCTTGGAATACATTCTCATAGCTTTGTTTATAAACAACTCGAAAATAATCCCCCCAGCTTCGTTCGCAAGCGACACAACAAAATCTGCACGCGTGCACCCAGAGCTCTCGGTGCAAAAGCATTTCATGCCTAAAGCACAGAGCTGTGCTGATGTTGGTCCAGCCAGGCATCCTCAGCGAGGATAGAGAGAGAGGTGACACCAGCACCTGTCACAGCCAGGGACTAGGTGACACCCTGCTCAGGCCACTCTTAAGGAGACCAAGCTGCATCCCGTAACCAAAGGCAGGTCACAGTAACGAAGCTCGGTTCTTGAAAACCTACGTGCAAAGGGCTCAGTAGATAACGTGAGCTGATTACCTGTATAGAACGATCCAGAAAATTTCATGCAATTCCCCTGAGATTTGGCCAAGACGGGACTCTCAGAAAGACATCCACGCTTGCTTTGAGAGCATCAAAGGAATAAGAAGCCAAAATTCCCATTTAGAGATTTTATCCCCTTCTCCTGGGAGCAAATGTTAACTCTGCTCAGATCCACCCCCTGGACTTTGCTTGTAGACGCAGAGCGGCAGCAGACCTGCCCATGCAAAGGGGCTGTGGACCCCCCCTCGATGGGAGGGTTTCGTGGACACCACAGACCAGTATTTCTCCTCCAACAGAGGAGATGAGATGGGGTCATCTCTCGAAGTCCCTTCCAGACCTATGTCTTTTCGCTTCCCTCACTTCTGTGAACGCTCTACAGCAAGAAGACACACAAGTGGTCATGTCAGGCTGCCCTGGGCTAATGGCTAATTTTTGTTCTCTGCAGTTACATCATTCTCAGGTGACTCAACTTTCCTCCCAACTTGGCTCTTTCGAGCAGGCAGCCCTCTGGACCAGATTTTTCCACTTGCAGCTGATCAACTTCAAAGTGCCTCAGCTACAAATAATTAAAATGTTTTGGTTTTTGTTTTTTGTTTTTTTTTTTTTTTAAAGACAGTATGAATATTCTACTTGGATTAATCGCAAGCAAAAAAGAAATAAAAACTTTAATAAAAAATTAAAAAATGGGTCATCTTATGTAACAGACCGCAAGCGAGAATAGAGAATTCGGCTGGCAGCTTCAAGTGGGTCCCCGCAGGCCGTCCTCCACCATGAAGCCATTGTACATCAGGCAGCCTCTGCTCGCAGGGAGCCCACATCTGGCACAAACCAGCGCGCTACAGATCAGAAAAAGGAAGCACGCTGCCAGCGACGTGGGGAAGCTTGCCTTCTGCCTGCTCCAAGTGCATACCATCAAACGCTCGATTTCATAAGCGCATCATTAATAAAACAAAAAGGAACATTTTTTTTCCTCCAAGTGTGGAGGAAAATAAATAAATAAATAGATAGATAAATTGGTAAATAAATAAATAAATAAGACACTGAGCTGTTCTTCCCCCCCTTTTCTTTCACTGGCTAATTGCAGGGGAGTTTAAAGGGGTTTGACTGATTTTGACTGTGGCGTGCTCAAGAAGCTGCAAATCTATATATACAAAGGAAAAATTGCTTTGAAATCTTGTATTAAAGAAAAGCTTGGCAGGAGCAAGGTGTAAACAAATGGAAAACAGAAACGCGGTAAGTAGTTAAAAAGGCAGACAGTAAAATGGAAAATGTAAAACAGTTGCCTACAAAAGAAGCACTTTCTGTCATAGCAGCAATTCAGCCCAACCTGGTGTAAATATGTAACAATTTTTAAATAGAAACAGAGATAAACCCCCATGAGAATACCAATAACCATACAAGGTCTGTGGACACACACTGATTGCCACGGGCCCTAGCGCAGCCCGTGGGATGTCTCCCTCCCTCCGTATTTCAACGCGGATTTTTACTGCCTGCCTGCAGGGTCAGGTTCCTGCTTACAAACTTCACAGGTTTCCCCTGTAGGAGCAGCAGAAGCAAACAGCGAGCTCCTCCTCACCGGCCACGAAGCCGTCTTGGAAAAAAGACACTTATGAGAAAGTTACAAGTTTCATGCATTTAAAAAAAAAAAAAAAAAAAAAAAATGACCACAATGGGCTTGATAGGAGCTGCCAGCCAACACGCTGGTCAAACGCAGCTGAAAAGTGTCACGAAACCAGCACAAAGCCTCCCAAACAGCAACACAGCACATTCAGACCAGTACATAAGCAATTCCCCTTCAAGCAACGACCAGTACGGCATCCTCAGGGTGCGCACTGTGCCTGTGCGACCACACCGCTCCCCAGCATCCCTCACTGATGCGGGATAAATCTAAAATATCCCAGCTGCCTGCCGCACTCTGGGTCAAACTGTGCCTCCTCCTGCTGTCCCCGTTCCCCAGCAGGCAGGTGGGAGAGATGGGTCGGTGGCTGGGGAATTAACTTGCACGATCACATACCAGGCGAGTAGCTCAAACGCGTCCATCTCAAGATACAGTCAAAAGCTATCACTCTTCACATTACAGATGTTAGTGTGAATGACTCAGTAGCAGAAAACCATGCCAAAATTTTTTGCAGATTCTTAACAAAGCAATTATTTCATTAGTGGATAATGAGTATATTTTTTCATCTGATCTTAACCAGGTTATTTTTAAGACTGATCTGACAGCAGGAGTCCTGCTTTCATCTACTACCTTGGGTTTTGTTTTCGTTGTCGTACAAGCAAGATAAACAGCTCCATGACAAATCAAAAGCAAGACAAAAAAAATCTACATGCCTTTATCAATAAGTTATTCCAAGACAGGAGTTCTTTGTCCACCCCTACTGCCTATGAAAGTTTCTTAGCAGCAAGCCACTTTGGCTGCTGCCTCTGGATGATGCAAGCCACGCAGTGGGTGTCTCCTACACCACTTGAAAGAGGGGAAAAAAACAAACCCCAAAACCCAAGTAGCCCTTAATATGAATTACACAGTGCTGACCATGTGAACTTTCCGTGTCCTCAGAATACGCAGGAGCCAGCAGCGCAGACACAACTGCGATTGCATTCAAGTGTCCGCTGCTGATCTAACAAGTCCCCTTGTTTGGACAAACGGCCGCCAGACGCTTGGCATCCTTTCACTGAAATGCAAGCATTTTCCCCACGGAAAGAGAAGCGTCCTAGGGGATAAAGCCTGGGGAACAGTCAAAAGCAAAAACATACCCTCCCCCAAACACAAACACATAATTAAAATACACAAAACAGGCATCACAGCAGAGTGGATGAAAATTCTGCAATTTAAAGCAGACTGTCCCCCCCCGGGATCCATCTCCCGAGACAGACTGCTCATTGACATCATTTCCTTGGCAAGGGCTTTGAACATTTTATCAGCCATTGCAAACACCTGAACTACATCATCAGCCCCTTACAAAAAAATCTGCTGGAGTCATTTGTCATCCCAAGCCATCACCATCTGGATTGCACCTCTCCGGGCTGCTCCCCTCTTGCCATCAGCTGAAGCTTTATGGTGAGATCAGACAAAAGATTTCTCAGCTATTGCCAGCCCTGTGGGGGGAGGGGGGTTGGCCCAGTAATTACCCCTGGGGACCTCAGGCTTTTAAAGGTTACAAGGCGTTTTCGTTCCCTCAAGTATCTTGCCCAGTCTCGTTCTCTTGCTGGGCTATTGGGAGCGGTTGGTTGGTTAGCGTGGAGCTTCTCAGAAAACACCCCCGCAGTAGATTAAAGCCCATCCAAGAGCAAGTCACCACGGTGCCGTGTCAGCTAAAGAGGGGTGTCTGGTGGGGACTGGTATTACATCCGTCGGCATCAGGAATCCTTTGGGTTTGCTCAGTGGTTTCAGCGCCCTGCCTCAAAAATTAAGCGTGCGTAGTTTTATAATCCCAACCAGCACCTGAAACATTACAGCACCTAAGCAAACCGCAAGCTCTATTTTTAGGCACGTCCACTTGGTTTCAAACGTTCGCACTTAATGATTAAAACATAAAATGGTGTGAACTTACATTTCAGCTAAAGTCCGTCCTTTGCATTCCAGTTGTGGGCTTGCTGTATTTTCAATACCATACGCAAAATGAAAAAAAAACAACAACCCACCACTTTCTGTGTAGGTGGGAAATGCTTTCGTGCTGGTGCTCTCACCTGTGGTTTGTGATATCTGAACGTGGCTGAGACCTCCCGCAACACAACCTCGTGCGTACCCGTGCTGCCTTTGGTGGTAGCTCATTTCCAAGTGTGGGGACCCCGTGGTCAAGAAAACACACTAAAACGAACTCATTATAACTCATCCATTGCCAGACTATCTCTGTGCCCAACGCTCCACTGTGCCCCTGGAAAATTCAATCCAAAAACGGACTAAAAGGACAGACTGCTGTTCACAGCTACCTCAGCTGTAGCTATCGCTTAATTCTCAGCAAAGAAAGGCAAAAAAAAAATAAAATCTTAAGTCAGTTGAAAAAATTTGGCAGCGAGTAAGACTTAACCACAGAAAGTTGTGACGACGGTTTTTTTATGGCAAGGCAGAACATAACTGGCAGCAAAAAAAATTAACTGTAATTTCACTACTAGATACATCAAAGCGCCTCCTAAAACCCCAAGCAATAGCAAGGCCAAGTTTTGTCAGCGCAGTACAGCTACAATTAAAAGAGAGCCCTTGTCCCTTAAGAGAGTTTACAACCCAAAACAGGCAAGAGAGAGGGAAGATGTGCTTATCACACTGCACATTAAAACTTCAAGACAGTAGATAGCCCCAGGATTCGTGTTAATGAAAGTTGGAAGCAAGCACAATAGATAAAAAGACGAACAGAAACAGATTCTGAGGAAGACCTTTACATGACTAAAGGTATCTACATTAAAAACTAAAAACAGAGTTATTTATGTCTAAGACATGCATCATATGGGAGTCCCATAAAAGCCTTGATGAAACAATAATTGCTGCTTAGGTTGCCAAAAGAACTTGACATAAAGCAACTTAGCTTCAGTAGCTTCAGTGGAGCTGTCAGTATTTACCCTTGTAAGTACCTTGCTCACAGCAAGGTTTTCATTTTGGTACAGCAAGTGGATGAGAATCTTTCTTTCCTCCATCACGTCAAAAAAAAAAAAAGTAAAATGCTTAAAGCCAGTACATTATTTCAAGCCTCATGTTTTGATTCCTGTAACGTGCCATTAGCCTTCCTCTTCTGCTTGGCAAGATAAGGAACATTTTCCATTAACCAAAAGGCAAGGTAAGACTGGCATTCACCAATGCTAATTGGTAAATATTGTGATAGAAAGGCAGTCAGCCCTTCCTAAATACAAAGCAAAATGCAATTCAAAAGCATTCAGACTTTCCTGAGACAAGCCATCTCAATAAGAAAGCAGTCACAGGCCTGAACAAAAGAAGACGATGGTACACCGACTCCAGAAAAACACCAGACACACCTTAGGGGGCCACCAGACGCTGACTTGTTTCCATCCTGGAAAGGCATCCATCCCACCATGGCCCCAGGCTGCGGGGCCACCAGCAGCCAGGGACAGCTGGTGCACCCCCTGCACTCCTCCACCCACGCCACGAGCTTCTCCCCATGGGGAAATGCCACCTGCTGCCCCCCCAGCCCCTCTCCACCTGCCTCCCTTCGCTATTACAGCACTTTTACTCTGCCCAGCCTTCTTTACACGGTTTCCGCCAGTGACTGCTAAATTTGGACCTGGATTTCAATCCCTTACTAATCCGGATGCTCATACAGAAGCAAGAGGATTCACGGGGTTTCTGGAGGTGTCTTGTTTTCGCTTTTAACGGGTGGTGTTTTAAAGACTTTTCAGAGCATCCCGCTGGGGCCGGAGGAAGCAAAGGCGGCCGGTCTGCTCTGGTGCACTTCATCTCCCGCCCAGCTTCTTCTGTCTCTTGTCTCGCCAGCCAGGTCTGGATCATGTCAAGTCTCCTTTGGAAACAACACTCCCGCCCCACACACTTGTGACCCCTGGTCCTTACAATCCTCACAGTCCTACTTCTGACCCCTGCCTGTGCCCGCTGTACCTGGCCACCCCTGGGTACTCCTGAGGGGCTGAACAGCTAAGGAAGTGGTCCACAGCTCTTCCAAAAACACCGTGATAGAGAAACTGAGACAAAACCGAGGGATTCTGTCCTACTGCTAAACACAATGAAACCATAAAATTGGTGTATTGTGAAGAAACCCCACAGTTTCCTTTTCTTTGCCATTTTTCAGCTGACTCCAGCAGCCCCTCCCCACACAACTCTTTCTTCTGCGCCTTAGTAATTACTGGCCTACAAAACACCGCCCCGTTTCAGGCTGCTGAATGGAAGAAGTAAACTTTGATTTCTGCATTTAAGCTCCCCAATCTTCCCAGGAAGTGACGGATCATTACTCCGGCTCAGAGATTGCCCGGTCTCAAATCACTGCCCACGACTCCCACTGCAGCCAGCCTGGGTCCCCTCTCCAAGGTCACGTCTGCTTCGCAGACCTTCCAGATCTTGCTGCCAGGCAGACACAGCCTTGCTGCTTCGAATCACCACCACCATTTAGGTTCATCCTAAACATATTGCAGGACAGCTTAACCACCTGTAAACATTAAACGCTGCCTGCTAATTGACAGGTACAATATTTACTGAGGGTTACACACCAGCAAACAGCCTGGCAGATATCTTTATACACAGCAATAGCTGCGCCAAGTGCAGAGGAGAGACAGACCAAGATCTGGGAGATGAAAGCAAGCCTGAAGGAGGGGACTGACACACGCACGCAAACCAGAAACACGGGAATCTCCTGGCAGGTTCACTTGACAAACAGCATCCGTCTCGCCTCTTGTTTCGCGACTCAGCATTGCTGGTATTAGGAGCAGGCAGCAAGAAAAGGGAGGACAACCCCACACCCATGGGAGAGATGGTGCCCTGACAGCAGACGACACTGAAGACACGTGGATGCCTCAAAAGCACTGCCAGCACGGCATCCCCAGGGCACCGGCCCTGAGCCGGCTGCCAGGTTCAGTACAGCAGTGGTTGAAGACATGCAGATTCGACCCCATCTGGGGTCCTCCATCTGGGTCGGGGCAATCCCAAGCACCGATACAGGCTGGGCAGTGACTGGCTTGAGAGCAGCCCTGAAGAAAAGGACTTGCGGGTGCTGGTAGACAAGAGGCTCAACATGAGCCGTCAGTGTGCACCTGCAGCCCAGAAAGCCAATTGTACCCTGGGCTGCATCAGGAGAAGCATGGCCAGCAGGTCAAGGGGGGTGATTCTCCACCTCTACTCCACTCTCGTGAGACCCCACCTGGAGTACTGCGTCCAGTTCTGGAGCCCCTACTACAAGAGAGATATGGACGTGCTGGAACATGTCCAGAGAAGGGCCACCAGGATGATCAGAGGGCTGGAGCACCTCTCCTATGAGGACAGACTGAGAGTTGGGGTTGTTCAGTCTGGAGAAAAGAAGGCTCTGAGGAGACCTTATAGTGGCCTACCAGTATCCTAAGGGGGCCTACAAGAAAGCTGGTGAGGGACTTTTTAGGATATCAGGTAATAGTAGGACTAGAGGGAATGGATTAAAACTAGAGATGGGACGATTCAGACTGGACGTTAGGAAGAAGTTCTTCACCCTGAGGGTGGTGAGACACTGCCACAGGTTGCCCAGAGAGGTGGTGGAAGCCCCATCCCTGGAAGTGTTCAAGGCCAGGCTGGATGGGGCTCTGAGCAACCTGATCTAGTGGGAGGTGTCCCTGCCCATGGCAGGGGGGTTGGAACTGGATGATCTTTAAGGTCCCTTCCAACCCTAACGATTCTATGATTCTATGACCCAACCTCTTCTCCCGTTGTTTGTGTTACGGCAACTTCAAACTAACTTTCTACAGGGAGAAAAAGAGATGTTTCCTGGAGTCTATATTCCAGGTTCAGTAATTCCCCAACCTGCGTCCCGGGGCAGGGGAGAGGGAAGGAGTGGTGGGGAGGACCAGGGCGGTAGGGAAGGCCAGGGTGGTCCTCCAATATCCATGCCGCTTGCCGAGAAGCTTCTCGAAGCCTTTCCTCCCACCTGCAGCCAACCTCCAGCCTGCCGCAGGCTGGCTCTCGTCCTCTCGAAGCGAATATAGCGCTCCCCAAAGGCGCAGGGCTGGGAGCCCTGGATATTCCATTAGTCTACGCATGGAGGAGACGGCAAGGGACGGAGGGCAGCAGAGATGGAGCCGCTTCGCCTGCAGCCCTCCCAATGCACCCTGTCCCCGCTCAGGAAGAGATAACTCATCCCGCGGCTACGAGAGGTTTGGCTCGCGCTTTGAAGCCTGGAAGGAGGCTGCAGCTTCTGACACGACATCCTGGATGCCGTTTTCAAAAGGCTCCTGACACGACTGGATCTCACATGCCTGAGTGCCAGGTCACGCTTTCAAAACAGAGCTGAAAGTGAGATTTGCGGCTCCCAAGTGTCTTTACTCCTTGCCTATATATATTTTTATTTTTTTTTCAGGGTTCAAATAATTTTTAAAATTTTATTCACAATCAGTATTCAATACTTATTAAAAAGCTGAAATCAGGTGCTCATTACTCCTATAGCAGCTACCCCATGGATGCTAAAGTGATGAGCTTCTGTAAGGCCCCTCGTGCTTAAAAAGCAAAGGACGAGCAAGGCATGCTATTCAGGCTCCAGCTATTCACATTTCTCCTCATTCAGATGTCAGGAAAATGTAATTAATACTGACACATACAGAGGTCATATCTCTAAGCAAAATATTAACGGGGGAAAAAATATTAGGAGAGAGAGAGAAGCAATTTTACTAAATGACTGTGCCTCCCAACAGGCTTCTTGACAGATACACCACAACTGAGCAGATTATAGCTCTTAAATTTCCAGTGACTCAACTACGCTTTTACGTTTTACAAAGCCACCTTGTATATGCTTTGCATTAAAAATGTATTTATTGCTCACATTGATACATATATGTTCTGAATTTAACAACTTACTTCTCAGACCAAATTGACTCAAAACATCAAGGTAACACTAGCATGAGATGGCTCTGGATCAAGAGTTTCTTTTATATATATATATATATATGTATGTATGTATATGTATGTACACACACACACACACACTTTGGCTTTCCACTTCCTCAAGACAAACTCTGATCATCTTTATTTATAACATATGTTTAATTAAACATCTTCAGAACAGACTCAAGAAGATTTTATGTGGAACAGAGCTTTCAAAATACTGAAGGATTTATTTATTTATTTTTAACCTTTTATTATTTTATTTATAAACTCTTTCAGAACGACTGCAATGACAAGGCTTGCAAAAAGAATACACAAACATCCTCCCCTTCCTGTTGCACCATGCAACCCAACACGTCTCACTGATGGGAAGAGCAGGTTTTCTCAATTACACTTCTTTAAGAGCAGCATTTTTTTAAATTTGGTTTAGCCCCTCCAATGTACTTTAAGTTAAATTAGTTTGAGTTAACAACCACCATCACCGCCACCCTGCCATAGTACTGGGGGTCACAGATCCAGAGGCCATGTTTAAAACCATGCTTTCCTCAACAGAATTTAGTGATGAGATGTCCACTCATACTGCTCTGCCACCAGCTTTGAAGTCTTAAAACCAAAACCAGCTGCTGCAGCAAGCCCCAAGCCTAACACAGCAGCGTTCATCTGTTTATACTATCAGTGTCTCTGGAAAGATTGGCAGACGGCTCTTCTGGTGATGGATGCACACTGAAACCTGACTAAGGCTCCGGTTATTTTTCTCCATCCAGCAACGCTGCAATTCTATCCAGGCACCAAACCCCGAGATCTCCATTAGGATGAAGAGAGAATCAATGAAAGCCCCAATCCCACTGTCGTCCCAAACATTAACAAATCGTCCATCTCATCAACTCGGAGCAAAATTCACAATAACTTCCATGTGGTCCCCAAACACTGGCCAAGCAAGTTTTGTAATACAAATAAATGCACCGTGGTCTGGTGCATCAAGAAGGAAAGCTTCAATTCCAATTTTAAAATGCGCTTTAAGGTACCATCAAGCTCAGAAAGAGCTAAAGATGAAGTCCCAAAGGACAAAATGACCATCTTCCACTGACACCTCCTGCCCCGGTGTCATAAGGTCACCAGTTGTCTCAGCAGAACAAATCCTGAGGCCAACCCTGACAGGTCAGGGACATAAGGACCTTCTCCTTCACCACAGATGGAGCATGACAGAGGTTTCTCACAATTATTATTTAACTACCTAACCCTCCTGCCCCGCTGTTCTGCACCCCACCACACGGCCCAGCACCCCAACAGCTTGGGTTGTCCCACAGACACCAAGGATGGTGCACCAAACCCAAGGAAATCGCTTGAGAAATTCCTTTAATTTGCTTGCAAGCCTGCTGCTTACTTCTCTAGAAAAACCCCAAAGCAAACGTACCTGGGCAGACTGGTCACCAATGTCTGGCACCCCGCCATCCGACAGCCGGCACCGGTACTGTCCCCCCGGTCCCCGAAGCTGCTCTTCCCCGTTACTTTCTGCTTCAGAGGTCTCCGGCTGAGCAACCTCCACCTCCATCGGAGTGCAGTGCCCGTTCCCATGCTCCGAGCCAGGCTTTTCTTTGCTCTCCTTGCTCCCTGGCGTTCTGGTGATGACCCCAAACTTCCTGGTCCTTTTCCCATTTTGAGCGGCTCGCTCACCAGCTTCCGGGCTGGGCTTGGCTTTGGGGTCGCAACTGTTGCTGTTGTTGCCGTTGGAGGGAGGAAGAGGGGCTTTGCGCTTGATGCGGCGCAACATGATCAGGTAGACGAAGCCGCCATTCCAGCACTGCTCGGCCAGGTAACTGCAAGGAAAGGGATGCGCGGGGATTACCAACTGCTTTCCCGGCGGTGCCCGCAACCCACCCCTTCACCCCAATGCTGCATCCCGTGACCTTCATCCACCCTCTCAGGCAGATGACGACCTGGCGCCTGGATGCTTTAGGACACCTCGAGGCATCGGCAAATATTCTTTTCCTTCAGTATTAGAGGGAAATTCAAGGCCAGGCTGGATGGGGCTTTGAGCAACCTGGTCTGGTGGGAGGTGTCCCTGCCCATGGCAGGAGGGTTGGAACTGGATGATCTCTAAGGTCCCTTTCAACCCAAACCAATCTATGATTCTATGAAATAATACCAGGAATAACATCAGGCACAGTAACAGCCCTACCAGCCATCCAGGCTGATCCCACCATGGTGTAATATGACAACTGGTAAATGCCACCAAACGGGTTCCTACCACCCCAACCTCCAGGCCCGCAGCGCAGCAACATGGAAAGGTGGAGCAAGCAAAGCAAAGCAGAGAGTGCTTCCAGTGGGGCATTAAAATAAATAAATAAAATTTTTAAAAAATTAAAAATCAGGCAGGCTGCATTTGTGCAGCAGCCCATGGAGCATTTGCATCTGAAATGAGCCTCCTTAGTGAAACTAATCTTCTGCTTTTGGCGTACATACATGCTTTGAAGGCCTCAGGGGAAAAAAAAAAAATCAGCCACCAGGGTAGCAGGCGGAGCGACGATGGCCTCAGTACAGCAAAGCGTGGCCCTATAAGGCATCCCGGCTCCCATAAGGGACATGAAAATAAGGTGGGTTTCCTTTACAGCAGGCGTATTCCAATCAAAGCAAGAGCCAAGTCATCTCAGCTGCACGAGGAGCAGCCACCAGGTTCCCGTACCAGCGCAAAGCATCTCCTCCCCTCCCAAAGTCTCTGGACATGCCTTGAAGGAATTGACATTTCTGCTTCAAGAAAATACTCAGTGACCTTACAGATACTGCACCCACTGATGCAAAAGGGGAATCTAACTTCATGCCTCTTTTGGGAAAGCATATACCTCAACCCAAATTCTTGAAATATTTGGGTTCTGAGCCAAGGGTGTAACCAACTGAGAGTACAAACAAGCTGGAATTTGTACTTAGCAGGTTTGTATGTGCCCTTTCACACTAATTTAGGCCCCCAAAACATATTGCCTTTCTCACTAGCGAAAGCGGCAAGAATTTCCCAGAGCATCAAATAAGTCTCTGCTGCAGCTGCAATGAACTATTCACTAATACAAAGCAGTTGCTGAACCCACAGCTATCAGAGGAGACGAGAAACTAGGTGTGGAGCTGAACCATGGAAGATGCTAAGAGAAAATAACACAGCACTTGCGGCTGAGAGAGGAGGAGCAACTCAGGAGTCTTCCACCCTTTTTTTCCCCCTCCCCGGTGCTTGTAGGTTAATTTTCCCCTTCCCTTTCTTAAAGGTTGTTTGGCCTTAAATACAACTCTTCGAAGTTATTCCTGCACAGAGGTGACTTAATGGCAAAACAGGAAAAGCAGCTATGATAACCCCTGAAGGAAATTTCTGTACAGAGGAGTGAGGAAAACACTCTCAATTACTCAAAGTAATCTGGACCAGCCTGGCAGTGGCTGGAAATAAGTCGATGGGTGTGTGTTTCTGTTCAGGGACACGAGCTGGTAGTTTCAGTCCACTTCTTCCCAAAGCTTAGATGCATCCCCCCAGACAATGTTGGCATTTAAATCACTTAAATTTAATTAGGAAGACTGATACCCAAATGAATATGGCAACTACAGAACCTTAAAAGCAGCCCTGGAGCAACAGAGGGAAAGGATAAGTATGTTGGCTGTGCCAAATTTCCCCAATGAATATAAACCGGACTCCAACTCCCCGGACAGTCCACTCAGCAGTTTTCACCAGCCAAGTCTTTTTTTTAAACATTAAGAATATTTAAATAAAGCCCTAAAAGCCCTAAAACCATCTTTTTCAAAACGGCTGACGAGCCAATGAGCCCCGCTGGTTGGAAAGTCTCTGTAGCCAAGGTCAGCCACCGTCTGGGTGGCCACAAGGTGACACTTGGCTCAGGGAGGCACCTGGGGCTGGCAGGACCTGAAGGGTTAGCCTAAAAAAAAAAAAAAAAATTCGAGAACTAAGATGGAAGTATTTTTGATTATCAAGTTAAAAGAAAAATTCTTTTAATCAACAGAAAAGGGGCAGTTCTGTTCCAGAAACAATATGGGCTGCCTGTTTTTCACATTTATCTTTCAACTCAAATTTCAAGGCAGCCAGTAAAGTTGATTAAAATTCATGACTTTTGCTCGCAGCAATACCACTGCACTCTGATCCATCATACATCAGCCTGATAGCGTTGCTTCTCCTGGCACGGGGAAACAGAAGAGCAGCTCCTCTTCCTGCGGTCCCGTGGCTCACAGGGGTGCTGCCCACCCTCTTTCCACGCAGTCGGTCCTGCCTGACTTCGTTTTGTGCAGGTGCACGTATGTGGGCTGTTTGTTTTTTGGTTTTGCTTTTTTTTTAAAACACCGATCTCTGAACTAATCCCTGATGTATTTCTGAGTGCCACCAACAAAGTGTGTGCATTAATCAACCACTTGATTCAGGAACCAAGCGGAATGAGAGGGAACTTAGCATATGTCCAAATAAAGTAATTTCATAGAGGCAAAAATATTTTACAATTTCACCTCCACTTGTAGCACGTTTATTCTGTTCATAAAGCGTAAAGCTCTGAAGTGGGAATAAAGAAGGGAGGGTTTGGTTTTTTTTCTCTCCACTGTCCACCGACAGCCATCCGTACAGTCTGGAGCAGGGTTAGAGCGAGCAGTAATAGATGCAGCTGTGCCGCAGCCAGCGGAGCCGTGCTGATTTACTCCATATGTCGGGATGGCCTACACGTTCCAGGCGTGCAGCCTGTAGTAACTCATGGGTTTATGTCTTCTTGAGTACTTCTCGGCAGTTCAAAGCACACAATAAGTTTCCAGGGGAAGGAAAAAAAAAAAAAAAGAAAAAAAAGAAATGTCTTCTCTGGGTCAGTGAGCAATTACCTTTGCATGGCAGCCAGTGATCGCATACACCAGATCACCAGATGATGTCAGGTATTTCCGGACAGGGTGAAACCAGCTGGTACCAGTGATGCAATGAGTGGCATCGTTATCTCAGAGTTTGTTTCGAACCAAAGACCAGGCACCCCATGCTGGAAAAACAGCGCTGGTGTAACACCAAGCTCATATGACAAGATAAGAAACTAATATACCAAGAATTTGTGGTCATTTGCTGTACCGCGCTCCCAAGACAGGGCTGTTAACCAAGGAGCCTGAGCCAGCTTTTAAGTTCTGCCAAGTACATGCTGCCTACTTAGCTGGCTTCCTTTTCCTCTGCCATTTCTTCCCCCATATAAGTAAGAAACCAAAAAACCCCATGGAAGCACAGCAAGCTCCTAACACTGGACAAAAGACAGGAAAGGTTGTGTTAAATGAGTGAGAACCTTCAGATTTTTAATTACTTTCTACCAACCCAGGAGTATCCTGTGCCAGAAGGGAATAACAGGATGGATTCAATGAAATGTAATTATACAGCCTCTAGACTGCAGAAAACTGTGCAAAAGCAAGACAGGACCCGAAATCCCCCTTCCCAGGGGGTTTAACGTGCGCAACACAGACAAGCCTTTTTTCAGATGTGTTCCCTGCAGAGCACTCTGAGCAATTTTGGCAATCACCATCAGGCAGGGCCGGACCAGAGCCAACGTGTGTACACGGCTCTCGGCACAGTTACGGGGCATCAGCTGCAACCTACAAGCTGTCGCATAGTTTGAACATGGTCTTCAGCTTGGATGGAGAAGGCTCATGGAGCAAAAATATTCCTAATACAGCTCTGATTGATCCAAATTTATTGGAAACTGAGACTCTAAAACTTCCTATTCCCCATTCTGGTTGGCAGGGGATGGAGCAGGATTCCGTGAAAGCCCTGGATCTCAGACACCAGCTAATAAGCCTTGGGCAGCTACTCCTAGTGCCAGCAAGCAACAACAACAGGTAACAAATCCTATTATCCCTCATTTTAAGAATGGAAGTGATTTTACCAGCTGATCATACATCTATTAGTATTAGTTACCAAAACAAAACATTTCACCAGCAAAACACCCATCCACATTTTCTGTCTTTGCAAGGTAGCGTCAAGTCTCCTGGGCACAGCTGTGAGTCCCCTCAGAGGCTGCAGTGTCATCTCCCCAAGCAGGGTCTAAAACACCACCGAAACATCGGCTTGGAAACATCTCCCACTGGCATGCACAGAAGGACCGACCACCCGGCGGCTCCTGACACTTTGATCTCACCCTGGCACCAGCTCTGGTAAAACCCCAGCCCACATAAAACACCACCCTTAAGCAGTGGGGCAGACTCGTTCTTCTCTGTAGGGGAGAAACCATGAAAATGTTAATGATCCTTAAAGCCCAGGGAAAACAATTTTATGCTTGGAGCAAGAGCTGGAAAGTTACCTCTTGCAAAGCTCAACCACAGGTTGGAAAACGCAACTGGTGGCTGGTATCAAGGGGCATTTAACAGGCTTTTTGTATCAGAGCTATGAAGATTCGGACACGTCCACTTCCTTTGGAGACTATTTCAAGTTACACAGCCAAATCCCATTTCTCCCCTACACAGCTGAACTGATTGCTGTGATCATAAAAAACGATAAACTCGCTGAGTTTATTCCAAGTTCCTTAGCACACGTGTGAAGTGTCAGACTCAGAAACGGCATCTTAGAGTAAGCCAGTCATTCTTTCATTTATGTATATATATTTGTGTGTGTGCATGTATAAATAGAAAGGTTTACGGACTTGACAAGAGCATGCTGTGACAAGCTCTCTGACATCCCATCTCACTTGAACAAATGCAGACGGCCACATTGAGCTACAGAAAAAACAAAGCAGACCCAGCAGCCATAAGAAAGCATCTGGATCCACTTCAGGATCAGAAATATTGAAGAAGTATGTTTATTCTACACTAATACTACTACTTAGCATTTCTCCAGAACCTTTTCATCCTGATAGATCAGAAAGTGCTTTGGAAATGATACACGCAGAGCATCACGGACACCTGGCCAGCCAGCCCATCGTGCCGCTCACCGGGGCACGGAGGAGAAACCTCAGCCCAGAGGACTGCTTCCAGAGCCCCTGCCTGGCCCCCCCCGGGCCCTGTAATGTCCTCAGCAGGACAGACACACCACTAATTTTTATTCTCTTCTCTGAAAGACTCTGGCATGGTAAAACGTCTTGAAACTTAATCTTCTTTTGGCTGGAAAGATGAAGGGCAGTGCGGATCCTCGCAGAACTAAAAGCTCCAGCCCCAAGGGGGACTTAAAAGCTAAACTTAACAAACCATCTCTCCACGACACCGGCAAATGAGCCAACTTGCTTTTCAGGTACGGCAGGGCAAGCTAATGACTAACAGATAGTGACTGATGGAAGGGCGCACGGCTCCTCACGAAACCCTCACCATGTGAGAACACCCAGCCCACTGAGCACAGATTTTGGCAAGCACCTGGGGTACTTTTCACAGATTGCCGTGTCTTCGGGCAGGAGTCAAGTCTGCCTTAACGCACACGGGCAAAGGAAAACGCTGGGCTACAAAGTCTTGGGCAAACCTTGCTGCAGACAAGTTTTCAAGAGGTTCCACCACCTCGGGGCTGCAGGGACACCCCACAGCAGCCCCCTCCTGCGCCTCCCCACGGGACTAAGCTCTCCAACCACAATTTATCTCATCAGAAAGCAATGCTGCTGGGAAACCCAGCTGCTGCTGCAACATACTCTTGTGGGCATGGAGCTACAGCACACCAGGAACATGCTTTATCCAGCATCTCGTCACCAACAAGCCCTTTCCTGCCCCGGGCTCTGCAGGTGACGGCATGGGCAAGGGACATGATGTTCTCTGCCTGCCTTAATAATCAGGAGGAAGAAAGGCAGAAAGGGCAAAGGAAAACTCAGTCATGGAGCCAAGAGACTAATAACACCCAGGGAGTGCATTTGAACAGTTTGGGGTATGCAAGAGGGCTCCAGCCTCCCTTTCAAGGTTGAGCAATGCTCATCCCTCGGCTTGTGGCCAAGGTCAAGCAGCACCTCCCTGAGTCTCAGGCCCTCTATGCCACACCAGATTTTCTTCAGGATAGCCAAAGTGGCAGCTTTCTGGAGAACAAAACTCTGAACACAGGTTTTTTTTTTTGCCTATCGCATATTTTTCCATTAAATTTATAGCAAGGAATGCAACTTGACCCACTGAAATCCTGAAGGAAAGACGAATTTGGAAGTTAAATTTCAAGGTATGTTTCTGTGGCCTTTTCTAAGCCAGTACAACCATGTTTGGTGCTGATTAGACCTGATCCTCCTCTGGATTAAAACTGCAGGTAGCTTTGAGCATCACACGGCAGGTGCCCAGGGCGGCGATGCTCACGCTGCTGGCAGGCTGGCTGCTGTCAGTCTGTGCAACACACCACAGCACCACACCAACATCTCGGAGAAGCAACGGTAGCAGCAAACAGACAGGGCAAGGTCTGATCTTCGCTGTTCATCAGAGACACCAAACCACCAAGAATTTCAGACCAACAGCAGCAAATGCCCCAGCGCTGAAATCTGCGAGAGCCCCTGGGCAAACAGCCCTCCAGCACGGCTAGCAGGACACCCCATGGCAAGACCTCTCTGCCCACCGTGAAATCCTGAACTCTCAGTAAAGGCGGAAAGGGAGCAGAGGGAGGATCTCTGCTGTGTTTTCCTGGACCCACTGCCTGCTTGTGGCTTTTGCTGGGAGACGGGATTCAGCTCAGTCTTGCAACACAGGACCACGACTAAAGCCTGGTGAGACACCTCACTCTACCTGGTACTGACGCAATGATGCAGCTTTGAATTTGGGAGAACTGAATTCTTTTTCCCTTGCTGTGCTACAGATCCCTCGCAGCACCCCAGATAAGGCTTTCCACAAAAAAAAAACCAGGGCCAACAGCACGTCTTGTCCCACAGAGTTGCTACAAGGTCTAAGGTGGTGAAGCCACTGGCTTTGAGTATTAGTTTCACAAACACCTTACACCTGGGATCAGGCAACACCAAGCATCACCACAGCTTTCCTCCCACCCGTATCCTGCTCAGGTGCTAGCATAGACATTTGGCCAACAGTACAAATGAACCCAGCAAGAGAACCCGTCCAGCTTTCAATTACCCCTGCCAAAGCAAACTTTCAAAAACTCCTCAAGACAAGGTGTTCAAACCCAGCCCAGAGCTCTGCCCTGGTCACAGCAGCGTGGAGGCAGGGACAGGAGAAGACCAGGCTGGTGGTGGTGGCAGGGGACCAGGCTCCTGCTTCCGTTGGCAGCCCCCCGTCCCCGTAGGGCTGAGAGAGAGGAGCACGGCATCCCGAGGGAAGGGAGCTGCACGCAGGGAGCAGCCAGATGCCCCGGCTGGCTTTGGCTGAACGGCATTCATACCTAAGTTCTAAAATTGCAGGGACAGGCATCCTCGCCGCAGACGATGAAGCCCAGCTCAATTGCACCCCCATCGCAGGTGTGGAAAGGCGACAGGCTGGATCATTGCAATTATGCTGGCGCAGCACAAAAAAGACACATTTCTGCCCTGCACATTGTAGAGATGCCACAGAAGCCTGTTCGAGGCTTTGGGAGAGTGACAAGCAGAGCAGGGACCTCTGAAACACCTAGGACATGGATGAAAGATGTGAATGGCCACAATGAGCCTCCTCCCCTGCCAGAACAAACATTTGAAGAGGATGTCTTGAGGAGCTGCACAGCTTGTCCTCACCTAGGGAACCCCCCAAGCTCTGACAGACACCCTAAAGCTAACAGATTTTCGAACTGTGGTCATCTGCTCCCAAGGGACAACATAAAATCCTTTGGGATTTGCTGATTTATTGTCTGTGCTAGCAGAACAGAGGTGCGGCATTGCGTTTGGACTGCAGAGATTTTGGACACGCGCTTCACAAAGGACCTGATCTCACTAAACATGCGGCTCCCACAACCGCATCTAAAAGTCCCAAGAGACAGATGTGCACGGTGCTTCTTGGGTTTGGGTCCTAGATACAGTCTAACGGGTATTAAGGAGACAAATGCTATTTGTTCCTCATTTAGCTGCAGAGCGTAGAAACAGCAGTGGTGCAATCTGGTCCAACCACCATGGCACTGAGTGTTCTCATCCGTGAATTCACAGCTCTGCTGCACACAGTGAGCCGCACGCATGGCCTTGCCCACAAATACCATTAGTTACGAGGAAACTGAGCCATTTAAAATGACTAGTTATCACTTTAAAAATTATAGATACCAGCTTTCTAACTTTGCTGTTACACCTGAGCATTAGCACCTGCAATTACTCCGTGACACACGCTGTGTTACTCCTCTTCAGGCGCAGTCTCTCCCGCCACGATGATTCCTGCCCTTCTGGGGACACTCAGGCTCTTGAAGCTCCAGGTGACACAAGAACAAGCTGTTGGTTTGGTGTCCTATGCAATTGCTCCTCGTTACCAGTCGCTCTCGATGCAATTGCTCTCTTCTTGATGACTTGGAGTGAGGTTGAGTTTTACACCTTCCCTAGGCTTTTGCCAAATAAGGCATCAATTTGTCTTCCTCTTGTAGCCCAGAGGTGGTCGTGCCCTCCCCTGAGGACAGGGCAAGGTAGACACACTTGTTGCTTCTTGCCTCTTGGTAATACAGCTGCGACACGGGTGACCGAGTGCAGTCATCCCCCTAAATCCACATCTAGACCCAAACACTACCGCCACCAACAACAGAAAAACTATCCCCTGGCTCTGATTTTACCAAGTATATTTTCCAAAATGTCTTGATTTGGGTATGCTCCTGATGAACGCCCATCAGCGTTTAGTCCATGGGACCTCGCTAAAGCTAGTCCAAAGTGAACCCCAAAAATAACAATAAATGTGGAGGGCAGGTCTGAGCAGCTTCATCCTACAGACCCCCTCCCCTTCAGGCTACACTACTGCCTAACAAAGACACGGGGTAATCGCTCCATGCCCCTAATGAGAGTATTCCCAATGTATTCATCCAAAGGAAGTCTGCGAAGACCGGGGCTATAACCTATTAGGTCCATGCACAATTTTCTGATTCACAAGAAGAACAAGAACCCAACCAGACAAGACTTGCCTGCAGAGCATGCCCAGCACACACGCTGGAATACAAATAATGTTTACTTTCTGCAGTGGTTGCTGTAAGTTACAGGGCAGCGCTCAAAATGTTTTCACTGCTGCTGTTAATTGCAGAGACACAGCTTGTTATCATTAGTTCAGATGTCTGGCTCTTTTTAAAACAATACTTCTGAATTAGACAACAAATCTCAGAAATGTGAACCAAGTGGCACTGGAACTTTGACTTGCAAACCAACATGTCAAAATAAAAATTTTAGGTTATTACAGGTTGATTTGCATTGAGTGCTCTCTGAAAATCTTCAGTCCCGCCCAGCAGCGACTTTCCTCCTCTGCACTGCTCCTCCTGAGGTGTGAGACCCACTTCGTACCGGGAAGCCCAAACAAGGTCACATTTGCAGAACATGAAGAAAATCACCCAACGCGAAAAGCACGCGTGCCTCACATGGAAGAACAAGGCAGGGGTCAAAACCCATCTACGTGTAACCCATGTACAAAGCACAAACAGTGTGCAATGCTTCTCCCACTTCACACTGAGCGCCCAAACCCCGACACCGTGTTTCACACCTCACCACCCTGTTTCTCTCCACCTTTAGTCCAGGCTATTTTAGGACCACCCCTCTAAAACAACTTATTTCTAAGCATCCATCTAACATCCTTCCCTTTTCCTCTGTGCAAATCTTTTATCTAATTCTGCCCCCAGTTTCCAATCACACCAGGCAGCAGTGACAGCCAGGAGGAAATTTAACCTGAGAGAAATGGTTTCTACTCAAAATTGAATGAGAAGTTCAGCATGGGGATATTCGTTATCACAATCCAGGATTTTTGCACAGATGCAGAACTTGGGGAGGGTGCCACCAAGAAAACCCCAATGGGTGACCGTGACGATCCTCTGGTGCAAAGCTGCCCAGCGGGAGCTCTGCGAGCCCACGGGGGCTGGACGGTGGCCCCCGCGCCAGGCAGTGCTAGCCGCAGGGCTTGCTCGCTCCGACTCGGAGCCACACCGATATAGTGCAGGTCTGTCGGCCTGACCCGGTGGGGGGACCCCCCGTTAGGATAAAAATTCATATTTTTCCCTGTGCAGGAATTACCACAAATGCCCAAAAGGGAGGTGAAAAAAACACATCCCACTGAAAGAGCTTTTATTCCAGCAGCAAAGTTTTGCAATGATATATTAAGTGGGGGGGGAAGGCGGCAGGGGGTGGGGTGGGGGGGTGGGGGGGGGAAGTCTGCGACATTGTTTTGGCAAACCACATTCTTTAGGTTTCAACATTAGTTGTAATTCCCGAAGTACCTCTTTCCACCAAGAAGTGAAGGTTTTGGATGTCTGTGAGCAACAAAAGGGAGAGCCAGAAAATTTAATCAAGTCTTATTTTACAACAGGAAGCAGTATGCCGGGTTAGAAGAGACTTATTTCCAGTGCTTTTGCAAGCTTACTTGAGCTCCTGAGAGGAGCCCTATTAACAGAGAGAGGCCAGGCTTCAAATAACCCCGCAACTGCTGGGGGGCAGATAGGGAAGGAACAAATTCACAGCTCTCAGATTTATTTGAGGGGGCCAATTTCAGCAGCAAGGGCTATTGCCTCCAAAAGACCACTCGGTTTTGAGTATTTTCCAGGATTCTTCCTAATAGTGAAAGCGGCACTTACTTCATCAGCTGCTCCCTCCGTACCGGGGTTGGGGTGAGGAGGGAAATGCCTGTCATTCAGCATCCTCAGATCTTCTGATTTGACCACGAAGCTCACAAAGCCAGAAACGTGTATGCGAGATGAGGAATTCAGCTCTCTACCCACAGCAAAAAAGAAACTCTAACCCTCCGCTGGAGCAGGGGAAAAGTCTGAAAAGCGTGATCTGACAACACTCTAAAAAACCTTCATAAAGGGAAAAAAGAACCTAAACTCATAAACACAAACGTGCTCCCACGTATGTTACATTTTGTGACTTTAGGACGGATTTTGGGCTGAAGCAGGCCCAAGGAAAAAGGGGAAAGGACTGAATTTTCTGCAAGCGTGTTCATCGTGGCAAGGGGCTCAACATGCCCCACGCGATGCCCTTGCCCATCACCATCCTCATGGACCACCCCAGGCCAGCCCACCCCTCCCAGCGAGGCCACCAGCACCTCGTTTCACTCGCAGCCACCCTCGCAAAGGACATCTTTTTGTCTTTTGAGGACCATCGCCTGCGGGGACAGGAGGTTTATTTAGCTCTTTAACATCGCTACTTTGTTCTGGGCCGTGACGACAGCCTGTGCATACAGTAAATCCCGGGGATGAACTGCTTTCGGCTCTGACTATGGGCTTGCTGAACCGTGCTTCCTCTGCATGCTGCGACAGGTTTCTAACCATAATAACCCTGCACAAAGCGCCGTCTCTCTTGCTCAACAGTTTCCGTCAGTCACACCAAAACCCTTCCTCCCCCACCGCCTAAATACATCTTTGATATTCCTGACGTTACGCCAGAATAAAGGACTCGCCCTCTCTAAAACACGCAAACCGTGCCAATACTCATGCAGTTTTACAGATCCCCATGAGCACAAACATTTCCCATCCGAGCTCCCTGGCGATGGGGCTGGGGTTATTTTTTTTTGCCCAGGCAAGTGCCCTGCTTGGAATCCAAGCACTTTGCTCACGGATGCCCAGGGTTCCCAGGCGGAGGTTGCTCACCAGCAAAACACGGGCAACTACCAACTTGCAGAGGCTGGCACCAACCCAGGTGGAGAAAACCACCCCCAGCCGGGTGACGACCAACACCACAAGCCCCCAAATCCAAGTAAATTTAGGAACTGCAGCCAGGACTCTGCAGCAAAACAGCCTGCGCAGGCAGGAGTTGGGCAATGCCAGATATACACGCGTCTGTCTGTTGCACGTTTGCCTCTTTCCTTGGATGCTCACATTATAAACCAGCTTCTAATTACATCCTCACTTTCTGTTTTTACCACAGCGAGTCTGGAGGAGGCCAAAAGGGAGAAGAATTAGCGAACACGCATGGCAGCAACCATAAACATTTCCCAACTTTCACTTGGTTTTGCAACACAAACAAGCCAGACATGCCCTCCTCGGAGGGCCGACGGATTAGTGCTTGCAGATGCTTTCAACTTCCCAACCAATGCTTTGCACTCTGTGAAGCTTCCGGATTTAACACAGATTTTGCAGCCTGCTTTAACCACTCCGACAGCTACGAATACACGGGCGTCCCTCCGGCTGGCTACAATGGGGGCTGCCACCCCAGAAACTGCCTTGTGTGGGCAGGACAGCCCCCAGCAGCATTATTTTACCACTCAGGACAGCCAATGGGAATCTGCCTTCTGGATGTATTCACATAACCAGCTTTTCCCAGCAGCAAACCAGCCCCCTCCCAGCTCCCTCCAAGCAGCTGCTGCAGCCAAAATGCAGCAGGATTTGCCCGAAGTTGCAGCTTCATTAGGTCTTGTCAGACTGTAACACATTTGCAATCCAACATGGGACAAGACAATAGAGGGAAAATTATTTATACTAATTTATTTTATGTATTTAAACACAAATGGAGATTGCAAGCTCCCACCCTGCATCCTGTGCCGGGACACCACCCCACAATGTTTCTGACCAAGGACATGCCGGGGACCCCTCACACCACCGCCACGCCACCACAACAGTGAGGGGGTTTTGACTGATTTCTTCCTCCCATGGGATGAGGAATGAGCCTCCTGCAGCCTTGACCCAGCCTTTGAGCAGGGACTGATGCTGCCACCCAAAAGGTGACCGCAGCTAGCCCAGCCCAGAGACCAATCAAGACACTGAAGCAGGTAAGGACACAGAATCATAGAACAGTTCGCGTTGGACTGGACCTTAAAGATCATGCTGTTCCAGCCCCCTGCCATGGGCAGGGACACCTCCCACTAGACCAGGCTGCTCAGAGCCCCATCCAGCCTGGCCTTGAACACCTCCAGGGATGGGGCATCCACAGCTTCCCTGGGCAACCTGTTCCAGTGTCTCACCACCCTCACCGTAAAGAATTTCTTCCTGATATCCAATCTAAATCTACCCTCTTCCAGTTTAAAACTGTTACCCTTCGTCCTATCGCTACACCCCCTGATATAGAGTCCCTCCCCATCTCTCCTGTAGGCCCCTTTAGGTACTGGAAGGGGCTGTAAGGTCTCCCTGGAGCCTTCTCTTCTCCAGGCTGAACAACCCCAACTCTCTCAGCCTGTCCTCATAGCAGAGGTGCTCCAGCCCCCTGATCATCTTGCTGGCCCTCCACTGGACCCGCCCCAACAGGTCCATGTCCTTCTTGTGCTGAGGACTCCAGAGCTGGACACAGCACTGCCGGTGGGGTCTCACCAGAGCAGAGCAATTGTCTGCATTGTCACACGCTGCCCCAGCTGAGAGGAGTCCAGGGCACAAACGCTAGGACACTCTCCTGCTGAGGGTGGGACAGTCCTGCAGGAGGGGCGTGTTGGGGAAAGGGTCCCCCACCACCACTCGGAATTACAGAGCCCCTCGGAGCTGCTGCCCAGCAGCTCCCAGCTGGCAGAAACGCTTGGTGCCGTGGTCCCAGGGGCTGGTGGCCTCCAGCCTTCGCGGGTGACAACACCGCCGGGAGCACAGCAGAGCCTGTGTGCCAGCCAAGAGCCGTGCTGGCTGGCGAGGAGGTGCTGCACCAGCCCTGCTCACCTCGCACGGCGCAGAGGAGAAGATGGCCATGGGCACCCCTTCCCCTCCTGCCAGCCCCTGGGGCTGCGAAGCGTCTGCTCGCTGACGGGGCTCTGCCGGCACAGGAGAAAGCCAGAGCTAGGGAATTAAGCACACATTGCTCTGCACCGTGGCTGTACTTCCCAATACATCACACCATCGACTCGATTTCCCAGAGCGACACAAAATACGGAACCATTGTCCTCCTTTCCTCCCTGCCCTCTTTTTTTTTTTTTTTTAATTTTTATTTTTAGGATCCACCCAGAAATCTCCAGCCCTGGCATGAGACACACCAGCACCACGTCACAAGAAATCCCCTGTAAGCCTTTTGATGACTTTCATCTATTATTCACTTAGCGCAAATCCTTGCCATTAACTAAACGCACTAAGGGAATCCGAACTTTCAAAGACACAAATCTCCTAATAACTACGGCCGTTTTATACACGCTTCAGGATTAGCTATGTCATCTGGTTAGAAACTCAAAGCTGCTCTTCATTATTGGATTGAACCTGCCTGCAAAACGAGATTGATAATACTGCCACCGATCTCAGTGGCGCACGAGCGTTCATTGCATGACACCCTCCCGCTGGACACAGCAAACCCAGTGGCACAAATTTATGCTGTGCGACTGTGCCAAAGACCCAGAAACCTCCCTCGAGCACACTAACACCAATCCTAGCAGACAGTGCTGGAGTGAACTTGACTGCAAGCACGCTCAGGCTTCACGCTGGCTCCTAGCAGGCCAACCCAAGGAAGGCAGCTTTACAACTATCTGCTCTGTAAATTAAGAGTGCCTTAAGTTGTGCTCCGTAAATTAAGAGTGCCTTGAGTTGCTTTGAAAAATAAGAGCTTATTTAGCCAGTACATCGGCTTCTTCAAAGAGCCTTCAAACTAATTAGCCATACTGGGTTACTATTAAAATATAGAGCTTACAAGCAATACTCTTGACGATAAGAGCTGATGCTATAGAATTAGCACAAACTTCGTCAGATGCATTTTCCTATAGGCTCCAAACTATATTTCAAACTGAATATTTTCCTTTCCTGTGGTGGATGTGGGAATTGACTTACTTCAAATTTGAGTTCAAAGCAATAATAATTTTTAGCTCATGTGCAGATCAAGAGTTTGTATATTCAACAGTGAGAGATAGCATGAGGGGATGGAAGACAGACGCGCAAGACACCGAAAACAAAAACAAAAGGTGCAGTTAAAAAAATAAAGAAGGTAAAAAATATAGTTGCTGTACTAGAGATAAGCTGTTGCATATAAGCTTTTACAGGATGGGGCGGGAGGGGGGATTGGTTCATTTAGTGCAAAGGA
This sequence comes from Larus michahellis, assembly GCF_964199755.1. NCBI lineage: Eukaryota > Metazoa > Chordata > Aves > Charadriiformes > Laridae > Larus > Larus michahellis. Next base: position 12,499,810 of record NC_133930.1, read on the forward strand.
CACACTAGCCAGAGGCAAACCCTCCCTTGGAGGTGCAGGTAGGCTGTCAAGCAAAACAAAGTTTACAAACCCCCACAAGACATGCAAAGCCCAGAGAAGCAGATGGCAAGCCTCACAAATTTTAATTCCAAGAGTTTCCGCCCATCCCTGCTTCTTATGGAGCGGGTTTATTTGGCAGATAAGCCTTTGCTACTTCAAGAAAAATCAAAGTCAACAGCATCACAGGGAAAGAAATTTCCTTTCCCTTTTGACTTCCATTCCTCTGCTTTACGTGCGGGTTTACTTACAGCGGAGACCAGCGGGTATGCATCCGAGGGCTCAGTGCCGCTCCCGCTCCCTCCGAACCAGCTCCCTCTCTTCCTCCTCCTCCTTCTCCTCCTCCACCTCCACCTCCTCCATCACCCGCCCCACCCTCGGCACCCCAGCTCTTCCACCAGCTCTTCCAGCTCTTCCAGCTCACTTCCCTCCCCAAGGGAATCCCCATCTCTTGCTCCAAAGGTGTTACAAATCATGTTCCTGAATTTCATAGCAGAACCTGGCAGCGACTGCAGGAAAAAAGATGCAAGTCCCGACGGGGGCGGGGAGGGGCGGAAACTAAAAATTCCCATTACAAATCATCACAACCACTTCATTATTAGCTTACAACATGCCATATCACTAATTTCCTTCCCCTTCCCTTGCTAAACTTTTACTGAAGGTATCGATTGGACTTATCAGTATGTTCTGACATAAGACTGAATGCAATTAAACAAGGCACAGCCAGCAAGATAGCAGGTATTGGATGTCTGCTTAAAAATAACAAGCAGCAACAGGCACAGGCAGGCAGGCAATATAAACGGAAAGGAGGATGCTCCGTAGCATATTTTGTAACTACCACCTGCACAGAAAAAGCCAGAAGGAGACTTTAACCAGCAACTGCCTGCAAGTAGCAGGACGCAGCGGAGCACCACAGCCACCGAATCTAATTTCACACGCTGGATCAGAGTTTAATCTGAGCAGCAGCCACATAAATCCAGAGGGGCTCTATTAAAAACCAGTGCAGTGACTCATCCCACGGAGAGAAGCATAAATTGAGACTCTGGGCATCTATATATTCCTCATGAAAGCCTTTTGTTTAGTGACAAGAATTTCTTTGTTGGACAACCAGGGGGGCTGGATCACATCCCTGTGGCAGGACATTTCTGCTCCTCTAGCAACACAGAAGGGCATTAGACAGCCCACATGCAATGCCAGAGAAATATTAGCTGTACGTGTGTGTGCCAAGCAACTCTGCCATGGGCACTTCAATGTAGTGCTATTTTCAGTCTTCCCAAACCAGCCACTGTGACCCTACAGCAGTCCTAAGGCTGTCCTAATCCACCCGAATCTCCAAAACCTTGACAACCCCTCACCCTCCCCCAAAATCGATGGGCACTTTGCTCCCCTGCCCTGAAAAGACTGGGATTTCCTTCCTGGAGGCAGCGATGGCTCAGAGCCACAGCTGCTCCTTCACAGCCCTTGGGGAAGCTTTGCCAAGAAGAGTACAGTGTCTTTTTTCAGACACGCGGTGACGTTCACCGGGAGGCACAAGCCTGTCCTCGCCACCAGCCAGGACAGGAGCCCTCAACCCCGACACCCAGCACAGCAACAACCATCCCAGTGATTCCCAGCTTCCACTTACTTCTCACTAAATGCCAACCTTCTGCAGCAAAGAGGCTTTTTTAATTTTTTTTTTTTTCCAAAAAAAAATTAAAGCAATTCAGCGCAATAGCAACTTTTTTGAAGACAGAAATATCTTCCCACCCCCACCCCCAACTAGAAGTTGTTCAATACAGCCAATTTGTGGATCCTGTTTGCTGGCATTTACTCAGAGGAGAAGCGCCGACGCTCACCGTCTCCATTCGCTGTGCTCATGGAAGTCGCACACAGCAGAAAATCTCAACAAATCGCTGCCGAGCACAACAATAACAGACGCTTCAGCAGCCACATGCACCCCAAAACCAAAAGGCCCACATCCATCTTAATCACCGTTGTGCCCCGTTTCCATGACAGCGATGAACACCCCACCCCACTACGCGTTAGGGCTGAAGTATTAAAAACAAAACCAGAAAAATACCAAAACCACAGGATGGGCACCTGCTGATCCTCTGCTTTTCACTCGGTGCTATCTTGATGCCAAGGCGCTATTAACAGCTTCATCTGTTATATGCAAAACCTGAAAATTAGCCTGCCACAGCCTTTACTCTGAAATATGGTAGCACTTATTCTTCCATGAACAAATTTTTTTTGGCTGGGATATCTGCTCTCACACCGATCAAATATAGAAACACACACAGAAACAATGCATAAACCCTCCTCATATGGATGCCATACAAGTACCATATGTTTTATGCATTAGACCAGGATGAAGTCATAAACACGACTGAGATACTACAGCGCCCACACATACGTAACATATATTAAAAGCAAACGCTATGTAATATTAATGGACAAAATTCTGAGTAGTGCTGGGGGGACTGTTTTCGGTTACCTGTGAGTTCGGGTGCCAGGTCAAAGTCTGGAGATGCTTAACAGAATAACTGTTAAATCTAAGGTACTAGAAGATGTAAGACTTGGCATTTAAGGCAGGACAATGATACAGATTTATTAATAAAAGTTATAGGATAGTTAAAAATCCAAGAAAATGATTACCAAACTCCAAAAGACTGATTAAATCCATTGTATCCTACTGGATTTTGCACCTATCCTTGACACACATAAAACGTGTATGCTGCACGCAGTAAAACACAGAACCTTTAATCACCTGGGTGGGACTGAGCCAGGACCAGATTTGTTGTCTCATCGTGTTGTTTGCAAACTCGCATTTCATCCGACTGAGCAGAATCGCACCGCTAATGCAGCTACTGTGTTTTTCATGCGAGACACTACATGTTCCCGAAAACAGAGCTGGCCTAAGCTGCCGGTGTCACCAGAAGGCAGGAGGGGACAAGGGGCAGCACTGTCCTCACAAAGCCCTCCTTGTACAGACTCTGACTAAAACCCCTCACTTTGGGGAAGTTTTTGGCAAGGACCCTACAGAAACGTGCTGGCAAAGAGCAGGGGAAGATGTTGTCAGCTCTCCAGATCTTCCTGCCCCTTGAAAATCCCAACGTATCTTCCAGTTTAGAGGTTACTCTTCCTCTCTGAACTTTTTTCCTCTTGATCTCCCCTGCATTTTCACATTTTTTGCAGGGGAAGAGAGGCCCAAGTTCTTCTTTCCTTCTCTGTTTCTCCTAAATACATAAGCAGACAACAGGGAAGTGAGGCAGCTCCTTGTTCAAGCGAGGAGGGAAAGCACAAAACCAAAGCATGAAGCCAACTATTTGATCAATACTCCTTGATTTAATTAGCCTTGGACAATGCTCTAAGTCGATGCCTTAGAAGAGTTGCCACAGGCAAAATGCAGTTTGCAAGAGGGTTTACTTTCACCATTTGAGAAATAAAAAAGACATAAACCCTGGAGGGACTGAGGACAAATTTACCACCTAGAGAGACTTGCCTTCAGCGAGGCAAGCCTGACTTACCGAATAGTTGAACTCCTATAGAGAAAACAGTGATCACACCAAATTTATTCATTTATTTTGTGACATTTCAATTTCATGTTTCAACTTAGTTAATACATTCTTCTGATTTCCCTTCCGTACCCTCCTAAGTCAGTTCTTTGGATAGGAAGGCAGAGATGGGGACTCAGCAGTACTGCGCAGTAGCCCCCAGCATAAACTTCCAGCCCTCTCTGAAATGGGTCACAAAAGCCGTTTGCTGCACAGAAAAACTTGTTACCTCCTCTGGCTTATTAAATTTTATCAAAAAATTGAGATATCTATGCATATATACAAAGCTGTTAACGAGCTGTTAACAGAACACACCAATATCTCAGTAATATCAAACATATTTTAAGGTCTATTTAGCCTCGCCAATATACATATATTAATCCTAATGTATTGGATCCGGACCAGAAGCTAAAAGCCAGGACATGAGGCTTGAAGTAGCAGCCTGGATACAAGTCCAAACTTGGCAGTTTAAACTCATATATAATCATCATTACTCAAACTCAATGGAGGGAGGGCAGACCCTAAATCCCTATTAGATTTACTGACTTAATAATTTACTCAGTTTACTAATTTCTTTAGTAAATTTACTGGCCCTATCACAAAGGATTCGAAAAGGAGGTCCACTGCGGTTGAACGCTTGCTCTGTATCACCAATGACACCTCCAGGAGAGGTCAACAACCCCTGCAGACTCGCGTGCCAGACCCTGCATTTCATCCCCAAACGAGGGGTGAAGCCTGCAGTGGAAACTCAGTGGAGAGTGGGAGCTGGCAAGGGTCTCCCTGCTCATCCCATCGTACTCTGTTACACAGCACTTGATGCCTGCTAACACATCCTCGGCACCCACATCACAGAGGCTTCTCACTGCTCATCAAAAACATGCATGACAGAGAGCACTTAATGAGTTCAATGTGAAATAAATTAATACACGTTGCAACCTCACAGCATCGATGGTGAATTCATCTTTTACACCGAGCAGCACAAGGAGGATGCAGATGGAAAACCAGAGCCCTTCCGGGCACTCGCCGCTGAGTGTCCCACTGCAGACACCGAGGGCAAGCCCAGCTTTTGGATGTTCTCCACCACACAGCAGCTGGGACCACACACAACCCTCATCCCTGAAATTCAGCCCCCACTTTCAGCTTTGACACTGCCCAAGAAGCACCAGGAGCAGGACCTGCAGCTCCCAGGGCTGACCTTTAATTCCCATGCTGGAGGTCAAACAAGGTGTGTGTATGGCACCATGAAGAGCTCTGGTCTCAAACAGCCATTGCAGAGACGTTGATGACACAGAAAATGTAGGGACACCTGCAGCTCCACCAGGGTCCCGACTGCCAGCTCTGCTCCCGAGTGAGCAATGGGAAACCCCCGGTTCCCACATGCTATATGAACTGTTACTGGAAATACCTGCCAATTTTGCTCAGACCAACCTTTTCGGTGTTTGGAAAATTAGAAGCTCTTAAGCATCTCCAGATCATCTGAGCAGGGCAGTAGGCTGTGGATTAACTGGGCTCTGCCCTCACCAATGGCAGGAGAGCTCTGCAAAGCAGCCAACACTGGCTGCAGGCAGGAGACCCACCATGCCTACTGCTGCCCAAACCTGCCCGTACAAGAGGGGACTACGAAAGAATAAATCACTTCTTATTTTCAGACTCACACATCATAGAATGTGTTGGGTTGAAAGTGACCTTAAAGATCATCTCGTTCCAGCCCCCCTGCCATGGGCAGGGACACCTCCCACTAGACCAGGCTGCTCAAAGCCCCATCCAGCCTGGCCTTGAACACCTCCAGGGATGGGGCATCCACAGCTTCTCTAGGCAACCTGTTCCAGTGCCTCACCACCTTCATAGTGAAAAATTTCTTCCTGATATCTAATCTAAATCTACCTTCTTCCAGTTTAAAACTGTTATCCCTTGTCCTTTCACTACATGCCCTTGTAAAAAGTCCCTCTCCATCCTTCCTGTAGGCCCCCTTTAGGTACTGGAATGCCGCTATAAGGTCTCCCTGGAGGCTTCTCTTCTCCAGGATGAACAACACCAACTCTCTCAGCCTGTCCTCATAGCAGAGGTGCTCCAGCCCCCGATCATCTTCATGGCCCTCCTCTGGACCTGTTCCAACAGGTCCATGTCTTTCCTGTGCTGAGGGTTCCAGAGCTGGATGCAGTACTCCAGGTGGGGTCTCACCAGAGCAGAGCAGAGGGGCAGAATCACCTCCCTCGACCTGCTGGCCATGCTGCTTTTGATACAGCCCAGGATATGGTTGGGTGGCAAGGTCAAACTGTGACTAGGCAAAAGGCAGTTAGAGCGAAAAAAAAAAAAAGAGACCCTCCCTGGTAATCAAGTGAAGGCAGTAAAAACAATACCTGATTCATAAAGAGAGAAACGTGACCATCTAGGGGGAGGGAAATCACAACCAACCTCTGAAGTCCAGGGAACGTGGGAAAACCCAAGTATTTCAAACTTGCCTAGCACACAAGAATTGCTTTTTTCTGCTTTAAAAGCAGCATTGCTTTCACCACCAATGTGACCAGCAGTTACAAAAGGAGAAATCTCAACAACAAAATGCTGAACTATGCCATGTCAAATGACTGCGGTCCCACGCCGGCGACACTGAGAGCTGGACTGTGCTGCCGTCCCCATCCACAGGCTCCGCTCGCAGGACAGAACAAAAGCCGCGTCCCCACCATGTATGCAGACGGAGAGACAACAGCGCTCATTAAAAACCCCTGTAAAGCTTTTTAGGGAGATTTCTGATCTGGGATCTGATCTGATCAGCCCCTTAAAGTCAGGCTTAACAAGGTTTGGTGGCATACTACCATTTTAGTATTAACGCTTTAAGTTATCCACCCGAGCACGCTTGCTGCATCCTCCTCTCCCCCCACTCCCAGGCAGAGGGGCGCAGACCCACACTCTGACCCGCACGTGTACGCAACATCAAAACGTTTCGGTATAAGGCACCATGCCTGTACGGCAATCTGCAGAAACTGCCCGCGCATCGTCTGTTGAGTCTTTTTCGTGAGTCTGTTTTTACTTGGCCTCCTCGCAGCCCGGTCAGTGGCCAAGAAAGCTGCTTGACCGTAGCAGCTGGGCACGATGAGTCAGGGCACATGAATATCTTTTAACCCCTTTCCACCTGCGCGCCGGGAGTATCGGCTGCTCATCTGAACGCAGCTGCGATTAGCTCTTCCCCGTGGAGGAAAACTCAGGCATTCCCAGCAAGGTCAAACCTTCCCAATCCCCAACACCCTCCAGCAGGATTAAAGGGGGAAAAAAAAAAAAGAAGAAAAATAAAGACAGACAAGCCCTAAACACAAAGCAGACTTTCCAAACGACCAACAAAGAAACGCAGCCATCAGAGCACAAAACGTGTTGTGATAGCGCAGCACATAATACGATATAAATCGAGCACACGCCAGAGCCTTAGCCGGCTTTACGCTTTGCAGAGCCAACAACTTTTGAATTCAATAAAATAATAAGCACCCTGACATTAATGCAGTCATCGGCGCTAAATAAAGCCAAGCACAGTTGCACTCCTTTGATCAGTCTTTTCATAAAGGCAGTATAAATAGTATTGCTGCTTTTCCGTATCTTAAGAGGCTTTTACATTTGGGAAGTGTTACAGGGACACACGAAGAAAATAAGTAGCATTCAGTTTCTTTTTACTTTTGGGCTTTTTTGTTGTTGTTGTTTTTCAAACCGTAGAGAGAAAAGTTAAACAATCGATCCAAACAATGTGTTTACATAAGGGTTTATGAAATGAAAAAGCAAGTTACTCCACATTCAGATATTCTGTGCTCCTGCCAAGTGTCTCAACAGACTAAGGCCCTCAGAGATACAGACTCACACTGTAATGTTTCTGTCCAAAGCATTTGAATTTTAAAAGCCAAATACAAAGAAAAAAAAAACCCACAGATGGCTGCCGGGCAATGGTCCCTGGTCTGAAGCAAAGCGCAGGGTTTGGGTTTGCTTGGGCCAACATTGTTGCTTCCTTGCTGGCAGCACGGAGGCAGGTATCAACTGAACCCTTCCCGTATCCTCAAGGATTTTAGCAACTTGTTACCCGGCCCATGGGAACTCAGAGAGCATCCTGCAGGTCCCCACGGCCATTGGCCAGGCAGGACTCCCATGCTGGCCTGGTCAGCACAGCCTCCGTAAGCTTCCAGAAGCTCCGGCTTCTTTGGGAATACCAATGTCTGGCAACACCAGCCGGCTCTGGTCCTTGAGCCACCCTGCTCTTACTTCTCCTCTGTAGTCTGTCTGCAGGTTTTCACCACCTTTCAATTAGCACTGTGAAAAAATTTAGCAAAGCATCTAGTTTCGCATCTCAAAACCAGATGTGCATGTGTGTGTGTGTGTGTGTGTGTGTGTTTTACACCAGGGCTTATCGCTCAACCTCACACGTGCTATGCAGCAGTCTGACCCAGCTTTATCTCATTAAACCCATTTCTGCCAATTAGTGAAAAAACATTTCCTTCTGTAACAATTAATACTTACAGCCATTACCCTTTCAGTTCACAACGCTCTACAGGCATCCTTAAATCCTTATGTCCCAAAGCACATGTGCTCCTGAAAGAAGCTGTTTTCAGAAAGTTGGTATTTTAAAATCCTACCATAAATAGAAATCAAATTTAATCACAAAATGGAGATGTTTTACAGTTACCATGACTAAATACATCAGGCACTATCAGGGAGTGTTGGAGCCTCTGATGCTGCTTCGTGTTTTGATCCGCGTCAAACATGGGCTACTCGGCCAGAGAGACCCAAAGGAGCGCAACAGTGAAAAACCTTCAGATGCCTCAATAACATTGATTTTTAGAAAGTCAGGCCCCAAATGATCCTGAGTAAACCGCACAAAAAGGCTTCAAAAGGGCAAGGAAAGAAATCTGGGTTTCCCTGTCTCACCTGTGCGCCCCACTACCCGGCCAGCACACCAAGGTCAATGCACGGGAGCACAGAAAGGGTCTGAAATGAGCACCCGAGTCCCTTCCTGACCCGATGGATTAAGGCGGCATCTGGGAAATACAAAGAGAAGGACGTTGTTTCACCTCATGCTTCAAATGCCTCCAAGTTTCCATTTTCTCCGCCTCATTTTCTCGCTTCCCCCCCCAGCCACGAGTCCCCTGTTCCCAGTGCCACTCCGAGGCAGCCTGGCCCCCTCTCCAGCTGCAAAAACTACCCCTAAGCCTCAACAAGGATGGAAGGAAAGACCTTTTTGCATAAAGCATGAGGGTCCAAAACACAACTAATGACAAAAAAACCCAGCCAACCCACAAAATGCATAAAGTGTCTGGTCTCGGACTGAGCCCGGAGGAGCTGCACTGCCGCAGGGGCTCCTGCGAGCAGCCCCGCACCACGGCAACTCAGGCACTGGTTTAGCTGGAAAAACCCTCTCCCAGGAGCAAAAATTCAGAGAGACAGAGCCCTGAGAGCTGCCTGCCATGCCCTTCAGGAGCTCGCTTCACCCCATTCTTCTGGGGAACCATCCTTTCACAACGCAAGTCCCAAGAGCTTTTTTTTTTCCCAAGAGCAACTTTTCCATTGTCAGTCCTCTAACAATGCTTTTTTTTTTTTTTTACTATTATTTTTTACAAAAGCTTTATAATCCTCTGCTTTTTTCGTCTGAGTGGAAACCACCATATGACAGCTTTAAACTTTTCTTTCTTTAAACCCAGCACTCCCTCCTCAGCTATAATCCTCCTATTGGAAAGATCGGTTTGCAAGTCCCTGCCTCCAGGCAGCAACATCACAGCAGCAATTTACAGACCCCAAAATCCAACCACACACCCTCATCTTTTAGCTCAACAGCCATGACTTTAATTGCATGACAATAGCGAAAAGAAAATTAAGCGACAATCTATCTGCAGTTACAGACTGCACCCAACCCACGCCATTCCCAGGTTCAGCCCGCTACATCTGCGGCGCCGGGGTCCTTTGAACTCTGGGGATGGCACATCTGAAAGCACCAAAGTGACTTTGACATCGGTGTCCCATTTTTTAAACTCTCCCAGGCACATGGGCTTCTGAGACCTTTCGGACTTTTGATCATCCTCCGGATCGGCCTGGCTTTTCCTCCTCCCTTCAATTTTATCCACAACGGCAAACGTTTAGAAGCTACAGGGACACGCTCAAATTCTTGCGTTTTCTCTGTAGCATGACATGAACAGCATCTGTATAACCAAAATGGTAGAACTTCAGTTCTAAAAATTAGAACTAATTTTTACCTTGAATTCTGAAAAATCAGAAGTCAAGAATTCTTTCTGGAGGAATAAAAAGAGAGCAAGCTACCAGTGCCCGAATTAAAGAAAAGTGGGATTAGCCTTCTCCTCAACAAAAATTAGGGAAGGATATTCAGTGATGATATAGTCAACACATTTTTGCAACGGATGAAAAACATCCTCCCCCCCTTTTTGAAAAACTGCAGTGAAGTCAGAGAAACTGCCACCGTCCAGAACAAATCAATGACACACCCTGAATTCAGGCAAATCCAAGAGCAGAGCTTTGGTCAGTCTGCCGCAAATGTAGGGGAAAGCTGCAAAGTTCAGCTCAGGATCCTGTTAGTCCCAGCTACGCTTCGGGTTTGTCTTTCTCTTGTGGAAAATACAAGGGAAAAAAGCCCCTGTGGAGCTCCCTGACTTCTCCCTCCCCCATGGTACAGTCCAGGCCCAGAAATATTAATTTCTATAACCCAGAAATCTCTCAATGGTGCAGTGTCACTTCTAGGCAGAGCCTGCTGCACGACGGCAGCAGCACACATCCAGACAAGGCTTTCCCTGGTGCCTTCCTCCGTGTATCCTTGAATAACCAGGCATCAGGGCTTCCCTCGGCTGTAGGACCACCGTATCTCCAGGCTGTAGCCACAGCCCGCAAAAGCCCTGAAATCACCAGAGGTGGGAAGCAAAAACTAACCCCCAGCATCCAATCCGTTCAAGTTACGGTCTGGCAAAGATTATTTTGAGCTACTGATTTGTGCTGAGGTTTCTCCTCACAGAAAACAGTTAATAAGCGGAGAGGGGGAAGACAGCATTCCTTAAAAAAAAAAAAAGTCTGGAAAGGAACAGCATGAGATACCGATGCAGTTGTTTGAAAGCTCTCTCGCAATACACATGACACAGGAGCCAACTCTAACAGCACTGCCCATTTGGAACAACATCCTAAAAACTGGGGGATTTTTTGGCTTTCTTATTTGTACTCTCTCCTTACTCCAAACTCTCATTTTTTTTCCCTTTACTCGACAAGAAGTCTCACTCTGTACTGTTGACCTGACCTCATTCTTAACTATATGGCAGACAGCTGCATCCCTTGTTGAATCTCTTCCAGATGTGATAGCAGATGATACCAGCACCACTCCCTACACACACCCCCTCTCTAGCAATTTGTTATGCTAATTAATAATCTGTCTTCAGAACAGACAGTAATCAATGAGACCTAATAAACATACACAAACCCCATACATCACAGCCATTGTCATATTGACATGGCAAAAGTGACACCAATGGAAGCTGGGAACACTACAACATAGGGACCGCAGATGTGCCTGTGTTGCAGGCTGAGATGTCCAAGCTGGCTTTGCACGCTCCAACCGCAAGCCTACGGACTTGCCCACAGAATAATTTACTCTGCTCTTCAGGCCACTGTTCAGCAAGAAAAGAAATCTAGTGGTGGATCCCATAAAATGGGGTTAAAGTTGCACCAACCACATGATACAAAGGGCCAAGCTACTGAAGCTCCTGACAGGTTACTGTCCAAAAAAAGAAAAAAAGAAAAAAAAAAGGCTGAAGGATTAGCTACATGCTGAGAGACATAAGGCCATGATGTCAGTTATCATCTGTCCTTCTGCATATGGTCCTGATCTGCATTGAACTGGAAGCGCGAGGTGATCCAGCCATGCACAGATCCAGTTACTGATCAGCAGTACCTGCCCCACAGACAGACAAGTCTCCCACAGCTTTAATGTGAGGATTCACACATCTACCAAAGCATTTTAGCAGCGCAAATAACAATAACTCCAAGATGAGGTCTCTAGATGCTCCAGGAACAATGCAAACGCCGGACGTTACACGTAACAATCCAACGCAATACAAAGAACCACTCCTGCTCAAAGACGTGCTCTCCTGACAGAGCTGTCTCGTACATACAGACACGGAAAAATCCTACCAAAATCGTTTATTCATGGCCGCGGTTTGACCTGAGCAAAGACCTCGAGTAAGAACTAAGGAATCTGAGTCTTCTTTTTCAAGTGTTAGAAAGCAATCCAAATATTCCATGGTTTTTTTTGCACACCCCCATTTAACTGGTCTCCTGTGTACAGCTTTGCCCCTCTCACACAGAAAAATCAGCTGAAAATGAAACTAGTGGAGAACTATTTGGATCTAGTTCCAAAAGCAGCTTCCAGGAGGAGATGCTGCAGGTATGGAGAAGGAAACAGTCTACAAGCCCTCACCCTTCCCCATTTCTGTATCAGAGTTCAAGGCAAACATTCAAATGGGAAAAGATATGTGTAATTTCTTTACCCCTGCAGTGAAGGGTTATTTGCAGCACCTCCAAATTTCGTTTGGCATATCAAAGTCATCAAGCATCACCATGAAAAGTCCCACAGAGGTGCGACTTCTTCAGCTCAGCTCCTTGTCACCTCATCCCCAACACCTACACTCAGCAACTGCAAAACATCCTCCAGGTAAGACGCAACGGCTGATTTAAAAGCTTCCACCATCTAACAAAGGACACGCAACGAATGCAGAAGTGAGGAACCAATTAGTATTGCTGAAGAGATGTTGCCATTTCACTTCTGAAATCTCCAGCTTTTTATTTGATTGTCAAATTGGGTCTAGGCAGCTTCAGTCAAAACACGCTTTGTGCTTGTACTCTAAATATCAAGTACATGTAACTAAATCTAACACTTAAAAAAACCCCTCCCTATACTTTGAGCTAAAAGTATAATCACAATGCATCTGGCATTTAAATAAAATAACCATTAGCACAGGAAACACCCAGCATAAAAGCACCAGGTCAAGAAAAGACAGATTAATACAGAGAAGCAGCATGAGATTGGATTTAATGCCATGTTTACTAGGGATCCGCTGTGCTGAGAAACGCAGAGAACTTCCTCTGGCAGGCCAAGCCCAGTTACAGGATTAAAAATGCAGGCTATGACTAAAAAAGGAGATTTAATTATCTAGCTTAATTGGACAAGGAGGAAAACCAGCTTCAGTATAAGCTGTGTGCTTTGAGAAGGCAGCAGGCTCCTTTAGCAACAGCTAGGACACGTACAGGGCTGTTAAGCGTTGAAGGGGTTTTCATATTTCCCGTGGTAACGTGCAGGTATCTCTTCGTTCGATAGAGCAATAGAAACGGGCACTGGAATTTAAAACATGTCACTGAAGACGAACTGGATTAAACTATACCAAGTCTACAGATTAGCATGAATTAGCCTCTGCTGTCAGCAAGTCCTGGCAACACTCCGACCCACCATCAGTGAACAACTCCATAAAATTTCAAGTCATGTTCACAATTATTAACCAAATCACATACACAACTGGCACCGGCAGACGCAAACCAATCGTACAAAAATTATTCTCCTCAAAGCAGGCATTATGCCCAACCCTACCACTGACTCATGAAATGCCCTGCAGCAGGTCATTTGATGTCTTTGTGCCTCAATAAAATAAGAATAATACTTTCTCGCCTTCATACTAATTGCCACTTAAGATCTATAGATGAGAAACACTATGGAAGCGATTACTAATAAATCACATCATGATATTCACAGCCCAAAATTCACTTTGCTCATCAGTCAGCAGTGAATAAGAGCAGTTTCCTCTTAAATTTAATCCAATTTGCTGTGGCTATTTTCACAATAGCCACACTTACTTTCACGGTCACGTCGGGTTCCTGTGATGTCCTTCTCACCAGGGCACGCCATTCAAACCAGCCCACGCCTCAGGTCCACCATTGGGACGGAACTCACAGCCCAGGCTGCTCCATGGTTCACCAGTCCCCATACTAGGAAGCCACGCAAATGCATACCCCGCACATAAAGCAGGCTCCCCAGTGGCCCCGGAGCCATGAGGAGATGAGAAACAAACAAGTATTTCACCAACAACAGGGGCTCAGCTGACATCCCTCATTAATTCGCATGCTAAAGCAGATTACCTAAAGCTTGATGCATCCCCGTGTGCCACACGGGTCACCAGCATTATTCCTGTTGTGCCATGGAGAAACCTGCAATGGGATTAAAGTACCTGCCCGAGGTCATACAGCAAATCCATGGAGGAGCTGAGACCAGAAGCACGGTTAGGACAACCTCAATCTGTGCCACCACGATGCCGTGCCTACAAGCATCTGCACTCCCACCCACATGCCAGTACTAGGGCGCACTCAGCCGCTCCATCAGCACATCAGGGAAGCGATGCCATTAAAAACTACGTGCTCCACAGGGATGTGATGAAGTCCCCGTCGCTGGAGGTTTTCAATATGTGACAGGGCAAGGTGCTAGATAATCTCCCTTTCCTATAAAAGGCTGGACCAGATGATCTTTTGAGGTCCCTTCCAGCCTGGGCTGTTCTATGAAAAACTGACCCGTGAGTGTAGCACGGAGGATTTGTTTTCAACGGCATTGCACCCTTGACCTGTTCGACCATGTGCCCAGACAAACACCGGCAGCAGCACATGGGTAGGGTGAGTAAGCATGGCCACAACCAAGCGAAAGGGAGGAGAAACATGACATTCCTGTTTCCCTCTCAAAGGGTTCTCTGGAGGTTTCAGGAGATACGCCATGCGCTAATCCGTTCCTGCGTTTCTGCAGGAAAATAATCGGTGTGCAAACAGGCCTGAATAGTGCTTTTGCCAAACAAGTGTTCTCCCTCTTGTTGTGCTTGCAAAGATGAATCACCACCTCCTGCAAGCTGTAATTTACTGGGAGGACATCAACCAGCTCTTTGTGGTAGGCAGGTGAAACCAGTGCCTCCCCACTTAATTGGCTGTTTTTCTTCAAACTCAAACATGGTTGACTAGCAGGATCTCACAAGGATTACCAAACCCAAAAGACAGATTTAGTAACATACTAGCTGGGTACGACATCACCCGGTGAAAAACAGGACACCTTTGGAGGAGTTCCTTAAATTCAAAAGCTTTGGTTTGCTCCCTCTCCTAACAGATCCGAATGACCCAATTCCCAAGAAATAAGATCTTGCCTTTACCGAGAAAACCTTCATTGCCAAAGGTCTCAATGTGGGCTGAGGAGGCATGAGTCAGATCAGATGCAACAAAGGAACATCAACACCTAATTAATAGGATGCATCTAGCTTCCCTCTTGTAAAAAAGCAAAATCTACACTATGAAAGAGAAAACATCTTGGATTCAGGCTTTAACAACATCCTCCCACGAAACTGTCTGTGAACAAGTGGCCCAACCACAGAGCTACTACACAGAAAGCCAGGCGTGACCTCCTCCAACCATTTTATTTATTTATTTATTTTTAAATTAACGAGCAGCCACACGAGCTCATCTGCACACAGTCCCTGTTGCGCATATGTGCGCGGCTGGACGGCACACCCAGAGATCACCTCACCGATCAGACCTGCGGGGAATTAGGTCTCAGAACACACTGTTCGTGAATTACAACAGCAGGTCCGGGCATGAGACCAGCTTCCCGACCCGACCAGGAGGGCACCAGCACCCAGCACGTGCTGCAGAGCAGCCGGATTGCCCTGGAAAACACAGACTGGATCCAGGCTACATGGCTCAGTTAGAATGGAGAGCATCCCTGCTGCTAGGACAGGAGAAACCTCTGTGCTGGCAGAGCACATAAGCACTTTTTGGTGCCTACGCATGTTTTAATGTCACTCTCGCTCAAACTAAGCAGTTTCCATGGGTAGGGGAGCAGGGGACACTGCTCCTTATTTCCTAGATTGTAAAGGAGATCAAAAGCACTTCCTTAGTTTAATTTCTACATCTTGTTAATCCGCCACAAACACTCAGGTACTGCAATGCTGAGAGCCACACAGATGGGTATCTGAGCTGCTTATGGTGCTTCAGCTAAGGGAGAACAAAATCCCACCCCAAAGCTTGGACTAAGTGATTACACATTTCAAACGTCACTCAAGAAGGTCTACAGCTTCTTTTTATACACAAGGTCAGACTAAATGGAAACAACTGCCCTTCAGACCTGGTAATCTCTCTTTTTGCATACCCTGTAATTTCTGTCCCTTTCTGCTTACAGTTCTCCTCTGTTTCTGCTACTGGTTCAGACATTAGAAATAGTCAGGATATTTAGGACAATTCAGCTTAGATCAGCTAATTCATTCTACCTTCCAGGCTAGCGGAATCACTAAGGACTAGAAAATTCAGAGATGTCATTTGTCAAAGGCACTTTCACTGTATTTATTGTATTGATACAATGAGCTTATCAAGTGTTTCCCGATGGAAAGGCTATCAATGGAGATCCATTTTCCCATTACAATACATTGTCATTTAATGTACGCATATAGACTGACTGTGTCACAACATCACACATTTAACGAAGGAAATTAAGGACACAAAGGAGAGAGGAGGCATGAATTCCCCAAACACAGTCCTGTCCAGACAGTAGGAAACACTGAAAATACTGTCTCGTGTATTTGGAGCTGAGCCTTTCTGAATAAATTAGGACACATGGAAGGAAACTTTGCAAAGTGCCAAAAAAGACTTGTCTGAAAAGAATTCAGTAAATAGATTCCAGCGTCTGACAAGTGTAAGCTGCACTGAATATTATCAGAGAGAGCAATACCTCTTAATCATGCGGACTGCTTTTCAAAATGGTATCTCCTACCAGCTGATGTCCAAGAAAGATCATCTGAAGGGTCCCAACCAGGCGAGACAGGGTCATGGCTGACAGATGCTGCCGAAGCAGAGTACTCAGAAGTCGTTGCCTGAACCTTATCAATGTGTTATTTATTTTCACAGAGACTCGTTCCAGATTGTATTTCTGGCACAAGGGGTAAGATCAAGAGCATTTCTTTTAAGAGATGAAGCTAATGAGGATAATTAACGCAACTCCTAAATATACAAACCACGCAGATAACGAGTCTCATTTGAATTTTGCTTTTCTAGCAAAAAGCAGGCGGATTGATCTGACCGGTTTCATGGGACTTCTGCCTTGACAAAAAAAAAGACCAACACTCTCCCTTTTAGCTAAGGATCGATAACCAGGTTAGCAGTTTTCTCCAGTAATTTGAGGACAATTTAGGCCCTGCTTTAGCTTATTCCTTGGCTTCCACTGCTTCTGCCAAGCAGCCGGCACCCAGGAGAAGGGGGTGCCCTGTACCATGTACTCCCCCCAGGTCCCACAGGAACACAGGGTCATCCCCCCTTGCACAAGGGAGCAATGCAATGGGACCTTGACCCAAAATTCTCAGTTAAGACCAAGTTAGAACTTCAACTATGAGGTCTTTCAGAGTGCAGGACTTTAAAAAATCAGCAGATACTAGATAACCATACTCTCCATTGCAATGAGGGGGAAAAAACATGAATAACGCAGTATTTAATTTATTTGACTGGCTGAAAAAAAGACCCGGGGAAATAATTTAGTCCTTATGATCACTAGTGGCTGGCATTTAATCAACTTTGGTACAGGCCAACAACCAACTAAACGCTACGCGGATAGGGTCCCTCTCATGGTGCCAACATGCAGCAAGAGAGGAGAGAAGCCGGAAAGTCACAGCATGGATCGTATGATTTTTGATCCCAATGATTCACCTCAGCAGGAGACTTTCAGTGGAGACACAAGAGAGACTTCACAGACCACCCTCGGGGGCTGTTTACCGAAACCTCCCCTGACTGTACACACAATCATGTACTTCTTTAGAGTGTGTTCTCCCAAGTATTTGCTGAGTGGCCCAACATCCCCGCTGCTATGCTGCCTGAAAATTATCTTCTGGCCATCACCACATGGAGCTCCCACCGGCCTCCTGCCACGGACCTCACACCTACCTGCTCTTGGCCATCCCTGCCATTTCTTCCATCTCTGCAAGTCCACAACAGCGTGCAGGTCTTCAGCGCCCGGAGGAGAAAGGAGGAGGCATGCCTGTATTACGGCTCACCTCTTCCAGCTAAAGCAATCCATCCCTCTGCAATTGTAAAAGATTTACAGCACTCCGAGGAATCTCACATCCTGCATCGTAAGGCAGGAACCGCTCTGAACCCTCTGGCCGCTGAGAAGATATCCAAAAGCCTCATCTGCTAACAAATTTTGGCATTTGATGGGAGGCAGCAAATGGCACGCTCCCAGAGTCTCCTTTCTCTGCTCTCAATACTTTCTGAAAATGCATCCATACAGTTAGATTAATACGGATGATTTTTTTAAACTGGTTTTAAAATGCTTTCAATGCACATGGAAAAAAGAATCTATCATGCGGAATCCCTGCTGTTTAAAACATACTTTAAAAAGAACAGTATAGACTGTAATGGTCTATTATTCAGATGGTAATTCTGCCCAGAGGTCCCAGTGAGGCAAGGGATCCCTGTTAAGTTCCCACCTGGCCATGCATATGGGTCTGACCTTTGCACACAAACCCATGTCTGCACCTACAAAGCAGGTCCCTATTCACTCATACCTGCATGTGCTGGCAGGAGACAGAAGGCATGCCAGCATTAAACACACTGCTTGCACTCAGGAGCTGTCATAATAGATCTTTAATCACTCAGAAGAGGACACCTATTCTCCTCGCTTTACATCCTTAATATTAAGAGGGACACCTCAACGTGTCCCTCTAGGGATGGGATACCTAGAGTTGGTTGCCACAGCCCAGGTTTGTGGCCACAATCTCAGATGCTCAGGCTCGAAACAGCTAAAAACCCAGTCCCTAACCCACTTCTATTCCCACAACACACAGTTACCCCTTCCACCTCTTCCTCTTGCTAACAGACAAGAAGACTTTCATACCTGCAGGGTCTGAACCCACACTTAGCCCTGCCTGCAGGAGCTGGCTTGAGTGGAGGAGCAGAGCAAAGCTCAGCACCGCCACCAGCCTGGGTACAAGAGACCATGGGACCACAGACACCTTCAGGGAGATGTAGTACAAGGTGCAAATAACTCTTACTCAACAGCCATGCCCTGAAAGCCCAGACTGAGTCAGCCCTATTTCAGGTCCAGGCAGCCTTTACTCATTTCCCTCCCCTCCACCTGCAGTGAGGACACCAACTGCCCCATCCTTGTGGTCTTCTTCCATTCCCCTCTTCTCTCAACGTACAAAATGTCTTTCATCATTCTTCCTTCTACGCACTATTCTGACCGTTCAAAGGCCTCCTCTCCGCTCATTTCTTACATGGTGCACAGAGGTTATAAATCTACAGTGCTCTCTCAAAGACTACATTTTCACAAACAACCACATCCCAGTCATTTCCTCTCTGGCGTTCTCCGGCGCTTCCTGTTTATTCTGTATCTATCTTGTTTGGATTGCAAACTCTTCAGAATAAGGACTTTCCGCATTTTGTGTCCTCTACTGCTGGGAACACATGGCTGGCACCACCCGGTTCATAGCTTTTAAGGCCAGAAGAGACCACTGCAATTATCTAGTCTGACCTTTTGCATACCACATGACAAATTCCATCCAGTGACTTCTGCATTAAGCCCCTGATAATCCTCAAGGAGGTACGCTGCTAACAGATGGTGATGACCACACCTTTTTTTTATTCAGCATTTTCCCCAATCTAGCTGCCTATTTAGCGTTTCTCTCCTTCATATTCAAATCCTTCCAATACTTTCAGCAATTATCCCACGTTCAAATTTTAAGAGACGTTCTATGTATCATAGTATTTCTATGATGTCTACACTAAAACAGTTGTTAATTACTTATTATACTTGGCATTTGCCTAGTTTATATTTAATGTACTAGTACTGAGAAAAGATTTGTTCAAGAAAATAGAACTATAACATAAACCATAGACTTCAAATCCTGCTTTGAAGAAAGTATGTCTGTAAAAGATTAAAGAACTAAAATGATCTGAGAACAAAGTAATGGGAGAGAATGAGCTGATGGCATGCCAGGTATTTTTGTCTTAAAAATGTATATACAACAAACCTTTCATACACTCCGAATACCTGTATTAACTTCAATGTACAACATGCTATAAAATGATCGTCTTCTGAAGAAAAAAAAAAGATTAAATTCCTTTGAGCCAAGTATTAAAAGCATTCTTAAAGCAAACAGACACAAGAAGAATTTTCACAAAAAATCTGTTTTTCATCTGTTCAAAAAATGTACTGGCTTCAGCTAAAAGTCAATCAATCAATACCCAAAGAAGAAAAAAAAAAAAAAAAAAGCTCTATCCAGTTATAAATATTTTTTTAACTACAATCATCTGGCAGTGGAGCACCACTGACCTAACTTCACGAGCATCTGTCAGCTGGTGATGGCCACAGTGCTGTCAGGAGAAGAAAACAGCAACTCTCTGAGCGTCAATCAGAGAGACTAGAAGCGACTCACCACAAATCACAGTCTGGAGGGGAAAAAAAAATACAAAACACGCAAAAAAAAAAACCAACCAAACAAAAAAACCTCCAAATCCCCCAAAAACAACGTACAAGGAACCTTAGAGCCTGCCCTGCCCTGCATGGTGCACCCAGAGCTCTCAGAGGCTGCAACATACCAAAAGTCTCTAAGTATGAGGTGCAACAATTTTACTCCATCACCACTAGGTGGTTATCCACCAAACTCAGATTTCATTATTTCTTCTAAAAAATATTACATTATCCCACTCATAGTTGAAGTTTCTATAAGCATGGCATCATACAAGGCGTGATATGAGGACAACAAAAGCGCTTCCCCAATTTTCTGTTAATTGCCATGACAACTCTGTTTATTTGGATTTAAACTTCATCCTAGGATGTTCATAACGCCAACAGTGGGATGTAGCACAGCAGAATGGGAAAGAGAGAGCCAGCGAGACACTCATTTGGGTAACTCTTGTCCAAACCAAGGAAGGAAAAACTACAGTCAACAGCTGCAATGAAAAACACAGGGGGATTAAGAATCGAACCAAAACAAATACTCCTTGCCATTTGCACTTTTTTTAACATTTTTTTTTTTAACCATCCTCTTGTGACTCCGGTGGCTGGGAAAGCCGGGAGAGCTCTGCCAGCCCCCCCTCGGCCTCCCCACCTGCCTTGGGAAGCGGGGTTTTACTCTGCCTCCGCGCCTGCTCCGCATGGCGGCTTCCAGGGCTCGCCGAAGGCACAGTGATTACCTGAGGATCTCCTGCGCTTTTGGTAACAATGGTGCCTCCAACTGTGCTCACGAATATCAGTTACTAAACAGCTTTTCGCAGGACGCTGGCGGTTACTCGCAGCGTTGTTTTAAAAAGCCCCGTTTCCCTGCGAGGTGAGACTAAAACGATATAAGCATCACTCAGACCACCGTGGAACTCTGCAACAGCACCTAACTGTTACTGCCTGCAGCCCAGGGTGCTCTATCTGTGGGTGTTGGTACATGCTGGACCCCTCACCTGTCTACACCCTCCGCAGCAGCACCACCCGATAATTTCACAAAACGTCGGCAAGCCCATGCAAACCCTAGCAGGCGCAAGCTGAAGTGCACAAAGGCTCGGTGTCCTCGCTGTCGTCCCACGCCGCTGGAGTCTGTTGGATCCTGAGGGAGGGGACAAGGAAGTTTATGCCACCCCATCACGCCTTCACTGCCCCACCACCCGACCCCCCCAGGGGTACGCTAACCCCCATCACCGCGTTTCCCAAGCCCAACGCAGGTGCAAGTGCAGGATCTCAACCCTGCAGATGAGCCAGCTTCCACCAGATTTAAGATTCAGCGATGCAGAAAAAAAAAAAAGAAAAAAAAAGGAAAAAAAAAAAAAGGAAGAAAGAAAAGAAAGAAGTAGCCTAATTTACAGTCCTGCCATGGTTAAGATGAAGAACTGAGCAATTGTTTTCGGACACAATAGGCAATTGTGGAAAGAAATGAAGAGAAGATCCTGCAGCCCATCTCGGAGACTACCCAGCAGCTTGGAAAATGGTCTGTCGCTTCATCCATCAGGAATTTTTACCACCCAACTGGCAGTAACGTGACCCCGGATGGTGGGGAGCGGACACAGGAGACCAGGACTGACTCCAAATCGGAATTGAACGACTTCACCCCTCCAAACACTGACCAATTTACCTGCACACTTACCAAAATTAACATTACAAGGAGATCACTTCCATTAAACACTCCACAGGCAAAGAGAGTTTTGCTATCTTTCGTTTTCTCCAGAGCGGCCAGAGAATCAGTGGAGCAAAGATAAGATAATTAGTTAATTGCCCCGGGCGTGTTGATTCCTCCTGCACCAGGGACTGGCTACTACCCTAGCTTCAACTTCTCCAAGTTTCCCATGGAGGATGCCTGTCCCTCCCACATTGGTGATTTTTCCTGCCTTGGAAGAGCTGAAGAACTGTTTTGTAGGCACCACCTATCACACACATACCGGACGGGGAATGTGGCAGAGGTATGGTGAGGTCCCATCTCTCCTACAGCCTCTGCGTTAGGATTGAGACATGCAGAGTTTAGATGCCTCTGTATAAACCCCATAGATGCAGCCCACCCTCCCCCCCCCCAAAAAAAAAAAAGAAAGCAAAGAGTCTTTTCAAGGGTTCCAAGGGACCCTCCCACTCTCCGTGCAGCAGAAGGGACCCTGGATAGTCTCCACACAAGCCAACAAACATGGAAAGCCCCGAACTTGCAATTACAGCAACCCATGAGGACAGAGAGTTGCCACGGCTCAAGGTAGATCAGAAAGCACAGCAGAGCTCCGGCACGGCCCCGCGGTGTACCTGTGGGCGCAAAAGCCACCGTCACAGCTGCTATGTCTGGCTTGCTTAACGGCCCACACAGAACCAGTTTTGTTAGGGCTTTGTGGAGAGATGAGACATACAGGCCAAAGGCAAATGTCTAAAAACAGCAGCAGGGTGGGGATTATTTTTATTATTATTATTATCATTATTTTGGAGCTGAAGTGCTGCAGCAGCCTTTCTGACACAGAAAAATAAGTTTTCCACAGAAAATAGTATGCTTAGAAGGATCTGCACAACTAACATAACATCTACAGGTGCATCAAAAATAGCATTAACTTCTGAAGTGACTTTTTGGGACTGGTCAGGGCTTGGACTTATTGGTAAATCACAGCAGTCCTTCCTAAGGAAGCCACCACCTCTAGCCGCATCTGCGGAACAAATGCGTAGAGGTTAGACCTGCACGGCAAACCATTTCTCTAACAAATCACCCCAAAAATTTAGGACACGATGTATTTCATTTCAGTGACAGCTCTGCAGAGCATGGTTAGTTAATCTCACATTTAACCCCCTGTGCCAACATTTGCACAGCTTCCATTGCCGCGCTGGAATCTGCACATAATGCGATCTGGCTCGGTGCTCACCGTGCTCCCGGGATCAATTACCATTTTATACATCAGTGTTTCATTACTGAGACGTGAATGTCCTCCAGCCAATCAAACCCTCAGCTCTGCACTTCAAGAGTCCAATCTTTGAAAATTAGGTATTTGGCAAGATTTACTGTAAGAAAGGAAAATTGCCCGGCTCACACTGTTTTGAATACATCCAGCTCCATTCACAAATACATTCACATTGCAGTGGCCACTAGACATTTCCAGTGATGTGATTAAAAAGAAAGAGCGATGGTAATTGTGCAGTGGAAATGCACTCTCATCTGTCACTTCTCTTGGAAAATAATGAGCTCTCTTCCTCGTTACATTCACTGCGATGTATCTTCAGAGAAGTCTTATAGAGATTAATGCTCAATTGCTGTAAATGAGCTTAGCTTTATTTATTCTAGGAGAGGATCTGGCCCCAAAATCCCGATAAGCCATTGCTCCACCATCCTTATTAAAGGAAAATCCTATGCGGGAGCTAAGACAGGACTTTGGCCCCCGTGTCTCACCCGTAAATTCAGCGACGGAGACTTGGCATGCTTTATATCAACAAGCCGTGCCTAAGTGTGTACTTTAAACAAGGCTAAGACACAAGACAGCAAACACTATAAATCTTGGCACGATTAAGACAAATTCAATGTTTCCGCTGCTCATCTTCAGCTTTGCTGCCTCTTCCCCGGGCGCTGCGGGGGGGCTGCTCACCTCACACCGGCACAGGATACACGACACGGGAAAATGGCTTGCAGCGATGAAAACGCTCGGAATATTTGATCCTTGGGCAGCGGCTCCGTGGTGGAGGGACCGTCTGGGTCCCTGCAGGGCTGGAGGCAGCGGGGAAGGGAGCCGTGCCGGGGGAGGAGGAAGACTCTGGGCAGCGAGAAAGAGCGCTCTGGGAAACCACTGCGATTTCAGCCGTCTGTTTTGAAACTGCAAGTGCTGTAAAGTGACAACACGCGAGCCACAACCACATGTTAGAGGGTTTGTTTTAAATCACGGGGTCAAAACAAGAATCCATTACAACTCCGCTCAACATTCCCGGGCTGGTATGCAGCGACGCAACCCACGCACGGCCACAGCTGTGGTAGCCAGGTCTTGAAAATCTGCTCCAGTGGATAGGAGAAAGCACCAGAAACAAAAACGAGGACCACGCCAGAGGTCCCACACGGGCTAGTGCAATCATCTCCACCCAGCCTTGCCCCTTCCCATCGCCATGTACACCCCAGCTGCATCCAGGTGGCAGGATAAAAATTGGCTGGCTGCTTGGGAAGGATTTTTTGCACAAGATTCACGGTTCAGCAGAATTGAGGCTCAAAGCCTCTTAACGCTGGCCACCCAAAGTACAGGCGTTCCCTTAAATAACCCTTGTTGAGAACTGGGGCTTCCAAACCTGTGTGGAAAGTAATAGCGCTTCAGGCAGAAAATTTTTTTAACTAAGTGATAAAAACCCTCTACCGTGCAACTCAAATGGATCAGCCTCTACAGATCCAAGAGCCATTAAGATAAAAAAAAAAAGAAAGAAAACCATACACTGAGAGACTGATAGACAAATGATTAAATAGTAATGACCCAATAATATGGCTTTTCCATGACTTTACCAGAGATTCTGTGAATGTTGGCATTCCAATGAGCAAAGATGTGCAGATCAGCAGCAGGGAGCAGATGCCAGGCATTAAAAAATAAAATTAAAAAAAAAAATCCTACCTTTAGATGATTCTTTAACAGAAAAAGATCAGTTGAATACAGACTGCTTCTCCACATATTAATACAAGAACAAAACTCTAAATTGCCTCTTCAAGTAGGCCCACAGAGAGCAAATTGTCACATGTGGATTTTTGTGGCTGGACAGCAAATGCTGTTTATTTTCAAACCAGCGTAATCCGGACTCGCACTGCCTCGGCTGAGCATCTCACAGATGCCACCGAGTTTCTAATCCCCCACCGAGCCATCAGGAATGGCTTGTTTGCTCATGTTACCTGCTGGGGTTCTCCAGGTGCTTTAAAGCTACTGAACACAGGAAATACAGCCGTTAAGAGTGGATTTGAAATACCTCACCTCCCTCAAATGCTGCCCTTAGTGACCATCATGCGAGTACAGCCTTCTCTCTCTGATACATGTGTGTGTTCGTGAAACATATAAAGCTAATGCCCTAGATCTGTCGTGTTCTCTATTAATAATTCAGATTATTGGCCATTTTAGGCATATATGATCTGTGCTTCAAAATGTAGCTTTTTTTTTTTTTTTTTTAGAAAAAAAATGACCCACTTGGTGTATTCGCTGTTTTTAGAAAGGGGTGTGCTGCCTGCTCAAAGCTCTGGAAGACCACGGTACTGCTATCCCAACTGGAACTGAGCTTGGACGAGGCCCGCTGAGATGATCTGTTCCGGTCTTTTGGCACTAGCCATAGAGGAGGACACAGATGAAGGTTTTCAAGACCATTTCTGCCAAATAACACACTCAGTTAAGCGAGACAGTGAAAATACTATTTCAGTAATGCCTTCAATGCTTAGAGCTGACAGAATTGATAATTTTCAGCTCCAGTCATTCCTACAGCTAATACAAGTATAAATTAAAAACGCCATCCTCACTTTACGTTCAAATCACCAGTTTCATGTATCTATAATTTTTCCATGGGTTTTCTTTTTTTTTTTTTTTTTTTTAGAGGAACAAAATCTTCTCCAGGAACTGTTAAGTGTTGATAATAACAGACCAGAATACAAAGCCATTTTTCACCCTCCAAGAGGAAATACTTAACATCACGGCTCTGACACATGTATGGTTGTTGCCGACACCCTGCACCCTGTGGATCACCCACCAGCCCAGCTCGCCCATCCATCCTGTTTACTATTTAGGACTGACTTCTTTAGAGCCAACCCAAGCCCCACCTCCCGAAAGCCAGAAGAGCAGCTTGTGCAGATGTTGAAATTCTGGTGAGAACGACAAACGATAAACAGATTTCCTAAACGATCTGCTTTGGGACGGTCTTATCTAGCAATTCCGCTAATTCCCTTGGTAGGGAAAGTAGGGGAGCGCGAATGAGATCTGCAGACGACAGATAGCTGGGAAAGTCTGTGAGCTCGGAGGATGGGCAGCAGTTTACTCAGAACATTTGAGGACTAAAACAGCCGACAGGAGGTACAGCTTACAATAAAGCCAAGCACAGTTGTGCACTTTGGGATTAAAGAAACATGTTCTGCAGTTGGAAGTGATATAGAAAGACTTCTGTGGTTTAGTGGCTCATGGCAGGAGTGTAAAAAAGCCAGATGTTGCCCGAGGTCTCGGTGAGGAAGCGGAAAATACACAAGACACCAGGAAGGTCTCAGCTGGAACGATGTGCAATTTCAGGTTACTGGGTTCAAGAAAGATTAAGTGAAACTGGAATAGTGCAAGAAAAGGTCAGGGGGATGACCTCTCTCACGAGACAAAAAGACGTTGGCTTTGCTACTGGGGCAAAATGAAGGCTGTCTTTGGAGGGGAAAAGGAAAGATACAGCAGTATGAACCACCCATAAAGAGGTTTAGGTTGGAACTTGAAAGGAGGCTTATATCCACCAAAAATCTACAGCATTGTTGCCTCAGATGGCCCAAAACAAGGCCAACCATGCAGGAGGTCCAAAGCTGGTCCTGACAACACACCTCCTCACCATATATACAGCCCCATGAGCCCACCATGATCCCATGAGTGGTGCAGGAGCCGCACCACTACCCCAGGATCTCCCAGACCTTCCTTCACCTGCCACGAGGTCTTGTGCTGTCACCAGCAGGACATGGTGTTTAAGTGCACGGAGAGACCAGACACACGCTACTGATACACAATAAAAGCTGCTTTGGATACTGATAGGCTTCCCAAGTCACTACGCAGTGAAAAGGGGATGACTTTTCCCCAGAAAACTTGAGGTTAGGCCCAAAACAAGTGCAAGGAAGACGATGAAGGAAGGCTGGTGAAGAGCTCAGCAGTTCACCTACGAAATGACTGGGGGTTGAAGAGAAACACTGCTGAGGGAAAGGAGACGGTTGATGCTTCAGAAGAGATGAGATGGTTACAGCTGAAGGCTTTAGAAACCATCACTGTGATAGCAAGCGATTCGCTATCATGGCTGAATTACCCCTCTATTCCCCGACACTGCCCAATAAAATTAATAGTGCAGGCAGGTTCAAACGAGGGCATTTTACAATCTTGCCACTCCAAATTAATCTCTGTTTCAAAGGAAAAACATGAAGTTAAAAAGAGGGGTCGGGGGAGAGCAGGAAAACATAGAGGCTAATTAATGTCAATCACTATAAAAACCCATGACTGATGCTTTTGACACGACCCTTCCAGACAGTGTTTCTGCAGACAGTCAGGGCGAGCGTGAGACGGGTGCAAGAGTGCCGCATGAGAAGTGGGATCAGGCAGAATGTGCCTGGAAACCCACACAACACAAAACCATTTCGCTCAGGTATTTATACCCAAATACCTTTCCAGGAGTCATTAGTCAGAAGTTTATAGAAACACAAATGCTCAGTTTCCCTCTATTCCTTGACCATGACCTGTTGCTTTAATTTTACTGCAACTTTGGGACTAGTACACCAGACATTCCCTTCGTTAGGTAGAATTCAGAAAGTCTTCACTGCAACACCAACAACAAAGCACAAAGATTTCCTACTCTTAACTAAGCACTGGCAGGAGGCTTTGCTAAGCAATGGGACTCCACACTGGAAACTGCTCTTTTATTACAGCTTTTGAGATCTGCATTAAATTATAAGCACTTCTATGAAGTGTTCTTAAAACTACCACCATGTGTCCCCGTGTCCCCCAAGTGCTCTCTTGCAATTCACCTACAACACAAACAACTGCCTTTGGCCAACTTCGTGTTTGTTTTTAAAGGGCAGCTGAGCTCATGGAAGACAATATAAGGCGTATTTCTCCCTGTCCCTCCAGGAGTGCCCTGGCTGCTCAGCCAGCTGCTGCACTTTGCAGGCAGCTGGACTCTCTTAAATTTTACTTTTAATGGCAAAGCCAACTTTTCAGCCATGAACCAGATTCCAGTTGAGCTTTCTGCATCCCTCACAGCTGTTTCCGGAAGGCTGCTCAATTAACGTGGCTGAGTGGCGGCTTCTTTAGAAGTTCCTTCCCCGGAGGATAACTTCAGAAACCATCTTGGCTGGTCTAAACTTCTGCTTTAGAAGCTGCACTGGAAGGCGCTTCACGGTTTTCAAGTGAGAGCAACACTTTAAAAGGATTGCAGCAGCTGGACATGAGACACTATCTGCCTTTATCCAAAGTTTAAAACACAGCCTACAGCTAGGAGAGAACAGGCACATTCCTGTACACTGGTGTAAATCACAAATAATTTCATGTAAGTCCAGCTGGAGAGAGCAGCCTGAAGAGAGGTTCTCCCTGGAAACCCTGTAACTTCTGAGCTCCCTTGAAAGAGCCCAGCGACGCCTCAAGCAGTCAGAAGACACCAATGCATGGACAAACGCATGCCTTCTCTACAAGATGCAAGCTACCTACCTCAGGTCACTTCCCCTTCCAGCAGGCACTTCACAGAGGTTTTCCTTTGCTGCCTCTCGCAGATGTGTCCACCTCCCTAGAGAAGCATTTCTCTGCCCCATCCACAAGCCTTTTCTCACTCTTTCATCCCTGCTCAGCCATTCAGACTCCAGCGCAGGGAATTCAACAAGGCACCACAGTTTTAAGTCTTCAAGACCTCTTGCACCAGTGCTGGGTCTTGTTAGGCAGGTGGTGCCTGGTGGTTCCTACCAAATCCATTTTACTTTTTTCACCCTTATTTCATGAACAACACAAAAAAGCTGAGGTGACTTCATGCAGAAAGCATTTCTACATCCTTCACAGCTTTCCTCCCAGGAGATCTACAAGAAATAACTTCCCTTTGCTGAAGAAAGCAACTTTCCCCAGCTTCTTATCAGTTGGCTCATCATCAACCAAGCAATGGAGAATTTACACCAGAGATACCACTTCACCAGAAGCAGTCAACAAACAAACCCGTGCTGCATCCGAACCCAAAAAGGCACAAGTATCAGCTCAGCAAATCATGCTTATCCCTAGGTCACTGGTCAAGGCCCACAGAATCAAAAAGTCACTTTCAATAAATATTTTCACTTTAAAGAATCTGGGAAAGAGCCAGACACTTCATCCAGTTGGATGCATACCCACTATAAGCCACGCAGTCCCCAATGGTTATTTCGTCTCTGAAAGCTGGCCTCTTAGCAAGTCATTTACATCTCGTGTTCATTCATATTTTAAACAGCTCTTTTAAAAGCTGTTTCCTACATGTCAGTGTGTTTAAGGATCTCCATAACTTTTCACTTTGCCTGCTGTACCCTCCTCCCCTCTGCTCTTCCAGCTTTGACCTAGAAGAGCACAAGAGCTGTAACTGGATCAGTCCACCTTGCAAAACATCCTGTCCCCAAAAGAGGAAGTTCAGTGTTCAAAGAGACAGGACAAAGATCTTTTGCCTGGTGTAGTTACTCCCTCCTTGGGCTACAAGACCCTCTGTGAACAAGCAGCACAGAAGTCTGACCCCACCAAGGCATTCCTGACCATTCCGGGCTATGGACAAGAACTTGAAAATGTGTTTCCTTCCTGTTCAGGAGGGTGAGATTCCTGCTCCTCTCCACAACTCCTGTGTCAGCAACATTGCTGCTGCCCTGCTGCTCTGCCAGCGCACCAGCAGCTGCGGGGATTTATGGATACATTCCCTGCCTATTTCGTACATACTCACAGTAGTACTTGGAAGACTTGCCACAGTTTCTTGAGACAAAAGGTCAAATTCTGCAAGTTACTGCAAATCTCCAGCTCCCGCAGAATTCACCTGGAGCCAAGAGCTTCTCCATGCTGTAGGGAAGCACTTGAGATGCTGTGGGACAAATCAAGTGGACTACGCCAATGTGAACCCAAGTCTCCAGAAAGCAATGCTGGCAGCTACGCAAACAGCCTTCCCCTTGCAGTGTTCAACCTACCTTCCAGATTTACATTAGATTTGCATAAAATTGGATCTAACCCATCACCCTTTTTCAGGAGAAGAGTTGTATACAAACTGTTAAAACATGGCAATGGTATGGCATGCCTGAAAGCCGGCACGCCTGGGCCAGCTCACTCCAGCACAGGGCTAAGCAAACACAGCCACAGCGCATCCCGTGCCAGCCTAGGAGCAGCAGAGACACTTTCTCCTAACGTTATACGGATCTACTTGACCTGAGCTGGCTCCACACTGAGACAACCCGGAGTGCTACAACCACCTTCCCACAACCAGAAGCCCTGGAGATACACCTCTGGGCCACCAGGTGGACTAAGGCTGGGTTCCAAAGCTGAGGCATTTCCATGCACCCCAGTTTTACACAACTCTGGAAAAGGGACCGGGACCTGTGCCAGCTTTTGGCTTAAGTAACAAGTGACTTCAGTCACTGATCACTCAAGATTCACGGAGCCCTCTGCAGAAATGAGAACATTTGCCCTGAATCCTGGGTTAAGCTCTCACTCACTTACTACGTTTTGGATTACAATAACAGAATTCCACTGTGTATTTTAACTAAATGTATTATTCCTCATCGGCAGCCTCAGGCTCTTGCAAGCCTTTAGCCTAGCAAAACACCGAGTGCATTTACTCCAGAAGTGACGGCATTCCTACAATGAGCAAAATGCTTCCTGTCCATCAGGTAGAGCAGATGTTCCGAATCCTGCTCCGCAGGTTGCACACCACCTCGCAGGCTTCACTGAGAACCAGACCTTTTGGATGGAGCGACAGTGACCACGAGGCAAGGTCTGGAGGAGGGGGAGAAGGAGGAAGGGCAGGGAAGAAGAAAAGCGACAGGACTCTGAAGAAACGTGCCTCAGCCTACAGCAAATGAACGCACGTGTGCATGAGTTTGTGTGTGAAGTCAGGGCGTATCGAGATGAACCAAATTTCACTAGAGTCCTTGCGGACAGGATTTTCAAGAAGCTGGGTGTAGGCAGCTCCCCAGTTAAAGCCTGTGAAGGATTCTTCAAGGGCTGCTGCCTTTCTCCTGTCCTTTGCGAACACACAGTACCCACAAAACCACCCATTTCTATCCCCACATGTCAAACAGGCTACTACCTCAAGTCCTCTGCAATCACAGCTCTACCAGGACTGCGGACTGTACCTTAAATTAACTTCCAGGACAAGTCAGAGAGAACACAAGTTGACTGTCATATCCCAGGGCTGGAAGGAGGGAGGCGGGGGGAAAAAGCCCCACACCCAAAACCAGCCAACAACTCTTTTACGCCAAACGAGCAATTTTATTAAGGAAATAACATCTGAACAAGACGGCGCATACACACGTTCTGCAGCTGGAATCTCTTGTAGCTGATGCGTCTCTTGGTGATACGTAAGTCGGAAAATAATTCAGCTCAGCCTTGGAAGGCTGGTGCTGGTGGCTCTGTGGTCGCAGCAGGCGCAAAGCATGCTAAAAAGCTAGGCGCAGACTTCAGAAGATATACTGAGCAAATCTGATGAGAAGCACCTTTTTTTTCCTCTGCAGTGGACTCGGTGGACATAACACGCTTTCAGAGACACACCGATGTTCAGCCTCAAGGGAGAGGTTCTGGATGACTGGAGAGAAGCCCTGGGCCACCACAGCTCACGAGAGGCTGTCCTCTTCCCAGGGACTCCCCCACTGCCAGACTGCATGTGTGAGGGGGAACATCGCTGCATGCAAACAGGGAACACTGTGCACTAGGGCAAAAAAACCCTAGTGTCCATAAGGAGGGCTATATCCACTATGACTGAGCTCCAGACCCCTCCCTTGGCAAGGAAAGATCCATGGCATTTCCATTCCTTAGGATTCAAAGAAAGGGACAGTGCCACACAAATTAAAAAAAAAATAAATAGGTAACACCCACACCACACCATGGTGTCTTCATCAGTTCTTACCCCAATCCCTCTTCACTCACCATACTTTAAACAATAATAACAAGGCATTAAATGGCACTGACAAATAAAGACCTATTTAGCATTTGCTGGAATACACAGGACATCTACAGAGAAACAAAAGAGATCTTTGCAATTTCACATATCTGCCAGCTCCAGAGCGTTACACCTTACTGCTCTGCTCCTCCCAACAGCATCTCAACGGCTGATGGTCAGTGCCAGAACAGAGCCTGCCACCTCCTCCCTTCCCTTTGGGGCACAGTGGGTAGATACAGAAGTCTGGCTGTCATGGGGGGTGAGTAGATACAGAAGTCTGGCTGTCATGGGGAGGACAGGTATCCTGGTTCTCCGGTCTGGTTAAGGCTCTTTTTCTCCTGTCTTTTGCACTTGAACAAAGTTTTCTCCACTAAAAACAGGGCATGCAGGAGATCCCCCACAAAGGAAGGATCTTACTGTGCTTGCAGAATGGGATTCCCTCTGCTCACACTCAAAGTCCATGCATAGTCATATATCCGCTAAATCACAGCAAGGTCCTTCCATACTGCCACAGGTTTTCTATTTCAAGTGGATTAATAATTTGCAGGCAACACACTTTCCTGACCATGCAGAAAAATCATGACATAAAGGATGTATCATTAACACATTTCCACCAAAAGATCACGCACAGAGATATATCAGGCAAGATGACTAACCCTTCCAGCAGATCCATGCGAGTAATGAAATACTAAATTATGGTTTTCTAAATACCACGATAATATTTAGTCACTACGTCAAAAGTCTTCCCAAGACATAAGCAGAAGTAACACAAGAGACATGCTCCCTTCCCATGCAAAAAGCGAGGACCTAATTCCCACTCCAGTTGGAAGCTGCAGGTGCCCTGCTGCAACAGATCCCAAGATCACAGTTCGAGTCCAAGAAGCAGCTTCCATCACTGTTCTCGCCCACCTTTTACCAACACCACCCGGAGGCTTCCCACCTCTCCACAGCCCCTCCATGAAGGGGGATCCCCTTTTTGAGCCAGGAGATGGAGCCAAAGAGACACTCCCTACCGTGAAGAAGGGTGGGATGTGGGGTAAAGAAACTGGGGTAGAGAACGCCGATTTCTACTGTCAAGAGTGCTACTATCAGTCGGTATGAAACGGCAATCCACAATAATGCTTCAGGATGCAAGAGACAGCTGCGTAACTCACAAAACAGCTCGAGAAAAGTTAAAACACCATCCACCTGAGCCAGCAAACACCAGCTACTCTTCTTATTCAACAATTTGAGAATGCTTTGGAATTAAAAACTTAGGACGCATACGTGTTTCTAACAACCACACTGACCAGAGGTGTTAGGCATTAGAAGTACTGTCAGGAAAGAAACAAATGAACCTTTCTCATCGGAACTGCTGCTGTTCCAGACTTTAATCCATGGTATTTCTGAGCAGTGCAGGGTCCACTTCAGCTTGTGGATGCATTCATAAAACCTAGAGTTTTGTGGGCTGAATGGCACACACAGAGAGCGCACTGTTGTGCAACACAATACTTAAGACGTTTCCCATCTGCACTCCATTTCAAAGCATATTTTACTTGTTAGCTTCATTTAGAAGGTCCCCCCAGTTCCGCTGCAAGAGAGGACCCTGCCAAAACGCAGGGCTGAGCAGAAGCATTGAATCTGTATCAACATAAAGTAAATATGAAGTAAGAACGAAGTGCGCCTATGCCCTACATGTACAAAACCCACTAAACACCAACAGACTTTTGTTTGCTTGAGGATTAGGAGATATTTAGAGAACATGATGGCTGTGGTACTTGAATGCCACCAAAAGCTCTCCTAACTGAAAGCCAGAAATCATGATTTAGGGAAGTGATAATTCAGCTCTATTTTTTGCATCCAGTTGGAAGACAATATATTTTCTTTATTAAAAGCCTTCAGTGCACGAGCCTGCCAAGCGAAGCTCCTCTGCAAGGCTTTCAGCAGCGCTTTCATTTTAAAAATCTGGTATTCATGTGTCCTCCAGGAAGGCGTTTTGTGCCTAGAGTTGGGGAGGTTTTCCCCAAACGAACTGCTCGGCGGTTTCGGACCCAGACCCGTCCCCACGGGAGACCCGACGCTCACGCCACACCGCACCCAAAGTTTCTGCCCAGCCCCGAGCCAGGAGCCCCCAGCCCGGCTCGGGGTGGGGGGGGTCTCCGCACACGGCGCTGCAGCGGCTCCCGCGGGGCACCCCCGCCACCGGGACACATAACCCCCCCGGGGCCGCCCGGCAGCCGCACCGCGGTCCCGTCCCCCACCTTCCGCGGGGTCCGCCGCGCACCCCCGCCCCGCTCCGGCCACCGACACAACTTGCGGCTCCGCGCCCCGCGCACCTCTCCGCGCCTCCCGTCCCTTCGCCGCCGGGCTCAGCCTCCCCGCAGCAGCCGGCGGCCGCGGCTGATCCCCGCCCGCAGCCCGCTCATCTGCTTAATCACCTGCCGGCACCGAGCCGCGGAGCCGCTGCGCGCCGGCGGAGGCTGCTGCTGCCGCCTCTGCCGCTGCTGCTGCTGCCGCCGCCGGCGGGGAGGCACCTTCGGCGGCGCCGCCGCCTCCCGGGCGCGGGGCGCGGCTGCAGGCGGCCACGCACGGCCCCGCGCCGCCGCCCCGCCCCGCTCCGCGCCCCGCCGCGCCCCGGGACCCGCGTTGCCGCCCCGCCCCGCGCACCGCCACGCGCACCGGGACCCGCTCCGCGCACCGCCGCGCGCCGGGACCCGCCCCGCGCACTGCTCCGCGCACCGCGACCCGCGCCACCTGCCCCCACTGCACTGCGCCGCACCGCGCCGCGGGACCCGTGCACCGCACCACACCGCACCACCGCTCCGCGCACCGGGACCCGTGCACCGCACCGCACCGCACAACGGGACCAGCACCACCGCACCGCGCGCCGGGACCCGCACGGAACACCTCTCCACCCCGGCGTGCCCGGCGTCCCGCAGGAGCCCGCGACATTGCCGTAGCGTTGTGTGTCCCACCACCACCCGGTGCCCAGTGCCAGCCCCGGCCCCTGGCTGCATCCCCCATCCCGGTGACCACCCTCTCCCCGGAGCAGCCTGGCTCTGTCTTAGGGGACCTCACACGGTGTTTCTCCCTCCCTACGCACTTGCTCCATCCAAACCTTTCTCCTGCTGAAAGCCATCCCGCATACTTTGGCCCCGCTTGGAAAATGATCCCACTCGGGGTATCCCAATTAAAATCCCCACTGCCGCCTCCACACAACAACAAGGGGCTGTTTTCTTCTGATGCGTGTTTATCACAGGCTGTCATTTAACATCTCACGGCCATTTTTCAGGTGTGTGGCAGCCAGTTCCCGGCAGGCCTAACACAGGTTATAACCAATATTGCATTTTTTACTTCTAGTGTCTCAACTACGCAACCGTGGTCAGAGTCATCTTTTAATGACAGAAGTTCTGGCCTTACACCAGGGAACAACGCCTTCCTGTAACTGTATTAAAAAAAAAAAAAAAATTATTATATTTGCCCAAGGAGTGAGCAGATCAGGCTGTAATCAAGATAGACAAGGATGAAACTCTTCCACTGAGCCCCATGCTGCATTCAAGCAGTCTCTTAACAGCTTAGCTTTGCTCACAGGAGTCCTGGCTCTCATATACAGTACTACCCTACACAGAAAGAACCGTCCCTCGTGTTTTTCAGAATTTTCAGCGTGATTTTCAGCCTTCCAGGAGTTTAGAGGGAGACAGGAGTTCAGAGGGAGACAGAAGACTCCAGGCTTTGTTCCTTGGAGCAAAATGCACAGCCTGGTGTCAGTGCCTCAGCTCCCAGGCAAGCAGGTAGTTAATTAGGTGTCAAAATTGAGCACACCAACAGTTAACATAGCTAGAGCTAATCCTTGGGATGTGCCTCTTTCTGGGGCTCAACACTGCTAACCAGGAAATGCCTCCCTTCCAATCGTGATTCATGGCCTGACATCTCCTGAGGAAAAAAAAAAACAAAAAACAAAAAACCAAAAAAACCACCCCCAAACCCAACAACTCATAAGCCCCTTCATTTAAAAAGCAGAGATAAGATTTTGAGCACAGTGAGAGGAGCAGGGTGTGATGGCTGTGTCCGTCCTCTGGCAGCACAGGGGTTGGGGAGCTCATCTGGGGTACGGACCGCAAGTTCTGTGTGAGAGGAGAGAAATGCGCACCAGCGGTATTTCCCTAGCACTGTTTCCCTGGGAAAATAAGTAGCCTCCAGACGCCTCCTGCCTAAGCCCTCTCCGTCACCTCTTCTTTTAACTGCATTCCTCTGTGCAAAAGAGAATCCAAAATTCAGGACATTCACGTGGGAGGAGAGGTTGTCCTGAGTCCCTGCCCTAAAAACTGCATTGTGTCCACAACCCGGTTATTATAACAATACAAAAGAGTTTTGGAGCAGGAATCACAGCCTGGGATGCCTTCTTTTGTCCCCCTAACTATTTAGGCTACAGTCATAAGCAGAAAAGAGACCACAGGGGTTTATCCCGCAGAGTCTCCTATGGTACTGGAAGTCCAGAAAGCTCCATGAAATGTTTATCTATGGGCCACAGATATGACCTAACTTCCTATTCAAATGCAAAGGAAAATGCGAAGTCCTGCCCAGTAAAATCGAGGCAGAAGCAGCCAGAGCGTGTGAGAAGGTGGTTTCTCCTCCCAGCTGGCATGAGGAGGGATGGCGGGCAGGGAAATGGCATGGCGAGGTCCCCATGGGACAAGGAGACAGACGAACAACAGCAACGTCCCGTGGATGAGAGCACAGAAACAGGCTCTTGGGCACCAGGAAAGTCCAAAACCGCTGGGCACTTCCAGTGCCAGGTGGGCACTTCACTTCTGTGATTCTGTGGTTCTGTGTAATTTGTGGTGATACAAGCCAAAAGAGGATTTGAATCATGAATCATATTATTTTTTACAGGTAAAGCATTGATTTATAAACACATAGAGCAAATCTATCCAAAAGAAAACACCACGCACATATACAAACAACAAGGGGAACTACTTAGACCAGACCATCTTCTACTGCCCCACAGAACAGGGCATCAAATTCCTTCCTAGCTTGAATTTCAGGAGTGAAAAATCAAGGATGGAGAAAATTAAGGATGGAGAAACTATGAACTAGTGAAACTTTCAGGTTGCAGTCAAAAGAAGGCTGCAGAAAAAGCAGTTTGGTACTTAGCTAATAAAGATGCAGTTGCATCCCATGCCACTTCACAAGGAAAATGCTGCATGGCGTGTTAGGGGCTACCGTTATTTTTGGTTCTTTACTCATCATCTTCTCTTTGCCCATGCAAGTTCTTGATTCACATTCACAAAAACAGCGATGAACACAAATCACCTCAGAGCCACACTCGTACAAACTAAATGTCACTGAAACCAGCTCCACTAATGTGTTAGTATTAGACGTTAACACTTCGAGGAGGCGGCTGAGGAGAGTTCATAAGTGCCAGGTCTGTTCCCGAGTACCTAAAACTGCACTACATTTAAGCTTTATCTCAAATGTTACCTTCAGCAGCTGGAAGCACTAGAAAAATTTGTCCTTTACAACAGACACGGTCATTTGCATTCTCCCGACACTGCTGTGTCCTGGGCACCAGATGTCTGACACCCCCGACACACAACACACACAGATAAAGTCAATTATATGGTGCGTGTTCCCAGGATTCAAGACTTTTGTGGATCTGATGGGCAGCAAAATGAATATACAGAATTAAATGGAATTCTTCTGAAGACACAATAAGCATCTACATCCAGGACCACATATAACCCAAAACAACAATATGATGTTCCATTTTTTCCTAAAAGAAAACAGCAAACTGCGCCAGAAACCACAAAAATGACACAAAAGAAGGTTAACAGTGCATAGGAGTCCAGCGCGCCAAGGCAGAGCCAAGGACTGCAAAAGACACATTCTGCTCCCGGCCATGCCAGGGTAAATACAAAAATCCCTTCCCTGACCTCCGCGTGAATCTCCCCACAGTTCGTTTTGCCGATTCAGTGCATTCAGGCCACTGAATTCCCTAAATCTCCGCAAACACCACCTCCAGAAAGCCCCATTTCTGCACCAGATGCTATTATGCTATGAGACAAATGCCGCAGAGAAAACTTTTCCCTTACCATTTCTGCTCCCCACAAGCACAACAAAAGTCATTTAAAAAAAAAAAAAATTGAAAAAAAATGCAAGTTTAATAGCTCCAACACACAAGTACTATAAACAGCCCTGGAGAGCTGAATACCAGAGCCCATAGCCAGCATCCCCCCAGAGCCACCCGGGGCTCGGCTTGCAGGCGCACCCGGGTCCTCTCCTGCCGCCTGCAAACCCCCTGCCAGCCACTCACGGGGTGTACAGAAAAAATGCCAATGACCAAAAAAATTCCAAACAGCTCCAGGTCTGGCTGGAAACACCCCAGCCCTTAATCTTCAGTGGGGTTTTATGTGCAAATTGCGGGCAGACAGGCCCTTGCAAGAGCTATGCTAGAATTATTTGTAAACACTCTCTCGTTCCTCCCACCATACAAATAGTATGGAATGAGATGTTTTTCAGTGATTTTTTTTTTTGGCGGGGGCGGGGGGGTGGGTGGGGGGGGTGGGGGGGATGTTCTGGTGTCTTGTCCCTGTGTGTCAGCAAGCTGTTCAGCTGTTCTCCTTACTTATGTGGGGTATAGATGTTTTCTCCTGTTATAGAAGGCAGGGTTTCTTTGGCAAAATATGAAAAGCTAATCATAAGAAGGAGTATTGAGAGCTGCTGGGAAACTGAACCATTCAATTTTATTAATCTATTAATTTATCCATTATTATCATTTTTATTGCGATCAAAATACTGTCAGTCATTTGTAATGAAAATACGGACCTGGGGTCTTTGTCCCAGAGAGCTTACATTGAAACTTCCTATATCAAGGCTAATTGATGTTTAAAATGTGAAAGCTCACTAGTCTTCAAAACAGAAATTTTCAGCAAATTTCTCCAGTGGACTGGTTTGGGGTTTTTTTTGTTTGCTTGGGGTTTCCTGGGGGGGCAGTGGGTGTCCTAAGACTGACTGTATTGATAACCCTGTCCTACAGCTCCCCACAAGCCCTCTTCTGGAACACCTCTTCCAAATATACCCCATTAGCCAGAGCTTCAGCTCTGTGGGCAGAGAGTTGTTTGTGAAAGTCATAATGTTTAGTAAGCAGCCATATTAGAGATGATTTTATGCATTTACAGTTTAGTAATAAGCTGATCGTTTTAAAAATCAATTATATACATGAAAAAATTCCTACTTTTAGAGAATATTCCATGCAACTCCAAACTGTGATGCAGTGTATCTACATTTTATAGTTCTGAGCTCACT
Source organism: Larus michahellis (assembly GCF_964199755.1). Lineage (NCBI taxonomy): Eukaryota > Metazoa > Chordata > Aves > Charadriiformes > Laridae > Larus > Larus michahellis. Next base: position 12,538,993 of record NC_133930.1, read on the forward strand.
TTTTATTTAATTTCTTTATGTGCTCATAGAATTTATTTAGAGGTTACTACAAATCTGTAGGGGATAAAGCCTTCTCACCCAGCAGTTCTCTAATTCAGGTATTACCAGAATAATAGAATATCAATTAGTACCCAACAGTGGAGATTTACATGGCATTAAGTATACTGTATTTAACGTCAAAATACAAAGCAGTAACTCAAGATTGGAGAGCAAAAAACAGATATAAGAAAATGTACTAGTCTGCTGAAGTAAAACAGAGGGTAATAACCTAGAAATCACACGGTCTTAAAGCAATTTGCCTTTTCTGCTACATTTAACACCAGCTACAGTTATTAAAATGAAAAAAGTCATCAAGCTGTCTTTCACATCTCAGTCCTTGTTTACTGTTTGTCTTTGTCTCAGTAATGTCCTCTGTTTAATTTTAATTTCTGTTCACTTCATACATTCACTTCTTTACCTGTACGGCCCAGGTTTCAGACTCTACACAGGAACATGCGTTTGCACAAAACAATCTGTCATCACTAAGGTTATTTTTCTTTCCAGGGTGGAAACACTTATCTACACTTGGTTTTAGAAATTATAACTTGGGGGCCAAATTTAGAATTTACATTACCCTTTAAAAACAAACAAAAAAAAAAGTCAGGTTTTACCCTGCCTTGAATTCAAAAGACTCCCCGCAAGACCTTTATCCACTACACAGAGCCAGGCATTTTCTCCCAGATAATCTTTCAGGCACCGAGGGAAAAATACTTCACAAAGATATAATATTTTACATTATGTACTCACCCTTAGATCTCTATTTAAATTCCATTCTTTCCCTCCCCGAGGTGATGCCAGTTTTCTCTGCTCTTAACCTTTCTCCCGTATTGCGCAATTAAGACAAACTTTTGGGGTTTTTTTTTGCAGTGTCGAAGACGTATGTTCTGATTTTTCCTTACCCTGTTTGGTCCAAAGGTTACCACTTCACAAAGTATCCTAAGGACGTTTTTACTACCAAGAAATATTTTGACAACAAGAACTATTTTTAACTCTGCTAAGCTCTGCTGAGTGTAAAATGTTGCACGGGGTGCTCAGCAGCCTCGGGGAACGCAGATACCCACGGGGTTTGTTTCCTTTGCACAAGAGCAGCGATCTGAATCTCCCAGCAACAAGACTCTGTACACACAGTACGCGATGTACATCTCATTATTAACCCAAAAGGGTCAAGAGATAGGGGAAAAATGTACTTAAGACCCGCCAGATAGTAGCTTGAGGTAGCAAGGTGCTCTTGAAGGTTGGGAGGGCTCTGCACACCCACTGCCGCCCATGCCTCATACTGGGATCTACAAATCTACCAGAGATTAATTTGGCCAAGAGGTCAACTGCCTCACCAGGATGTTGCTGGCAATCAGCTCCCAGGTGGTCCCTCCAGATGCTCTCCCTGCCTTCCCCTGCTTCCAGTACTGGAAGTGGTTTAGCCGTGACACGGAACGGGACATGAGCACACATCCCAGAAAAAGCACGAGGGGGGATAAGGTAAAGACGAGAGAGGGAAGGGCCAGAAGAAAGGAAGGCTCGTGCCCGTTCCCAGCCCCAGCCACAACCTTGCCTGCACCGTGATGCTGGGACAGGGAAGGAAGGCCACCCTTCTGCTGGTGAAGGCTGCCAAGAGCATCCCGACACTGCAGCGCACCTCCATGGGGAGCAAGGCAAGCTCTGGCATGGTGCCTTTTCAGAGCAAAGCTGAGGGAACGGAGCCTTTTACCCCTGTGCAAACACCCAGCGGGATGCTCAGGCTCTACCTGCACTGGCAGCACCCCAGCTAGGGTGGGCTTGCCTAGCAGGTAGGGCTACAAGGCTCTCTGTTCGAGGGCTAACTCCCCCCCGGCAAATGCACTGCCCATATGTGCCTGCTCACTAGGATTTCCTCTCAAAGCAACATTTTCGCCTTCTCTTTGACTACAAAAATAATGTAGGTTACAGCAGAGGCTGCCCCCTCCAGCAACCTGTGCTCCACCCTGGAGTTATTTTATATTACTCTCCCCAGTGTCCTAAACCAGGGATGCAGAGATTGTTCCAAATGTGGCTTTCATTTTATGCTAGACTAGCCTCCATTAATGCAATAACGCTGTGCTCCCTACCTTATGATATTCAAAGTGGAAGCCCAGATCTTGTTTGCTTTTTAAACATCACCAACCATCCTGCATTTTATCTGTGCGTACTTCCCAGCGCGTGTCAGAACGTGCCATCCACTTGCCACTTATTAATGTTTCAAGAGTCTTCCTTAAAACATACATGAGATTTAGGGAGGATTTTGTTCCAGAAGTCTTCTGACCATTCTGTGCAGTCAGAGAGAGTAGTTTTATTTCACAGACTGGATTTAATATACAGAAACGTACTGCATCTGTTTCCAAATATTTTCTTTCTAAAACCGTTACGAAAACCAGTGCCAAAACGTGCTCGTTTCTCTTTAAGGAGGAAACCTAATTTGGATTTCTTGATCCAGATCATCTTAACACCCAGGCTCAATTTTGCTTGCTAAAGCAATCTACAGGCTCCAACTAACACAAATTTAATCTGCAAGGCTTCTCGCTTGGGCTGGATGGGTCCAGCGTGTCTTTGTTACAGGCTCCACGCCATGTATCAGTGGCATCTGGTACTAACTGCAGATCTCAGGCATCATGCTTATGGGTGCTGTGGGCAGGCTCTTTCTTGGATTTCTGATCCGTTTTGGGTTTTTCACTAGGATATCACTGTATCTTGTTGGGTGAGAGATTTATGGCTGGTCCTTAGCTTCATGTTAATTTTTTGGAGCTGTGATGTTTCCTTATGGACCAATCTGTGGCAGCTGACCATATCTGAAAACACATCTTGCAGGTCCAGTTCTCCTTTTACGTGGTCATAAACCAAGACTCACCTCTTTAGTTAATTGATTTACCCTCGCATAATCCTTACATATATGGAAATCAGGAATCACTCCTGTATGCCCTAACATTTGGGATTCATCCCCTTCCCCTACAGTGTTTATGTAAAATGCCTGGGGGGATGAAAAAATTATAAGGAGTGAAAAATAATTTCCCTTTTGAAAGCAAAGAGAAGGGGTATTAAGAGCAACAAATGCTATTCCATGATTTCAGGCTTTCATTTGGTAAGGTCCCATACCTCCTTCCCAAGTCAGGAGCAGATTTTCCCATCAATTGAAGGGGAAACAAAAAAAAAAAAAAAAAGAAAGAGGCCTCAGTGACTACACAGGAACATTTTGATCAATTGGCACAATCTAAAGGTTAAAAGTTCCAATATGCAGCTGACCTGGGGAAAAATAAGAGCCACGGTAAGTTTAAAATTTAAATATTCAATCAAGCCGTTCCTCCAGGACACAATTTTCAGACTGCTTTGATGAATGCTGCCAAAAGAGCAGGCGGCAAAAAGTGACCAAGATGGAAACCCTCAGCCTGGCCTCATGTTCACTTTTTTTTGTCCCATTCCCTGCACAAAGTTAGTCTTCAGAAGAAGAGTCTGGGGAACCCCAGAAACAGAAGTCCCTGGACAACGTGAGCAGCGGCACAAACCTCCTCCTTGTGTCCACGCCTGAAACTCCCGCTCCGTCACTGCACATCTCCCGCGGGCTCCCTAAATACCAAATGGAGGACCAAAAAACAAGGGGAACGTGTGCAAGGTGACCACAAGAGAGGATTATCTTCAGGGCTGGGGCAGGGAGATGCTCCCAGCATTACCAGACTTTTCCCACTATGCAGCCAGGCAGCCATGAGATGAATTACATGGGTATATTTAATCCTGTTTTTCTTGCATGCTTATCTTGACACTGATACTGGTTCCTCCTAAGCTCAGTTGCTTCCCAAGGAGCCTGTTTATACTTGCAAGGAAGTTCTCACCAAATAAGAGCCGCATTGAACAGGAAAGCATGTCATTACGTTTTCCCCAGTAAAGCTCCAAAGTGGCTCTTTTTTCCCCAGGGTCCCACATCCAGAGCTGCCCTGTTAGACTTTTGCACTTTCATCTCTGAAAGATAACCCGGTGAGGGTACAATATGCAAAGTTTTATAAACTGGAGTGATTGCTCCAACTAGAATACTGGCAGCTCCAGCAGGCTTGGCTTTGGACCTTCTCACTTCACAACAAACCTCAAATACTGTATCTGGAAATCAAACTTCAGCTGCATGTTGGCTGGAGCACCACGACAAAAACAAGGTTGTTTTTTTGTTGCTTTTTTTTCCCCTCAAAGTCTGCACTAGGTGCAGAAAAGGACAATATTTTGGCTTCAAGGCCTCGGAAAAACAGAATTCAGTTTTTCCATTCTGTCATTATTCTAGCAAAACCCTACAGGTAAATAAGTCTCACTTGTTTGCACTGATGCCTCTTGGAGACACTTGGGAAGACTGGATAGTGGCTAAATTCATAACCAGGTATCTCATAAAATAGGGCTTATTTGTATTGCTCAAATGTACTTCTGCAGAAATAGGTATTTCAAAGAATTTTAGCCCTTATGAAGCTGCTCTGACTTTATAACCCTTCAACAGACGGGCAGGTATCTGGAAAGAAATGCTTTGCAGTAAAACCCCACATTTAATAACGTGCTTTTCCCCCAGAGAGCTCAAGCACCTGCAGAAAGTGAGATGCTGTCATCACCTCCCTGTCACCGGGGCTGTGGCTTGTTCCCAGCTGCGGGAAAAGGCTTGACCAGGACCCAACACTTCTCAAGTCCACACATGCTATCCATTAGGCTGAAAGACCCTGACATGAGTTAGATACATAGCTCTAAGTCATATACAGTTTATGCAAACATAACTTATAGAATCACAGAATCACTGAGTGGGTTGGGTTGGAAGGGACCTTAAAGATCATCTAGTTCCAACCCCCTGCCATGGGCAGGGACACCTCCCACTAGACCAGGCTGCTCAAAGCCCCATCCAGCCTGGCCTTGAACACCTCCAGGGATGGGGCATCCACAGCTTCCCTGGGCAACCTGTTCCAGTGCCTCACCACCCTCACAGTAAAGAATTTCTTCCTAATATCCAATCTAAATCTCCCCTCCTTCAGTTTGAAACTGTTACCCCGTGTCCTATCACTACACTTCCTGACAAAGAGTCCTTCCCCATCTCTCCTGTAGGCCCCCTTTAGGTACTGGAAGGGGCTGTAAGGTCTCCCCGAAGCCTTCTCTTCTCCAGGCTGAACAACCCCAACTCTCTCTAAACAACTTAGAGGTAAATGATTTAAAATAGAAGCATGCAGAAGAGAAGCGGAAGGCAAAGCAGGCAACCCACACGGGCTCGCTGCAGAAAACAACATGAACTGCAAGCAAGTCACAAACACTACTAATATGTGAAGAAGACAAAACTTTACATGGAATTTAAACTAGTTCTTTACATTGCGTTCATGCTGGATTCCTACACCAGCTTATGACTTGGTACGTTGCAAGGTATATGATATTTTTTAATCTAAAGGAGATCTTGCCTTGGTTTCACCAAGTCATGCATGACTCCTCTAATGCAGTACATGGCCAGTGGGTCCTGAGTGCACCGCTGTGCATGTTGAAGATTATATAAAAAGGCAGAATATGCCTCCTCATACTCTTTAGTGCTATTATTGATACTATCATTAAATGAGAGAATATCCTCAAGGCTGGGAAAACCTCAGGGAGTATGGGAGCTGACACCTGGACTCAGGATTGGTTTCCTTGGTTATTAGGGCTGGCTGAACTGTTTTAACAGATAATGATATCTAATTTAATTACATATTAGGCAAAACACTTTTGATTATTATTCAGACAGCCAGAATTAATGAATTTCTAAGTCCTTCTTCCATCCTAAATTTTTTCTACCCTCTTGTCTTTTACCTGTTTTTTTTTCAAGCTCTTGTGAAATCCACCTCTCTCGAGACAGATGTTTACTTCTCTACTAACTTGCATGATTTTTTGTTTTTAATGATGATTCCCCTTAAACTCATTTCCACAGTTTATAATTTGATTCTTGGGTCATCAGGGAAAGCATTTGAGCCACAAAATAATTCGAATAAAGCAGTGAGATTCTGCCTTTCTCATACACCATTTAAAACAGGGTCCATTTAAAGGCGGAGCCCTGCAGTAAACCCTTGTTGACTGAATTCCACACATCAGCCATTAACTCCTGATCCATTTGGCATCTGTACACTGTTTTTTAGCTATTATTATTTCTTTCTGCACAGCATAACTGGTGAATTATTGAAATCTGATTTATTTTAACCACATAGTTCATCCCGATGAAATTAGCTAGTTTACTAAATAATTTTCTGCTCTGCCGTACATACCGCTTACTTTCCAAATTCAGGCAATGATCGAAAAACAGATCAGAGAGAAGACAATGTTGTGTATTGATGGGTCAGATATGGAGTGGTGGGAGGAAATTTGGAAGGCAGAGATTCACCATTTCCATGGAGGCAAAGGGGAAACAATTCCACTGCAGGCCAGTGTTATGGTATTGCCAGAGACCTCAGGCACAGCTTTGCTGTTCTGTGCAAGAAAGCTGCGCTTCAGACCACTCGCCAGCAAGGAGGGCACAGAAAGAGAGAGAGCAGGAGGAGCTGAAGTCATGAACAGGAAGGCCACGAAGATGATCCGAGGGCTGGAGCACCTCTGCTGTGAGGACAGCCTGAGAGAGTTGGGGTTGTTCAGCCTGGAGAAGAGAAGGCTCCGGGGAGACCTTACAGCCCCTTCCAGTACCTGAAGGGGGCCTACAGGAGAGATGGGGAGGGGCTGTTTGCAAGGGCACGTAGCGATAGGACGAGGGGCAATGGTTCAAACTAGAGCAGGGTGGGTTTAGATTAGACATTAGGAAGAAGTTCTTTACAATGAGGGTGGTGAGACACTGGCACAGGTTGCCCAGAGAGGTGCTGGAGGCCCCAACCCTGGAGACATTCAAGGCCAGGCTGGATGAGGCTCTGAGCAACCTGATCCAGTTAAAGGCGTCCCTGCTTACTGCAGGGGGGTTGGACTAGGTGACCTTTAAAGGTCCCTTCCAACCCAACACATTCTATGATTCTATGAACTCTTGGTGGTTCCTTCAGTACCTGCAGCCATGCAGGCCTGACATTCACAGGGCTGCCCACATATGGAGATCCCAGCTCAGGGGCAATCAACCTCCCCGTGCACCTACAGCCCCAAACACAGCTCCTCCCAGCCGAAGAATAATCCCCCGTGGTCAAGCATTAGGCTGTCAGATATCCTGGAGCCAGCCAGATCCAAACATGAGCCCTAAACCAACGTGGTGATGAATATACAGTTCAAACACGAAGCTATTAATGAGATCCATGCAGCATGAGAAATGAAATTAAGAATATTTAGTTGCCACTAGTGTCTCTAAAAAAAATTCCCAGAAACTTAAAATTTACAAACTCCTTATCATATTGTTTTTAAGACATGGTTTAAGAGAAAGTCCTGCCTGGCCAGCAGCAGTAATTAAAAAGCAGTTATCACCTATTTAACTTGTAAAGGCTGCAGAAGAGCTGTGTTCTCAGATTTTTCTTAAGAGCTACTATTACTCAAAAGTAGAGGGCAAATCCTGGTTTGCTACCTAATGCCTGCTGGCTTTGAGGCCAATGCAACTATTGCTCTTTTTATTCACAGGCCCTTGTTTTCAAATAGAAGGCTTTTGGGAATAAGGGTTCACTTGAATTAATTTCTTTTCCTGTTTGGGGAAAAACAAACAAACAGGTTTATTCATTTAGAGAACTTGGCAACTGCAGATTGCCCATTACTTTTTTGGAAGAGGTATTTTACAAAGAATGTTAACCCACAAATTCAGTAACCATATGGGATTTGCAAATTAATCCAATAAGGTCATTATGGTGATGCTCCAGAGTACTAGTCACCATCAGGAGGGGAAAGGAGACTCATTGTAAAAGGATTTCTCTAAAGCCATTTTCATGTTGGGAAGTCAAGAGCAAATTTCCCTTTTAGAAGTGTTGATCTGGGGGAAGGGAGGAAGATAATGATAGAGACAACAAAAAAGAAGTTTGTGCCCATGTAAGCGTGTTTCAAATTATACATCTGAGCTTTAGGAAAAACAAAATAGTCTTTATCCATATTTGCCATTTTTTACACTACAGTGACTAAAAATAGAAGAGAATATCCCTTAAGTTCAATTATTAAGGTCCAGAGTGGGCACCTTTGATTCCTACTAATTTTAGCACCTATTTATGTGGACAATTCATTTGAAAATTGTGCTGTTGCTAACATCCATCAAACAAGCAATACCGTTAATAAATTTGGGAATACCTAAATTCTTAGGGAATTAAGTAATAACACAAGCCCCTCTTCTTTACTAGGTCCTATGGACCACTTCGACTTGGTACATAGATTTATCCTCTGCACTATCCTCTGGTAGCTGAAGTTCCAGCTAACAACATAAACTACAGCAACTGGTAACTTCATTATCAGAGGACTGGATTATAATCTCTTTTACAATAGTTTAAATAAGGAGTAGCTGCTGAAAGTCCTTGAAGCTGCACAGGTATAAGGAAGAGTCAGGTCTTCATGAGCAGTTCCCTCTCTGCAATAGGCAAATCTGCCCAAAATGCACAATATATTTCTGTGCTCCTTAAAGGGATTAGCTACTGCACTGAATTATATTACGTATGTACACATCCTAAAAAAGCATGTAAAGAAACACTTTTCACTGCTGTCTTTTGAATTCTTAGATAAGGCAGGCTAAATTCCCGGTTGACATAACCCAAAAATTGCTTAAAATATTTATATGACATTGCCCTCTAGAGGAAACCGAGAAAAATCTGTGTTTTAGTAGAACTTTTCTACAGATGAAAATATGAAATGACATTTTCAGCAGAACAATTAGTGTTTGTTAGAAACCATTCTCAGTGAGAACGTGACACACCAGTTTGGTTCCATTTATCATCTGTGAGTTTTCAAGAAGCAATTCCCCAAACTCTAGCCCCTTTTCCTCATCTGGCCTCTGCGTTCAGATAGATAGTCACACAAAGTTTACTGGTTACCACATGTCTGTGTATTTCTCTTCACTACCAGAACAAAAATAGCCCAGGCCACAAAAAATCGGCACGCACTTAGTAATTCTTCAGTTGTCATGGCACAAAGATCCGCTGGTCAGTGTGTGTGAGGATGAGAAGGAAGACATCACTGACTTTTGTTTCATCGAATAGTTACTCTGCTAGCCTGAACCCATTCCAAAGATCAAGTAGCAGACTAAGAAAACACAGTCAAAAGATTGGTCTATTAATCTAGTCCTTGTTTTTTGCCAGATTTTTTTAGAAGATTATCTATTTTTAGAAGGTATCTATAGTAGCTACTATGGAGAAGGGAAAAAATGGACCTTGCCACCTTTTTAAACAATATAAAAGAGTCTTACTCATCATCAGGAACAATAATCTCCTTCAGTCACATTTAAACAATTCTGTTGCATTTTGAAAAAGCTTGAATCCATTTTCCATCTACCTCTCGTTTCTCACAGTCTTGTTAAAGAGCCTTCAGTCTGTCTGGGCTTCCTGATCTTGGGTGCTCTAGGGTGAAGTTTGCTGCTAATCATCACATTTTCCCTACTCTTATCCTGTCTCGGTGGCTTCAGGTCTTCCTGAGCTGCCCCAAACCTTCTGGCAGTGCCTGACAACTTATCTTTTTACTGGTACTGCTCTGGTAAAAGTGTTTCCCTTTGGAGGCGCCGATGATCTTGCTGAGTGTCACACATTTCATCCAGCGAAAGCAGCCAGAATGGTGAGTGATGCTGTAAAGCCTGCAATTGATACATAAGCCCTTCCCGTCTTAGCCTACATCTGATGGAAGGGAGACAGAAAAATAAGTTTCAAGGAGCATGTGATACTGCTCGGAGCTGGAGGCAAGTGTCACATCAGATAAGAAAAGCAATGAGTTTTCCAGGGGAAAAAAAAGCCCAGCCCCAAAGCCATTCACCACAGCAGCTGTCTCTGGAGTTATATACTCCAGAGCAGCCTCTCTGCTGATCACACCTACGTTTCTTATATTTGTCTTCTCACTTATGTCCGTAGATGGCAGGTTCATGCTGACAAGCTGTCTCTCTGAGGCTGATGTCGAGCATAGCCTCTTCCTGTGGAACCATCTCCTGTTCATCATCCTTCAACCCTCCACACTCCTGTCCTTTCCACGCCAGGTCTGATTCCCAGTGACAGGAGATAAGAGGGTTTTAAGCTGCCACCACCATTAATACTGTTGGCTGTGGAGGGTCACAGCTCAGTCCTAGTGCATCTTCCTGAACAGCAACCATCACACCCAAAGGTACACGAGGCTGGCAAGAAAATACGATCATCATCTCCTTGCAGAGCAGCCCCAAAACCCTTCTGAGAATGGGAACGCTGCTCCCTTAGCCCAATGCTATGAGAAAACAACAAAGGAGAAGCTGTGCCTTTCCAGCACTCACGGCACGTCGGTCAGTGTGGGTGGGAAAGGACAACCTGCCGTGTGTCTCACTGCAGCCCAGGAACCTGGCTCCAGTCGCTTCCTCCTCTTGCACCAGCTCGGTGCTCCTGTCTCATGGATATCAGTCTTTAGCCAACAGCCTGCTTTGTGCAAAACTTTGGACTTCCAGAATATGAAGAGAAATTCACATTTACAGAGACACAGTGAATGACTGCACATTGCAAAGTGGTGTGTAAGGGCACAAGCATTACAGAAAGAGCAAGAATAATGGGCACAAAATGTTCCTTGCTCGTGTTTTTTAACATCTCTATTGTTAATTATTGATGGCTAAAACACCGCTCTGTGCTAGCAAATGCACTGCTGGAGAGGCTGTGAAAATAACCGCTGCGGTGGCTGAAGGCCTCACCTGCTCCTTGGCTGGGCGGTGGAAAAAAGTGACCTTGTTTTCCGCATTCCAGCAGTTTGCCAATTAGTTAAGTTCTGCTGCATCCTGGCCGCGCTTCCAGATGACCTAAGAGCACAGGACGCTTGCTGCGTGCGAGGCTGAAAATCCCGCTCAGGATGGCGAAGAGCTCTCGCTGGCGCTTTGGCGTCAGGGATAAATGAGGAGACAGGAGGCTGATTCACCAACCCGGGCCGTTCCCAACAGCAGGTGAGCGGGGAGGGCAGAGCTCCCTCCCGAACAGCGGGCTGCTTCTCTTGTAATTACAGCACGGTCCGCACGGCAAATTAAATGGAGATTACACCTGGCAACGAAGTACAGCCTTCCAAGCAGGGCTTTCATAGCTCAATGGAACAAAACAAAAGCACGTCCAAAAAAAAAAGTTCAGAACACCACGCTGTATAACCTCTGAAACTTTTATGCCTCCTCAGGCAACACCACCAACCTCTATCCAAGTCTTTTCGAGCCTGATGCAATCCCTCTGAGAAGAAAGCGTACAGAGCCGGGGCTGGGGAGCATTTGCTGCAGACGGCCCTGGGGAGGTTGCCTAATTACACGTCTATGTCCTCTGGGGATCATGCTTTTTACCCAGAGAGGCCAGCTCTGTGACAACAGTGGGTAGACGGCAGCAACAAGCTCCCAAACTTTTGGGACAAACATGCAAACACATACAGGACGTGTGCCATTTAAATCTTTCCATCATCTTTCATGGGTTTTAGATAAAACTGAGCTGAGCGAGGAGATAAATAAGACACCAAGTTGAGGAAGATGGGGGTTTGGAAAGCCTGGTGAGGAGGTAGTTGTAGCGGTGGGATGCTGCAAACGACCATGGCTATGTGGGAATGGGCTTTGCCTCTGCGGCGGCTGGGATCGGGATGGGGAGGTTGAGAGGGAAGGCAGGAACCAGAGGGTGTGAGGGGAAAATGAGTGAACCAACGCTCAGATTAATAAAGCAAAGAGGACAAACAAGCTAAATGATCTCTGCTGAGTCTGGGGATTAGTGACCTTCTGCTTAAGTCTTCGGCTCTTGAGAGAGGATTTGGGATAAAGCTCATTTCTTCAGAGCAATTTATTTCTCAACATGTGTGGCTAAGTCTGCTCATACCTTTCCCGATGACATAAAAGAAGGGAAGAAAAGCATCTCTCTCCTTGTTTCTTAGTCCTGTTTTTATATTTTAAGGGGGGAATTAATATCCACTGTCAGCGTAAAATATAGCGGCCGTGCTTCAGAGGGGGCTCCATGCTCCAGCGCACAAGGCTTTAGGAGCAGAGTGAGACTTACACTGTGTCTGAGAAATGTCAGACATCCATAGGCTTCCTCTCATTTTGCAAAGGTTGCGCTCACATTCACTCTCTCCCCACTCACGGCAGCTCAACCGGAGGAGAAAACCCTCAGCCAGGATCCCTACGTGCTGCTTATTTTCCATCCTCGGGACTCACGAAGGGCACGTTGGCGCACGCTTCCCATCTGCGCCCCTGATAACGAGCCCCAGGTCTCAGCCTCTGTGCCCTGATCCGTCACTTTGCAGCATGAAGGTTGGTAATATGATATAAAAAAAGGAAACAAATTCAGCTCCACAATAGGTCAGGGGTATTTTTTAGGTCAGTTATGATAAATCTGTTCCCTGAGATTGTATTTGGAGGCTGCAGTCTCCAGGACCACTGTGCTTGTTTTACTCTGTGTAGTCAGCGCTGTTAATATTTTAACAAGGAGCTCCCACAGAAATGTTTGCCCCTTGGCCAAGGGCAAAGGGCCAGGATACATTTCCATTTGTTTTCCTATTAAAACAAAAATATTTTCTTATGAACATAACCAAGAGAAGGCCCTGCTAACACCAGGCAAAGCAGCTGCTTATACCGAGCAGCACTTTATGTTGGCAGCACTTTTGCTTTAGGAAGGAGGTGAGGAAGCACAGTAAAACACAGCAATCGATCCACGCAACCTGACATGCCCGGGAGATAGGGGTGTGATGAGACAAAGTTTTCTGTGATGACCAGACATAGTTTTCTTGGGGTGATTTTTTCCCTAAGAAAAAGGATGTATAAAGGAGATTGCTCTGCCAAGCGGAAAATAAATACGCAGTAACTACCATAGAAACACGCTGAAAACCACCCCTTCCACCATCACACAGGCATTCATACACCCTAATGCCTGACCCTACTAAAGAATGGATTTGTTACCAAGAACTGAGGGCCCCAGCTGATGATCAGAGGGAGCGCAGCCCTTGCTCCCTGTTCTCACAGCATGGCATCCCCACATGCCAGTCGGAGCACCTGGAAGCATTCTGGACACGCTGCTGCGTAACACGGAGCTACAGAATCCTGCGGATGCTCCAGAGACAACGGCGGCCGCCAGTGCAGGGACAAAATGGCCATGGCGAGGACAGCCAGCCTCCTGCAGTGGCAGCGTCTCACCACGGCGCATCAGGAAGCGGTGCCCCATGGAAAACACAAAATTGGGGCACTGCACTTGGATATCAAAGAGTGACCGCATTCAAGGGGAGATCTTCTTCCCAACAAGCAAATCTTTCTATTGCAGAGGCGAAGCAGTTTATGGTAACAAAATAATTTGGTTCAAGCTTCTGAGGAGGGGGAGCTTAGTAAAAATTGCCTTGAAAGGTGTGCTCTTCTGAAACGTGTTTTCAAACCACACTGTCAGATTTTTGAGCAGCTCTGCTCAGACGCAGCAAAGGTCCCAGTTCTCCATTCCCATCCCCTCAGCAGATGTACTGCTCTGCAACTCCTTGCAGGCAGGGCTCCCAACAAGGGGGCAAAGAAGAAGAGCACCCACATGACGACCACTGTTGAGAGCAGAACTTGGCTCTGAGTACAGACAGACACTGCAAATCGCCTTTCCAGCACCAGCAAAGACTATTCTTGACACAGAACCCCAGGATTCCAACCAGCTGAGCCCAGGACTGTTATTGACTGCCGCAGGCAGTTGACTTTGCCGCAAGCAAAAAGTGCTTTGCACATTTTGAGACCTGTAATTTGGTTAGACGTTCAGTATTGTGCTCTGTAATCAGCTGCTAGCACTTACAGAGAAGCAGGACTGTGTTTAGGATGCCCACGTATCAAGCAACCCACTAACAGCATTGACCTGCTAGGAGGACCAGGATGTTATCTTCATGCTTACAGATACCCTGGACCATGTAGATGCAATATGCAGCAGCAGCAAGCACTCAGGAAAGACCTTGACTCTGCTGGAAACCCCCAACTTTAGGTGAGGTCAAAGCTTTGCCTTTAGTATTGGCGTTTAAAGCTCACTCTCCATTGCACACCTGATTTCTGGAGGTCTTTCTCTGCATCTTTGAAAATAAAGTGATTTCCCTGTCATTCAACATGCTGTATCTTGTGCTGGGAGGAGTCCTAGCAACTCCCCCAGGACACTGGCTGAAGAGGAGAGACTGAGAAAATGCTGTGCAAAGGTATGTCTGTCAAACTGCTTCTCTGTTAGTTTTTTTGGAAGTGACTCCAGGTTGTGGGTTAAAAAGAAGCCAGCCAGTTCTCTGACTGTATTCCCACACATGGTGATGTTTGGTCATTTTTGGAGATGAGGAACACGGTATTTTGAAGCAGTGGTTGACTTTCCTCAATGACAAAATTATAATAATATCTCATATTTATACCACACTGTCATCACTTGTAATGTATCTTACCCTGTTTTCTTCAAAAACAGTTTGAATTTGGAAATCTATTCAGCACTGATTTTAAAGATTAGATGTATATGGTAGCTGTGTCCAAGCACTGCGGCTATGCTTGATGAAATTCATAATCAAATATTTCAAACTGAGTGATATCTATGACAAAATAATTCTTTTGAAATCCTCCCAGGACTTGCTCAATGAAGCCCCATTCAGCTTCATGCTCAAGAAATGAAGGATTCATCTGTCATCTGCAGGAATACCAACAGCCTCCCTCCAGTAAATGAGTAATAGCCCAAAATGAGTGCAGTAGTTCCAAAATACATAGGAAGTTGTTGTCTGGGGGAAAATAACCCCTGTGTTTTGGAGATAGAGTTGTATAGACAGAAGATAAATAAACATGCAGAGTTTTGACTAACCTTTATTCAGTACTCCAATACAGCTCATTTCCCTGCAATTGTGTTTGATAGACACACACAATTTGCTAACTCTGAAGAGAGCAATAATTTTCCCTCAGTCACTAACATCACCAAAAATGCCACCACCTACATCGTTCCTCTCTAATGTAATAATACCTTGTTAAGCAAAGAGCGTTGATGATTATATTACTGCATAATGTTTCTCTAAATGAAAAGAAGGGGAAAAAAAGAAACAAGCTCATCAATAATCAACCTGTTTCTGCTGTTTACATGGCAATCAGATGGAATTTAAATAAATACATTTTCTTTGAAGAAGTCAAACCGGATTCAGCTTCCTTAGCGCAGAGAGACAGATGAGTGATACCTGCAGCTGGTTCCTCCGAGAAGCAGCATGCTCCTCTTCTGCATGGTGCCTGACCCCATCACTGCTCTGGGACCTGAGGACCTGTAGGTACAGGATCTACACCAGGCAGGTGCTGAAAGACTGCAATCTATCCAGAGCTGCCCAATTTAAGCTAATCTGTCCAGGGATATGCAATCTCTCATGGCTCCAGCCATCTGCCCCTGCGTCCTCTACAAACTGACCACATCCATAGGATAGCCAGCAGAAGGGATGGCGTGCCCCGGGCCCTTCTCCTCACACTGTCCACTGTATTGTCTTAGCCCCTTGGCGCAGGGAGGCTCTGCATGGAGGGACGGAGCTAGAGATGACCTGAAGCCTGGGTACATGGGCACACTTCTGCCAACACTGCTGCAGGGGTGGCAACCCCCAGGAAAGTGGCAGAGTCGTGAGACCCTCTGCTCAGTGTCCAGGGTCCCCAGGTACCTGACAAATTCCCTGCTGTTATGGAAATAAATCAGGAGATTCCCTAAAACATTAGTGTGGACCGCAACATGCTCAGCAGGCAAAATGGGGCTGCCCTGGCACATTGACAGATGAGGAAAAGTGGTCTTGCTTGCCCAATCCAGCCTGGTGCTACAGAAGCCACAGGTGAAATTTTAATTTCACTGACCATGTACAGTCTACACAAAGTACATCACACTACAATTCACAGCACTCATGCCCCTTTGTATAGACCTGGAAGAGTTTCCCACCCAGCCAGAGAATAATTAGGCAGACAGGAACTGAGCCAAGACTACTATTCAGTGTGCTGACCTGCCCCAACACCTTGAAGAGCCATGGGGAATGGGCTCTGCTCATAGCAGCAATATGGAAATATTCTAGGAAAGCATCTTCTTTGAAACAGGCTTCCCCAAAAGTCGAACTGAGGTTGCCTTTCAGCCTATTTTAAACCTACGCAGAATTATCTCCCTTCTGAGCACCCCAACAGAGAAACCTACTGAATGACTCAAAGCATCCTGAAGCAGATCAGAATCACAAGGTGGTAACATGGGGCTGGAGCTACCAGCCATCTCGTTGAGAAGGAAAACCAAGCACTCCAAACTGAGAGCTTCCACAAGGTCCCAAAATGTCTTCCATCAACATCACCCTTGTCAAATAGCAGTTAATGGTAATTTAGGCAAGGATGCTTTGGATGCTGAAAATAAATCAGGTTTTGACTAAGAGATGTCCTAAATTTTGGCCTAAATTGGGTGTAGAATATTCTAAAATAGGATTTTATGAACAACAACGCTGGTCCTGTACCACCAAAACTCCGCCTTTATAATGGCCAAAACCAAATCTCAACCAAGGAAAATGGAGCACTTGATTCTCATTAGCAACAGTCACACCTTGCTGACCTAATAACAGAACTTTCCAAAAGGAACAACCCCAAAATGAAGCCTTCAGGGATAGGATAAAAAGAACAAATATCCAAACCTTTTGGACTCCATTGGGTATTATCTTTCATTTGCATTAATAATAAGATAACGTTATCGCTGGCCACTGTTCCTTAGATTTTAGGAACAGTGACATCTGGTAAAGAGGAAACAGCAAATTGACTGCTTTTTGGTACAAAACCTCTCAAATTTGGGGGCGCCACTGACTGATACTTCCACAGTACCGGTATTTATTCACTCATTGAATTACAGGCTTGAAATTCCAGAGGGTCGTTATCAACAGCTGCAGAACCACAGCCAGCACCCACAGATGGAGGCGTCGCTGCTTTTATTCTGCCACGTGGCAGAATCAGGAGCGACGGTCACCCCAAACCGCTGCCGCATTCACTGCCTGTTGGGAGAAAAAGCCGAGCGCTTTGCAGGATTATAACTTGCAAGCGTCAACCCCCGCTGAGGCCGTTGCAGCTTCGCAAGGACGACAACTAAAGTGGCAGATAAATAACCAATGAGTCTTCCCATCAATGCTGTATTCTCACTGGACGAATCTGTAAAAATTCAACTCTTCTTTTTTGTTTCCCCCCCCCCCCCCCCCAATATATTGCTTATTTTGGTTAAAACTTGTTATTTGCCCCCGTTGCAAATCTCACTTGCTGAAGCACTTTCTCACCTGGTCTAAAATGTCACATTATTCTGAAGGCCCATAAAACGTGCTGGATGACTCAGGCTGCAGATCAACAGAGTTTCCTTTTAAAGAGGGGCCACTTCACTAGTATTTTGTTTCCCAAACTGTCCATCCTCAAGATGAACCCCCTTTGGCAAGACGGAAAGGATTTCATGCCCTCCCGTACGTTGCAACCTCAGGTACAAATGAACATTTGCATCCTCATCTTTAGCAGAAAAAGGTCTTTGCCTTCACAAAGGGAAACGTGAGCAAGTCTGCCGGCCCCCAAAGAACAAAGCTGGGCCAGTAACTGATTTCACACCATGCAGCAGCTGAAATAAAAAAGCAAAAATAATCTGTATCACTGGAAGAACCTTCATTTCTGATTTGAACTCTGAGAGGTTTGAAGTTTTCTGGGACGGGAGACAGCAAAAGAGAGCAAATGAAATAAAATCAAAGGGAATTTATTAAAATGAAGTTGTTCCAATCTGGAAAACACAAAAATGTCTTGCTTTGAAAAAGTCTCAGACAACATTTAGCTGTCAGAAAAGCTTCCCTCAACCCAACTGATTCAACAAAAACAAGATGCACCTGTAAAAAAATCTTCCAATGCTGCTGAGTTTGTGTTCGTTTTTACTTAAGGAAAGAGTTTTATCCAAACCCAGGAAGACACCTGGAGATGCTCCAATGCTTACGATGTACTATTTTTTGACACAATGACCCCTCAAATTTTTCCAGGGGATGTGCGAGTAGCGGATGTGGGCTAATTATTGATTTGTTTTTTCACTTATTTCCTACAGGCCTTAGGAAGGAACCCAGAGCTCTCCCGGGGGCTGGAAAGCAGAGGTCAAAACCTCTACTCTTGGACACAAATCAGTACCGACTGCGACCTGCACCGTGTGCTGCGAGAGGCTGCTCCTCCACCCTTACCTGGCACCGGTGACGTCCACGCCGACCATCAGCTGGCCATTCAGAGAAAGGATCTCGTCTTTCAGGCGCACTCTCCCGCACTTCCCAGCCGGGCTGTTTTTCTTCAAATCCGTCACCCAGATGCACCCGACGTCGAGCACCGGCCCCTTATGCCCCTTCCTCTTCTTCCCTCCTCGACGCTTCTCCCCATAGTCCCCCAGAGCAGGGATGTTCCCAAAGCTCAACCCCAGAACCTCAGTTTTTCGCATCTCCTGGGCCAGGTACATGGTGCAGATCTCCGTATCTGAAGTCCCACAGCTCCCTGGCTGCAGTTTGCTCTCATCCACAGAGAAGTTGAGCTGGATGTACTCGCTCAGCTTCTGGACGGCCGAGCGGCAGAGCTGCTGCTCAGCCCCTTCGGCCCCCTCCCGACGGCTGTTCTGCAGCCACTGGCACAGGAGGGGGAGGAAGACCCCCGCGTTGTCCTGCGTGATGGGCATAGCCGTCCTTGTGCATTCCCTCACAGCAGCAGTCCCGGCCCCAATCGGCTCCCCGGACGTTGGCTCTGCCGCCCGCTGCAGCCCCCTGCAGCCCCTGGGGCCATGCTGGAGTGGGGATGCAGATACAAAGCAAGCCCCATCTAATCTCGCGGGGACGTCTTTGGGGGTCCAGCAGGCCAAACGCACAGTCAAGGCAGGATGTTTGGTGTGAACACCCAGGAGTCAGCCCCACAGAAATGTCGGTGGATGAAGCGGTGGGGAGCGTCAGTGGCTGTCCAAGTATGCCTGCAGTCAGGGTCCCCGCTCCGCTGGGAATGATGCCTCCTTCCCACCACGGTCACCACACCGACGTGTCCTGCAAGGGGGAAACAGCATGGTTAGAAGTGTCGAAAACACTGCAGGCATTCATCAGCCCCAGCCCAGCACCCCGCCCGGGCCAGGAGCCCCAATCTGGCTTTGTACGGCCGGAGCCGCTCTCCTTCTGCGATTTACCACTTGAGGGCACCAGCCGCTCTTCTCAGCAAGGGAATAAAAGGTCAGGATTAGCTCCTGACCTCCCCGGCAAAACAGGGAATTGATGAGCCGTGGGGATGCTCCTGCCACAGCTCCAGGGCTGTCACCGAAGCAGAGGAGACACTCCAACTAAATCCACTCCAAGGACCACTGAAGGGGGCACGGCGTGACACTGGTCTCACCAGCAACTGAAGCTGGTTGATGCTGCTGCCGAAGGCAAATCTGACCTCCTCCACGGCAGTGTTTTTGGGCTGGGATAGGCTTAACACAGTCACTTTTTTGAATTTTTGCAAACTGCAGGAGGGGTCGGCGGCAGCAAGTATGAAGGGTGAGGACAGGCAGTGGGGTCCCTCCTCTTACCAGCAGCGCTGGCTTACAGGGGACTAAACCAACCCTGCAGGTAAAGCATCTAAAACAGGGATGTGGTGACCCAGTTCCCCAGGACAAGAGCTGTGTGGGTGAATTCCCCAGTTTCCTGCAATTCCGAAAGAGAACCACGCAGGCAGCCAGGAGGCAGCAAGAGCTGGGGGTTAGCAAGCAGGAGGTTTTTTCTAGGATCATTAGGATCTGTGAAACAAGTTAAAACACTGATGCGAGTCAAGTCTGGTTGACCGGTTTCTTTTTGGGAGTTATTTTCTGGCAGTGGATGCCACTCAGTGAGCAGTGCACTGGGAAGGGAAAAGAAAGCAACAGCTTCGAGCTTGCAGCCTGCGCACCTGCCCCTGCAGACATGGATGCACAGCTTGGGTAAGGCAGAAGAGCCTGTAGCAAGAGCCCATGACCCCAACAGCATGAGTATCAAGGGAGACTCTTGCAAAACGCTGCTGCCCAGAAGCTGGATTTGAAGTGTTCTGCCACCTCCCTGGCTGTATGGCACCACCTAGGTAGACAGGAGTGACCTCAAGGAAGCTCAAGCAGGGACAGGGACAACACATCAGGGCCACAGATGATGCTCCTAGGGGGACCCCAGAATCTTCACCCAACAGTGTGATGTTACACCAATGGCTGGACTGAGACGGACATCAGCTCAGGAAAGGAGGAACTGTCCCATTGCTTAGTGAGGCAGACTCAGAGTAGGAGACACCTAGAACCAGAGGAAAGAATAAAGACAGAAGCAGCCTGGGCACATGTCTAAAAAGAAGGGGTGATAATACAGTCATGGGTAGACCAGGAAATAGGCTTAAATCCTCTGAATATCAGATATATAATGCAACATTAGTGAATATATTGCTTTTAGCACAAGCTTAGGTCTTATTTAAGATCTCAGATTTCATTTAAGACAAAAGTGATGATTTAACTGGCATAACTGGAACTTGTAGTAGTAAGAGATATATCTGGAATACTGATACATATAAAGATGCATAGCTTATATATAGACTGGCAAAGAAATCTAGGCAGCATCTCTTGGTATACCAAGGATGATGCATATTCTTGCTCTGAGGTCCAGAACACAGAAGGAGGAAGAACTGCTAAATTCTCTAGTTAATAATAAAAACGGGGGGGGGGGGGGGGCGGGGGGCAGAATACAAAAACACGGGAGAGGGCAGAACAAAGCCCCAACGAAGAATATTAAATGGATCAGGCTACCTGATAACAACTGACTCAATGGAAATGGGGGAGTACAAGCATGAGATATCTGGTAGGAAGCGAAAGCAGCAGGAGAGTGAGAGTCTTGGTGCTTTTGGAGCAATATTCTCGCATAACTGATAGGTCAAGTAATCAGTAGGGAAGTGCCTCTAGAGAGGAATGTGTTGGGGGTAAGAAGGTGGAAGGAAACTCATGCAAAAGTGCCTTTGAAATGATGAAATCTGCCATACGCAAGGGATCAGGGACTGCAAAACAGAAATGCCTGGCTTCAGTACGTTAAAAAAAAAAACAAAACTGCTAGGCAAAAATTCACGGAGGGAAGTTTAAAGGAAAAATAAATCAAGGTGAGCTCTAGTTTCTCAAAGAAACAATATTTTGTGCTTAAAAGGCACAGGCACAATAACATCTCAATGTGGAAGAAGGATCAGAAGACTTGGCAGCATGACGAGCTTTTCACTTACCTCAAAGACAAGAAGAAAGAACACTAAAAGGTTACTGAGCAGGAGTTAAAAAAATAGCATGAACATATAGGCAGAAATATTAGAAACATCAGGGCATAAAAATGAAATGAAACTTGCAGAAGAGAAAAAGAATTTGTTACCCTTTATATATATATATTAATACCAAGAAGACAGTCTGGAAAAGTGTTGTTCAAATAGAGGGAAAGTTATTGAAAAATGACAACCAAAGAGGCAATGTTGGCTTGATTTTTGCTTTAGTCCTTGCTAAAATTGCCTACTATGCACAGGGGATTAATACAGTTAATACTATGACACATTATCACTACAAAGGTGTTCTACCCTCTCCTCTGCCCATTCCAGGGTGAGATCAGTCCTCTGTCCAAGTCAGGTATTTCCAGACCAGCAGGGTGGGACAAACCACCTTTTAAATTCCCTACAAAACCAGCTGAAGGCATCTCAGATACCTCCCCCTTGGTCACCTGTGAGAGCTCAGACAGGTATGGTGCCAGATGTCAGGACAAAGGCAAGTGCAGTGCCTGTCTTCAAGGGCAGAAAGAGAAGCAGCAAAAGGATGCTACATCAGTCAGCCTAGCTTCAACCCTCTGAAAAACTCTAAAACAAAGAGTCTGCATGTATGTGAAAGATAACAAAAATATAAGCAGCAGCAGATAAAGAAGAGACAAGTAAAAAAATCATATCAAATAAAATTAATTTCTTTTCATAATGGAGAAGTTGTTAGATGTCATTTATCTGGGCTTTATTATAGCTTTTGACACCATCTCAAACAACTTTCTCATAAATAAACTAGGGAAACATGATTAAATGAGACTACTATAAAGCCATTCCCAGGGAGTAGTTATTAATGATATTCTGTGAAAACAGAAGGACACTGTGAGCAGAGCTCTGCTGGATCTGCATAACCTAGTTCTGCTCAGCACATTCATTACTGACCTGGACGATGAAAGAGAGCACACTTGTTAAATCTGCAGACTACATGAAGCTGGTAGTGACTGCAGACACACTGGAGAACAGGATTAGCATCTAAAATCATGTTGGCAAAAATTTAAAAAACATTGTTGAAAAATTAGGATAAAGTTCAGCAAGGACAAGTGCAGAGTACTGCAAAAGGGAAAACACACGTAGATAGGGTTGCCTAGTTGGCAAATCTTCAGGAAGAGATGCAGGTCTTGTAGTGAATCGTTTCTGCCCATGAAGTCTGGCTGTTGGGAGGAAAAAAGGGTCATTGTCCCAGGACGTGTCAAGAGGGACAAAGCCTACCAGGTGTGTGAAGTATCTCTGTAGCCTCACGTAGGGCTGGGAAGGTCTCAGCAGTAAAACCTCACAGTTGAAGCAGAGTGCTGACATGACTACCAGTCTAGAAAATGTGACTTATTAGGAAATACTCATGAAATTAGGGCCTGCAAGTCTAAAAAGGAGAAAGCATTGCAGGTGGGGTGTGAGAACACAAGCTAAAGGTCCTCAAGTACCTAAAAATGGCCCCACAGAAAAAAGCAGTCTCTCCCTCTTGCCCATGTTGGAGTAATGGATGTGAATCACATCAGGGAAGGTTTAGGTTTGCAGTTAGGTACCACTAATAAGGATAAAGAATATCAAAGCACCAGAGGACACTGTCTCGGGTGACTGGAGTCTCCTTCACTCATGGTCTTTGCAGTGGGTTCGACAAATACCTGCCAGGAGCAATGATTAGAGCCAATCTCTCTTGGGCTGTGGGAAAGAGTAGATCTCTCCATTTCAATCCCACTTACTTTTTTCCTTTCAGTATCATCTCCTGTCTTAGTGAGAGCAGAGTGAGATGTCATACAATGGGTAACATCCAGCAAGTTATAACATTGACACCCTTATCATTGCTTCAATGGAAAACATCAGTATAGCTCCCAGGAACCACACAGGGTTCAAAACCATTCAAGCGCTAGAGGTGACCAAGGAGATCAACCTTTGAGGCCCTTTTTGGCTTAATAATTTAAGGAGTTTTGCTCTTAGCCGGTTAATTTCGACATTGGGTGGACATGTTACCAGGCTGCCCTTTGCAAACTATCCCCAGAGCAAATGCGCTGCCTCAATCCCAAGCCTGCAAAACACGGGGCTCCTTGAAAGCAGCTCACAGTTTTAGCTCCAGAGTCTCCAAATCTCCTCTGTGTTGGCCAAAGGCACAACTCAATGTTGACTTCAGCTTCAGTCCTGCAGTTAGCCGGGCAGGATGGAGCGTTCAGGGGCATCTGCATCCCACACAAAGCTCATCCGTCGTTCGTTCAGCAGCATTGCCGTAAAGCTCCCCCCCTCCATGCACAGGCGTTGATCCAGAGATAGGGGATGACAGCCCACTCCACCCAGTTGGAGGCAGGCAGCCTTCAAAACCCCATTCCTCCTCCTGCAAGAAAAACTGCAGGCATCGACACACCGTGGGTTGCCTGTCTATGCCCCTGAGCTCACTGCAGAGCCATGGCAGACACTTTAGAGATAATCATGTAGATAATTATACAGTACTTTCAAGGGATTTGATTTTCTCAAACAAAACCTTCTGGCTTCGGAAAAAAGACTCTGACAAGCACAAATAGGAAATATTCCTTCCAGATGAAACAGGCGGCGCAGCACTGAGCTGAACACCTCTGTGCTGGTGAGAAGTGGGGCTCGGTCTGTCCAACACCAATGGGAGTGAAAAATAGAAAGGTGGCAAATTGTTCATCAAAGGAAAAAATAGATCTGCCTGATAAAAATGGCAAACTCAACACTAAGATGAAATTGATTTTTGCTCTTGACTTCCACCAAAATAGACCCAAGACCACACAAGAAAGTGTACTGGAGCCACCACCACCTTGCTTACTTTCTGTAGGTGACAGACCTGACGAACCATCCCACCGCCTCACATGGAGTACAAGACTTATGTACAAAACACTCTGCTTTTCTGCCCATCCTGGCATTGGCACTTGCCTGGAGTAAATCAGGCCAGTGCTGGGAATGGGCAGCCCTGAGGGGACACAAGTCCCCTGTTCTCGGGACAGAAATCCCTGTTGCTGAGGACAACTTTCCACCGAAGAGATTTTGTCATTGTGGCTGTGAATCTGTTGGCTACTGATTCCCACTCTCTGGCCAGGGATTTAATCTCGCATCCTACCTGGGTCTCAGTAAGTGTGGTCTGTTGAGATTCTTTTGTTTGCAGTTTAAAGGATAAAGTAAATGGGCTAAGGTTTTGCAGGTAGGATGTTTGCAGTGTAGGAATATCTCAACTGTAAAGACACTGGCGTGGGAAATCCTACTTAATTTGGAAACAATTTTAGTCCTGCTCAAATAGCAGGATCATGATGGTGCAGAGACAGCACAACCACTCAGTTTGAGGAGGACCCTCAAAGGGGATTACCTCTTCTTGGCCTCTCAGTTTGGGAAGACCCTCACCATGTTGAGTACTGGTTTTAGGACTCAGATTTACCCTCCTCTGCTGCAGGAGCCCACAGGCTGCACCCACAGCCAACCCAAGCATGGGACAGGCACCCTCCTTTGCAGGAAGATGAAACTTTTGGGTCAGATGCACTCAGAGGATCAAAAAGGTGCCGAAACAAACACTTTGACAAAACATGGTCCTTTCTCACCCAGCAATGCCAACAGCCCAGGTATGACTCCTCTACATCCACCCACAGAAACAACTAGCCACTTTGCGCAGCGGCAGCCTGCCCAGCCCGGGTATGTGCCTCTTCCCAAGGACTTGCCACCACCACCCAGCCAGTGGAGGAGCCTGGTTCCTCCCTGATCAGCCACCATCCACAAGAAACCTGCTGGACATCATCAAATCCAGTCCCCAGCTATCACAGCAACTCTCTCACCCTCAACTCAATAAAACTCATCAAATTTTAACTTAAAGAGGTTTTACACCTCTGTTATTTTGCTGGAAAGCTGTCCCACCACACCACATAGTTGGAAATGGTCTGCATCTTAAATGCATTCATAATCAGTTTATACCTACATATGTGTAGCTTCTACAGCACTCTGCTCTTAGTGTTTATCAGCTCTTCTCACCTTCATCCCTGGAGTATTCACAGCCGGAAAAATCAGCCTTTACCTGCCCTTCTTCCATCCAGCACTCTCACATAAGATGTTCTCTCAAAGGCTGAAATACCACCCGCGTAAATGAACTGGATACCGTCATCTCCCTTCCCCTGTGAAAGTTTTCATTTATGGCTCAGGATGTAACACACCTTTTTCTTCATCTCCAGCCTTGTAGTTCAAAATACAGAGTTAAACATAGGTGATGTATGTGAAGAGAGGTTGCTTCTTTTAGGCTTTCTTAAGGAAGAGCGATCTTAAATGATTGTTTACAGGAGAATAAGAGTATTTTCTTTAAATGAGTTGAGGCTGGAACGGTCAAAACGCATACAGGGATATTCAGGGCATAAACACAACTCTTTTTTTCTGACAAGTTGAACTTTTTCTTCCTACATCATCCTCAAAGGAGTGATGTAAAGAGCTCCAATAATCACTTTCTCATAGGGGGAAAAGGAAACATAGAGGCTCATAAAAATGTCCCATTACTGATTTTTAAAAAGGTGATTTGTGCAAACAGCCAACACGCAATCCTCCAGGATAACCCCTCTGGCACTTCCAGCCTTGCCTAAACCTCCAGAAAAACATAAATACAGTTATTCCAAAAATTCCTTTCATCCCCTGAGTGAGATCACTTTATAATTGCTTTAAAGGTTATATTTGCCAGATCCTGTTAATCTTTTATATATAGATGAAGGCATTGTACTTGTTTTCCTAAAGTCATCTGGGCATTTCTGCACCAGAGAAATAAATCCATTATCAGCAAAAGACGTTAATTTACTAATTTCTATTCAAGTGTAGCTTTCATTTCTTCTACTTTTTAGTTAGCAACTACTTGCAAAAAAGTAACAATGGGAAAAAAACACCTAGGAATTGAATTGACTTTTTTCACTAAAAGACTGCTATTGCTGAAACACGGTTTTGTTGTAGTGGTCCAAGGTCTGAAATCCTTCAGGACAGTAGCTAATTCATTTTATTCTGGATTACCCAGTGTTACAAATAAGATCTGGGCACATGGTTATGTTTCTGCTGAATTAGCCAGAGTGCACATTTACAGGTCAGCTTTATGCTAGCCACAGGAAGACTACTGATATTTGACCTGGCAATAAAAATTTAAATCTTACACTGGCAGGCTTTGAGAGATTTTGAACAAGTTTGAATTGACAGTGAGTTTTATAGCAGTCAGCATTTTGTATCTCATGTCCTCAATGCTTTTAATCCAGCTGTAGGAGCCCTAAAGCTGGATTTACTGCACAGTCAAACCACAGCCTAAGGTTTGACCTCAGCACAAGTGACCAACAGGAATACAGAGGCACGAAAATCGGGATTTCTATTCCTTAACATCAGCTGAATCCTCATCTGAGCTTGTCACCATGGGCTCCCATTCTGGCCAAAGGAGAGGAACGGCATCTCCTAGGAAATGGTTATCTGACCTGCCGTAGATCTTCATTTTCAGAATAGATGCATGACACCTTTCAAGTGCACTTTCTGCTCCATTGCCTGAAAAATGTGTGGCTAAGTCAAATACAGATATATGAATATGATCAAATGAATCCTACTCTAAAACATGTAGTTAACCAGACAAATTGGGCACAAAAAACCATTCTAATATAGCATAGCTAAATAAAGGCAGTGGCAAACTTTCTATCAACTCTTGCAGAGAGGATCCCTACGATGCCTTCGTAACTGCTTTGATTTTCAAGTATTTACGTTGACTACATCAAAAATCAAAAGACCTGTGCAAACATCTAGACTTCCTACATCAAACCTAGTAATTGCCAGGATGTTTATAGTATCAGCCCAAGCAAGCCCTGAGAACAAAGAACAGTTCACCAAGAGGACACTGAAAGAGCCAAGCGTAGAAATGCAAAATTTGTGTAGGAAATGTTACACAATAAAAGGGGCAGAGGCAGTAAGGCATAAACCTAGCCATATGCTTGGATTTGTTTTGAAAACCTCACCACCAGTATGATAACGCGTACAAACGGCTCTCTATTGGAGGTGTTTATTTACCAGGTGCTCTCGTAGTATGCGAATCGCTGGCATTTTTATGAAGAGGGAATAGAGATACAAAAAGGTATGCATCCCATACAGACTCACCGCAAGCCTTCCTGTAGCCACAATACCACTGGGAAATTTTGTAAGTACCATACGTGTCCCTGCAGGGCACCATGTCCTCACGCTAAGCACCCATCCTGGCAAAAGACACATTGCTTGAGGGTAAGCAGCCCTCCTTCCCTTTCACACCGTCCTACCCACTGCCTGTGCTGCTCTGCCATGTGCAAGGTAGGCAAGGTGAGGCCATCCTCCCCTGGATGGTGGGAAGGCAGCAAGGCCCCCCTAATTCCTTCTGCCCTGGCCCCGGATCACCTGAGCACAAGGTGACAGCAACACAACAATGGATCAGTCTCAGTCCAGGAACAGTTGGTTTAACACCACCGGGAGGTCTACAGAGCCTCCCACCACTGGTATGACTTCAAAGATCATCAGGTATGTCCTCTGCAGCAGCATTGCTCAGGAGAAACTGCTTCACTTCTCACAAAACCCACCACTGCCCCTTGGTAGGAGCTGCTTGTTGCTCCTAGAGCCCTGAAGCCATCTACTGCCTCTTTCATCTTTATTTCCATGTCTATACAACTCTGTATCACTGCACTCCCACCTTCTTTCTTTCCCACATTTCCCGAGGACATTTCTCTTCTACTCAGAAGTCTCCACAAGGCTTTAATCTCAGCTTTATACAGAGCCCAGATATGACAGGTCCCATAAACAAGCTCATACAAAGAGCTGCATTTCCAAAACATATTGTGTGAAATTATACCAGAACTCGGGGTTCCTGCTGTCCTGGTAGTTCCTTTGGACCAGGAACATGATGGGATTTTACCGCTATTACTAAAACATTATGAACAGGTGAGTGCTGAAAAAACGTTTGCTGTATGTCAGCTGGTAACAGTAAAACTTGGAAGCGTGGTCTTGACCAAAGCCTCCGGCTACCACACCAAGGTCGGGCAGCACAAGCCCTGCCCTCGCTGCAGGTTGCCGCAGTCTTGCCTATGTTCAAGTGGCTGGTGTCCTCTGCGGACAGCAAGTGAGATGCCTTTTGGGAGGGTGAGGCATCGTGCAGGCAGCCCCGGTCTGGAAGCAGGGAAAGCCAAAGTTGTGTTACACATGGTAATAAAACGCTGAGCCAGGGCCCCAGTG
Organism: Larus michahellis; assembly: GCF_964199755.1. NCBI lineage: Eukaryota > Metazoa > Chordata > Aves > Charadriiformes > Laridae > Larus > Larus michahellis. Next base: position 12,567,551 of record NC_133930.1, read on the forward strand.
GTGCAGCTTCACAGTTTTAGGTCTTTCATATATTAAAAAACAACCGGGTTGTTTGACCTGCTCAGCTTGGTAAGGAAACCTTGCGAGTGTACTTTTTGAGCTGCCAAAACTGCTGTGGTGCTAGAAGAGATTCGGGGAAAGACACAGCAAGCTTTTAAACTGGAGAGACTGCCTGGCTCTAACCAAGGGACAGTATTTTCCATCATTCAGTTGAATTAAAAAGAAGACGGCAGGGGAGGAAGCATCCGTCTGGCCATCCATTATTAATGAGAGGATCAAATCTAAAACTCTTTCTAACACTGATACAGAAGCCCTTTGGTATGATCAAATTATTCTCTTCAGTCCTCACCCTCTTTTTACACAAACTGTCTCCAGCAGCCAGACTCTTCTCGAAGTCCAGGTCAGGTGGGACAATGGAAAAGCTTTGCAATTTCTAAATGACTTTTTAAATCTTTCCAATATTCTTTTACGCTGAATGTACTTTGAGTATTGAAGGAAGATAGGCTTGCGTTTTTGCATTCATTTAAACCAGAATGAAATGACTTATTTCAAAGACAAGACTTAAAATCACCTAATTCTCACATGACCTAACGTCCCAGGCTATATAAAAGCAAAAGTCCATAGCTGTCAGATAGTTAAAAATATCTATCTACCTATGAGCCCTTAAAGACACACAATTTTGTAGCAGAACAGAAAAACCTTGCTTAAGGAAACAAATTATTGCAAGCTTGTTGAATGATGGAAGAGTTATATTTAAAGAGTTTCTTGAAGAATGGTGCACATACAATTCTGCAATTGTCCAGCATCATCTGTACGCCAACACGCCTAATCATCCTTTGGATCTCTTCCACTTGCTGAACAGTTCAGAGCTAGTGCTGGGAAGCACCACTGTGAATTTTCAGAGTATTCAGAATTCATTTCTGACATCATTTATAGAAGCGAAAACCTAGAGTAACATAATTAAAGTCAGCGATGCTTTTCTGGATTTACTTTACAGTTGTGTAACCACAGCGGAAATCTAATTTTAAGTATGCAGATTCCTAGAAACATCCCCTTACCAAGTTTTAAAATAGAACATCTCTCACACACACAAGCACGCAGAGAACCAGTCAAAACTACAGACACATAAGTAACAGAGTTAGACTTCAAATTTACATTTAGGTACCAAAATAAGTGACCCAGTTTTCAAAGGCCCTCACAAATGTCACCTACTCCTGTGACGTTGAAATGAGCACTCATCTACCTACACCTCGATAGCCACAACCCCAGATTTCTCAGTTGCGAGGCTTTCTGAAGAAAAGGACTGGGCTTCCATGTGGCATTTTGAACACTCCTATAGGAATGTACTGTACACTCCAGTTCTTTCTGAAAATGACACTTGCATAAAATAGCAACCAAAAAAGGCTTTGTAGATCTGTAATAATTTTTAAATGCTTCCACTCTTCTCAAGACCTTCCTGTGGTAAAGACCTCTGCAATAATTATTCATAAAACAAGAAAATGCAAATGACATGTTAAGTTTGGACTGCATTGTCTGCAGGAGTCATGAATCCAGAATTACAAACAAACCACAAACATCTGATGTTCTAGTACTGCGACTCTATATTTATAAAACAAACATGCCTAACAAATTGTTTGAATTTTGAGTGATTTTGATAAGCACCAAGAAAACATACAGCTTAAAACCCTACCAACTGAATACCATTGCAAGACGGACTGATGGGATTTTACTGTTACTTAAAGGCCACAATTGAAAAAAAAAAAAAAGAAAGAAAGGAAAACGAAGCTGTTTTCTATTATCTCTTAACTCTGAATTAAGACCAGCAAAATTATTATTATTACCAGATTTAACAAGATGCATTTCCATATAACTTTTCCCAAAATCCATTAATCAACTCTAATCTGACCTAAGCACTGGAAATAATTATCAGCCAACTGTGAGTGCTCCCAAGCAACTGTGCCAAGTAGAGCTTAAGAAGGGACTCTCAGAGAAGATCTTTTCTATCTCGGCTTTACCAGATCTTGTAACACTGCTCACTTACTTATCCTCACCAGTGGTCTCTTTCACTTCCTGTAAACTGTGTCTCCTTTAAACCTACGGATGTTCAGATAACAGTTCACATCTCTATCGCCAGTATCTACTGGAGGCATTTGCCTTCAACACTACATAGTCACACTTCACTCATTCTCCACAAAGGGTCAATTTAGCTGTGTGAAGCACTTTGACACGTTGGCAGGGCTCAGCTTTCCTCTATACAGCCCTCACAGGCAAGCAAGAGCCCACATGAAGCCAACTACCCATCGCTATCTTAGGGAGTGCACCTCTGAAACCAGGACATCGCTTTGACCACAGCCAGCAGCATGGTGCACCTGAAATGCAGGATTTCCACAGCTGGAGAGTCAGTCTCTGCACTCCGCAGTTTTAGTTTAGCTCCTGATCCTGCTCTGAAATCAATGCAGGGTTTTTTTGTGGCAACAAGGCCTCATCTGTGACCTCTGAAGGACGTAAGCCACTGAACCATAACCCTGCCATTCCTGCCTCTGTCCTCTTAACCTCCAGCTGAACTACAGCAGCCTCCCAAAGCATGCACGCCACACTGCATTTTTCTTTCCTAAATTGAAGGTTAACCCTGCTGGTAGAAACTAGCTGGAAGCAATGAGCTGTCACCTCTCAGAGACAAGATGCTGCTGACGATGCTGACCACAGCATCCATTTCCTTCTGCAGCCAGACCTCTTGGAGCGGGGATTCAGGAGCCTCAAACCACCATATACGTGGTAATCAGGAGCAAAGATCCTGTGTTCAGCAGCCTTAACAACACCAAGGACATAAGCTGTGCTCACCATGAAACCCTGTGTGACCCCAGCCCAAGCCCCCTCTGACCTTTCTCGGGCAATGTGCAATCATGCTTTTGGAGGCAGCCAAATTTTATGGCTGCTTCTGAGGCTTCACACGACCAAGCCCAGGATGGTCCTCTGGTTTCAGCAATAGCCGAACAGAGTAAAACACTGCAGCCTTTGGTCCAGTCCCTCTCAAACAGTTTTTTGGTCTGATTGATAATTATCTTTATTAAGAAAAAAGGAGGGGAGAGCGCAGGCAGTGGTGATAGAGCAAGTTCAGCTTGTTGGAATGTAGTTATTTCCACACTTTTGGCAACTGTTCAGTATTTTCTGCCAAGACTGTAGGACCTACACCCAGCCAGTAGAGCCTGTGCTCTCAGGATAACTTCAGGAGATACTTGCCTCCTGGAAGTCTCCATACAAGCTTTAGCAGAGTCCAGATGCCAGAACCCAGATACATACTGTGCAGACACCTATGCAGCTTTACTCTTCAGGGACCCCTGTTACCACCACATTTTGGTTAGGAGACTCTTTTTTTACCTATTCACACTACATACGATCTTACTAAACCCTCACTCAGTCTGGGACAAAGGTTTCAAGCACAGCAGTTGCTCATGTATCCCTTTGGTGCTTTAAAAAATGTCAGCGCTGAACTGAGCCCCAATTAAAAATACATACATAAATGTTATGGCCTATAAATAATTATTCAATGCTTTACCTCATCACGTGGTTTTATGCAGTCATTGTCTCTGCAAAGACAAGGAGCAAAGCCTGGAAAGCAAAGTCTTGCCTTCGGGCATTTTAAATATTCAAGTTTCTGAGCCAATGTTCTTATTGGGCTGAGAGAACAAAAGAGCAAGTCCATTCAGAGCAAACGCATAATAATCTTTACCATGCCATACACTATTGTTATATTAACCACACACTGGACTTACAGGAACATCATATGCACTTTCATGCCTTATTCTGTTCAGAGGTGTGTAACAGCAGATCATATTTAAAAGAAGCCAAGCAGGCTTTCTGAGACATGCCAAAGACTTAAGAACATTGAGACAAACCGACTCCCCCATGTACGCCCTCATCATAATCATTCTCTGTAACAGGATATAACCACTGAAAGGAAAAGACACAAAACAGAACCACCACACACCCCTGTTTTCCCCCAAACCCTTCTACCATTAAGCTTGAGCTTCAAAGCCAGCCATTAACCACTGAAGCCTCATTTAAACCAAACAGACTTTTTAAAACAACAAAAAAAAAAAGGGCTACTGCAATGTTGGGTTCAAATATTATAAATTAAATACATGTTTTTGTTTTTTTTCTTTTAAGAAAAATGCAAGAGCAGTAGGCAAAAATCCATATACTGAAAACTAAAACACTAATCCTGCAAACACTTCAGCAGCTAAGTAATTGCTCATATCAACAGACTTACAATGCATCTGTCTTATCATGTGCTTAGAAATAGGCTTGGATCAGGAGCTAAAGTATGTATATGTTGTCACCAGAATATTCCCAAACACTGTATGATATATATTCAATATTCAACATGTATTTCAGCATAAGAAATTCCAACCCACCTCTTCATATTTGAAAATACTTCTCTTAAACACTTTCAGCTTCAAAGTCATCAAAGCATCCCAAGCAAGACATTAAGATCCTGCCAAAGAGAGGGATTTATTTGATAGCGACATCACTGCACTATGTATCTAACCACACCAAAAAAAAAAAATATCCAATTTAGTGCTGTGACGACTAATGTTTCATTATGAGCAACCCTCAGCCAGGGAAGACCCAGCACCAGCAAGAAAAACAACAGAGAGAAGGGAATACTCTAAAATTGCAGAAAGAAATGCTCTTCCCAAGCAGGAGAGCTCATGAGGAGCAGGCATTGACAACCCAGCAGCCAGGAAAGCCAGAGCATGACGAAGTGTTGTTCTTTCCACCAAGCGCCGGACAGAGTGGATACACCCTTCCTCGCTTTGCAAACCCCACATTCTCCTGTTTTGGCAACAAGCAAGCACAGAACAGATTAAATAGTGGCTCTTTTCAAATAGTTGCTAGTGGGGTCCAGTTTGGGAAGGGTGGGTAAGGAAAGCAGGAGCAGGGTGTCACATACATCTTTAAAAAGATCCCATAAAACCTAAGCAACCCCCTCCTCCAAAAAAAAAAAGGGGGACAGGCAAAATACACAGAAATCATCTGCACATTGATGGCAGCAGGTGGCAGAAGAGGATTTGCTCCCCTGGGCCTGATCTGCCCTTGGATATGTGGATGCAAGATCACCGTCTTGGAGGCACAGCAACCTCTGTCCCTCGCTGTATTATTCGGTCATCTTCAAAGATCTTCCTGAACTGGCTCAAAACTCAGTGCAAATCCTGACGTGTGGAGGGCTCTCCAGAAGGAGAAGAGGCAAGAGCACCCCGGAGAACCTGCACCGTCCCTCCTCCCCCAGGCGCCCCAAGCAAATCTGCAGCCGCCAGAGATCAGTCTGTCCCTCAGCTCTGCCCAGGCGCTAAAGCAGGACTGTAACACCTCAAAGTCAAACTAATGACGTGGCGGCACCAAGAAACCATGTGGCAACAGCAGCTTTATCAGCAGCCTCAAAATAAGCTGGGCTGACCCCTCCAACGCCAACCCCAGGAGGGCAAGGTCCTCTTCTGTCTGTCTTCACCTACTTTTCTTCCATTAATTCTAGTAAAATATGCAAGACTCCCTTCAGATTTCTGCATTACTTCATATTTTGGATGACAGCTTAGATGATACCCAGGGCAGGAGCCGTCCCACAGCTGTGCTGCGTGGAGGGGGGCAGAGACACACCACAAACAAAACCTCCCCCGTGGAATTATTTCTTAGGAAAACATGCTGAATGAGACCACAAAAGACAAATTAGAAATTACAATTACAAATTAGAGTTAGAACAGTCATTACCTGGAAAAGGGAATTCTCCTTTAATTCACTTTTCTAAAATTATTTTTACCAGAGCCAGAAGAGCTCTTTTATGAACCTCAGTTGCTGCAAAGCACAGAAACTCATTCAATTGTCTTCATATCGTCTGGAATACAGCAATACCAGTCTTGTAACTCTGGGCTTTATCAGGTGAAGCGATTCAGTGTCATAGCATCTATTTCATGTATTATAGCACAATAGTTTGTAACTTTCGTTTCACTTTCTTTGTTCTGTCCCATGATAAAACACTGGGCAAGTATGTATATGTCAGCATGGCACTTTGTTTCTAAAAGCTAATTAAATATACATTCTTTAAAAAGGAAATATAGGGAAGTGACTTTGGAGGCCTAGATTTTAAGCCTCTCTCATTTTTTCTGACATCAGTTTGCTGAGCGCATATAATTTTTCCCTTGAATTATTTAAATGTCCCAGTGCTTTTCTCAGAAAAGGAAAACTGAAGACAGATGCCCAGCCCCAAAATGGAAAACCCTAAAAATAAAATCAAGCAGAGTTAGTAAAAAAATGGAATTTTCATCCACTGAGAAAACGCAGTATTTTAAAGAGCCATATTCACTGGAAAATCAGATTATAACACTTGTACAGCTCTGAAAGTTCCAGAGAACTATACTAAGAAATCTCCAAATATTTCCTTTTCTTTTACCCTTTTCCCTGCCTTCAGCCTTGGAAAGCTGAAGAGTTTGGGTGCCCAATACTGTTCCTGCAGACACGGCTGATGATTACACACCCTCATCCTGCCAGTCCTCGCTGCAAAGGAAAAAGCCTGCTGTGCGTGGCAGGAGACAAGCCAGAACAGGAGGTGTTGCCTGTTGTGAGGAACAACACCCCACACGAATTGCCACTGCCAGCTTTCCCGCAAGGAATAGCTATTTTACGGACTCTCTATTCTGCACCGACAAAACACACTGATAGAAAATTTCTCACCGTTTCTACAAAAAGCTCGGAAGTGCAAACCGTAACAAGAATCCAATAAGGAAAGAAGCAGAATTAAAATAGGATTTCTTAAAACCATAATCTGCCGAGAGATATTTTGGATTACTTTTTGTTGAATAGGCTTGACACGAGGTAACAGGTTTTTGTCATTTCTTTTGTTTTTTTAACCCTTGTTTAACCCATCAGAGCTACTCATCCCTGGGGTTTCCAACCTTGCAGCCCTGACAGGTCCTCCTGAGGAAGGGCAGCTTGCTCATGACTTCTCCTCCTGCATTGCAACACTGTGTCTGTACGTTTCCATCTTAAAGCTGCTCATCTTTCATTAAAAATTAATTTTCTTTCACACACACACAAAAAAAGAGGATGCAAGCAAGCTTTCTGGACTGTCATATGAGAGGGATAAAAATAAAGCAGACCAGCTTCCAAAGCAGAAGTAGAACACTTGGAGAGGAAGAGGGAAAAAAACTGCTGAAAATAAGGTTGCCCGGATACATTATCATAGAATCATAGAATGGTTCGGGTTAGAAGGGACCTTAAAGATCATCTTATTCCAACCCCCTGTCATGGGCAGAGACACCTCCCACTCCTTCAAAGCGCCATCCAGCCTGGCCTTGAACACCTCCAGGGATGGGGCATCCACAGCTTCCCTGGGCAACCTGTTCCAGTGCCTCACCACCCTCATTGTAAAGAATTTCTTCCTGATATCTAATCTAAATCTCCCCTCTTTCAGTTTAAAACCGTTACCCCTCATCCTATTGCAACACTCCCCATCTCTCCTGTAGGCCCCCTTCAGGTACTGGAAGGCCGCTATAAGGTCTCCCCGGAGCCTTCTCTTCTCCAGGCTGAACAACCCCAACTCTCTCAGCCTGTCCTCATAGCAGAGGAGCTCCAGCCCCCTGATCATCTTCGTGGCCCTCCTCTGGACTAGCTCCAACAGGTCCATGTCCCTCTTGTACTGAGGGCTCCAGAGATGGATGCAGTGCTCCAGGTGGGGTCTCACCAAGGCGGAGCAGAGGGGCAGAATCACCTCCCTTGACCTGCGTTATGTTGTAGTTCATCATTTTAAGATGGAAGGAGATGTGCAAGGTTTAGTTTTAGCCTCATTATCCATGTGGCCGCAGCTTACTCAGACCCCAACCTGTCCCATGTGCCCCAACCAGCCCCGGGGCACATGTTGCAGGAGAGCCATCTCCTACCCCAACCTGCTGACCACCCTCTGCCTTCAACTCAGGGACTCAGGACCCCAAACGAGGGACAACATCTTGGTCGCAGCCCAAAGCGGCTATGGTGCATTCAAGCAAAATCATTGTAATGCACCTTAATGAAGATCAAGCGAGCAGGCACCAGTCTACCACTGCTTCAGACACCCTGGGAGTGTGAGCTGCAATGCTAATCTTTATACTTAATGCAGTAAAGGCTTCGGAGAGCAGAGATTTATTTGAGAGAGCAGACAGAAATCCAGCCAGGCTGCCCTTTTCAACCAGCATGCAGTGAATCAAGAGCAGGACCATGCCCTCGAAGAGGGATTTTTGCTTTCTTCCTCAGCAAACAAGTCCCAGCCTCCCCCAGCATGCACCAGGCACTGTCTCCCCACCATCTCCACACTGCCTTTCCTTCTACCACACTCTCCTCCTACCATCATTACTTTGTGATGTTGTGACCAAAACCTAGCCTGCTCCAAATGTTTTCCATGCCCGAAAAGCCCCACAAGTCTGAACCACGGCAGCGGCTCAGGGGGCTGAGGGCAGGATTTTCAACACCCTCCAAAGGGGCTTTTAGACCCCCCAAGCTCCTCACTCTAAAACCAAAGGTTTCTAAAATCCATACGCAGCCTCAGCAAACTTCAGGCATATTTTCAAGTCACTAGTCTAGAAGGAAACCTCATCTGGCACTGGGAGGCACATTTAGTTATTTTTTTTCTCCTCTTGGAAGCTACACAAAACATTTATTGTCATGAGGGTGGTGGGAAAGTAGAAATACAAAATCTGACAATCTAGCTACAAAAAAAAAGTTCAGAGCCCAACCAGGTCATCATGGCTGAACAAGCTCCTTGCTGCAGCTTTGGGGATGCTCGATGTCCTCAAGTGCTCCCTCAGCCCAAGGATGCAGACAATGGCTGGGCTGAGGCTGGTGCCCCCCGACTGCTCCGGGGGAAGGAGGGCTGGTGGGTGCACTCAAGCCAGGCTGGACACCCGGCCACACAAGTGTTAGTGCTTGCTAAAGGGAAGGTGCAGGACCACGCACCAGCAGCGAGTGGGACATGAGCCCTCTGATAGTCTGGTTTTGACCTCTCTTGGGTCATCAGAGGCAGTCACTGAGCCCTGGTTATCACAGCTCAGCTGACTTGCATGAATTGGTATCTGATGCAAACTCCACTGTGTGCCTGAGACCTGAATTTCACCTCCAAACATATTATAATGGCTTGTTCTCGAGTCACCTCTAATTTTTATTGCCTGCTGCAAACCAGGCTTCATGCAGTGCTGTGAACTGTCTGTTGGGGATATCAGGTTTAAAGGTCTCGCTAATCAGCTTTCCACTGAATAATCAGTGAAAATAACCTTCCTTAGTTTTACTTACATATATACCACTCCTTGAACATGACTGACTGAACAGCACAAGGAATCTCACTTGTGGATGTAGGCAAACATGCACGACCAGGTGCTAAAGAGTACGGTACCACAAAAATTATCCTTGCTTTGGAAAGAAGAGATGTCTTGGCACTAACAAATATAAAATCTTCCTGAAGCACGAAATATGAAGCTTTTGTTCGCACTCTAGGGAACTATTAAGTCTTACAAAGCTAAAGGATAAATGCTACTTTAACACCACTGAAAACAGTTACTTTTTGAAACTTATGACCTGTTTAGGGTCAGGGTATTTCAGTGGAGCTGTATGTGTTATCATGATTACTACACGTCTTCCAAGCAATTTTCCTGGACTTACATTCAGCAGGAAAATATAAAATTAATCTCAAGACCTGACAGCTTTAGACTTCCCATTCTCTGAAAAGCCCTTAGGCAGGGAACTTGCTGCTAAGAAACCCAAAGGTCTGGAAAAAAATCAAAGCGACTTTTTGCAGCCATGGGGATCCAGACCATATCTCTGGCTGTACATAATTTTTTAATGTCAAATATTCTTTGCATTAGCATGCTTTTCTGTCTTGGGCAAGGACAAAGGGAGGTAAGACTTCTGCTTTCTTGATTTTGACCTAGTACAACCGCCCTCAAAGGTTGACTGCCCTTTTTCTGTCCGAGAAAGAATACTAACCTAGTTTGGAAGGTGCCTCAATGGGCCTCTGCTCCATCTCCTGGCTTGAAATACGGTTGAACAGAGATAGCCCATCCCTGCAGATTCCTCCACAACAGATTTTTTTTAAATCTCCACCGATGTGGATTCTCCAGCCTCTCTAGGTAACTTCTCCTGGTGACTCCCACCCTTAAGGTCAGAATTTTCTTCTGTAACATCTGAATTATTCCTCCTGTGCTGCAAGCCTATATCCATGGGCCATTTTCTATCTGGTGTTAGAAGAGGAGGGGCTATGAGAGCTTGCATCTTTCTCATCTTCAAAATTCTTGGAAAATCATGGACCCAGAGCAAAGGAGAGAGAAGACTAAAAGATACAGACTGGGCAGAATTCCTGTGTTAGTTTTATTCTCACATTACACAAATTTGTCATTTTTATTTTATTCTAAATGCTAATGTGTGGCAACACCAGCTGCCAATTTAGAGAGACATACTTGGCATGCCAAGATTTATGTCACTAAAATTCGCATCCCTTACTTAATTCTCCTGATAGTCACCAACCCTTCCAGAAAGACAGATTTACTTGGCACTCTTCAAAAAACACTTACTTGATGAACGATGCTACCTCAAATCACGAGCCTCCCAAACTCAAAGCTCTTTGTCTAATGAAAACTATTACTGCTTTTTAATAAGTTCTTCAGCATTTAAAAATAGCACTCCTAATTTCCTGCTCCACCGAGCACCACCTTGACTTCAAGTCAAATTATTCACAACCTCTTCTCCACCAGCCCTGGGGGATACAAGTCTTGCATTTTGGGGCTAAGTACTTCTCTCAACAGCTGTGAGAAGCTCTCTGAAGCAGGAAAGAGCAACTCACTCCTAACAGTATCAGACATCAAAGCTAAGCCACCCTTTTATTCCTACTATTTTAACCCAAGTGTTGTAGGGTGACAAGCAACAACACTAGCAGGATTTCTTCGAAACAACTTATATTCAACTGCATTATATTGTGGGAGAGCAATAGTGTTAATTCAAGAGTCCACCAAAGGGATTAACATCACCATGCAAGCAAGATTTAGCAGTTTTGGCTTGCTCTAGTTCTCACCAGACACTTTTCTCCCAGGAAAACCCCAGAGGCAAAATACTCACCTACAACACAAAACCAAACAGAAGTGTGTCGTACTGTGCCACAGTGTCACCAGCCTTGGCACTAATTTTTAAAGCAGCTGTTTCATCCACAAAACTAGTACGTGGATCCTGCACAGAGCCCTGCAGAGAACATCAGATCTTCTAGGCATCACCCTAATATCCAAGCATGCAAACACTCCAAAAATTAGCAGAGCCTTCACATGGGTTGAAACCACCCTTCACCCCAGTATCAGCAGCATCAGAACCCATCACACCCGCAGGGCACAAACAGCACCAAGACCAATGACCTTTATATTCTGTTGCCTTACCCTTTTTCAGAAGTTGTCATTAAACACTTCTCCCACCTCTTCTTGAATTTTTTCAGACCTTCAAACACACTAAATTTCTTCACACATTTTTGTAAATGACTTTTCGGGTTAGCTTATTCCTTCTTGTTGACACTTCATGCATTTCAAATATTCTTTCAGGTAATTGAATCTCTTAAAAGTCTGGTCCTTTCCCAAACTGCCTGGCTTCCTGGAAACCTGGCATTCATCAAATGCCTTTACAAATCTCCCTGTTAATTGTTTCATTAAAACATATCCTTCTATGCTTACATTTTTGTTTGTTCTGCACAATATCTGCCTTTTTAAGTTCAAACAGAATTTTTTAAGGACTTAGGTGAAAACAGTGTTTTTCTGACAGAATGCTGTAATTGAGGGCTTGGTCAAATGGTAAAGTAAATATCGAACACCTTGAGAGCTCCACAACTTTGTCATAATGGTCGTCTTATATTATTTTTGATTCTGCAACCTATGCAATAGGAGAAAAAACACTCAAGCACATGCTGCCTGCATTTTGGGATTCAGTTATCCAATATATTGAAAAGACTTTGTGCTCAGATGCTGTGGATCTGTGAAACAAATACCAGCAAGTTCTTTCTCTGCAAAGTTTTGTTTGGGCTATTGACCCATTTAGTTCATGCAAACTGTTTTTTTCCTAAATGCACAAGTTGTTCATCTCAAGGAAAAAAATAAAATCCAAACCCAATCCCCGGTTTTCCACGTGGATAAAACTCAAGCTGACTCCAAGGGAATTACTTGCAGAGGTTGTAACTGCAATGGTAAAACATCATCCAGAGGCCACTGCAGAAAGAGGGCACATGAACACAGTGCGAACACATACTCATAAACCATGAAAAGGTCCCTTTCCAGTATTTAATGCTGACCCTCCAAATACATTAAAAAGTCCATTAGAAGCTTTTATTCCAAAAGTTTAAAAAAAATACTCCACTCCAAAAGTTTAAAAAAAATACTCCACTCACATTAAATGGTAGTGTTTATCCAAAGCTTCCAGGCAACTCAATAGCAGCTTCTCCTTAATTTTCTTTTTAATATTGTTGTGGTTTAGGCTGGGCTGTCCACTAAACAAACGACAGATGCTCTTTTAACCTCTCTCTCTCAAGAGAAGGGAGAGAGAATAAGGGAGAGAGACTTATGGGTTGAAAAGAAAATTAAAACTACTTTAATGAAAGATTAATAATAAAAAGAAAATATAATAATATCAATAAGAATGTAAAGAAATATCTATAACATATACAAAACCGGTATCGAGCTCCCAGGATGATGATCACATCACCAGCAGACACTGGCAAAGCCCCAGACAGGACCTGGATTCTGAATCTGGATTCAGGAATGTACGGATCGGGATCAGAGGCAAACAAGGAGACAGAGTCCTCCTCAGACACTGGCCATTGAAGAAAGAGGCTGACCTCTTTGATTCCTCAGCTTTTATACTGAGCATGGGACAGATGGAATACCCTGTTGGTCAGTTTTGGGTCACCTGTCCTGTCTGCTCTTCCCCACAGGTGTGACCCCTCTATGCTCTTCCCCCCTCTCCAATGGGGCAAATAACAAAGTTAGCTGACCTTGGCTGTTATAGCAATAAGTATAAGCAGGATTTTCTCTGTATACCATTCCTTGGTATTAACTATAAACATCAGACCTTATTTGCTAGAAGCAAACACTGTCTGAAAAATATGCAGTTAATTTCAGAAAGTATCATTAGTCAAAAGAGACTTGATTGAAAAGTAAACTTACTGAAAGGAAAATTGTTTCTATTCTACCTCAAACCAGGACAAACAACTTTATCAATGATCTGGACGAGGGGATCGAGTGCACCCTCAGTAAGTTTGCAGATGACACCAAGTTGGGCAGGAGTGTTGATCTGCTTCCGTGTAGGAAGGCTCTACAGAGGGATCTGGACAGCCTGGATTGATGGGCCGAGGCCAATGGTATGAGGTTCAAGAAGGCCAAGTGCCAGGTCCTGCACTTGAGTCACAGCAACCTCATACAACACTACAGGCCTGGGGAAGAGTGGCTGGAGAGCTGCCCAGCAGAAAAGGACCTGGGGATGTTGGTTGGTAGGTGGCTGAACATGATCCAGCAGTGTGCCCAGGTGGGCAAAAATGCCAACAACATCCTGGATTGTATCAGAAATAGTGTGGCCAGCAGGACTAGGGAGGTCATTGTCCCCCTGTACTCGTGAGGGGGACTCGAGTGAGGCCCCACCTCGAGTACTGTGTCCAGTTTTGGGCCCCTCACTGCAAAAAAGACATTGAGGAGCTGGAGCAGGTCTGGAGAAGAGCACCGAAGCTGGTGAGAGCTCTGGAGCACAAGTTTTATGAGGAGCAGCTGAGGGAGCTGGGCATGTTTAGCCTGGAGAAAAGGAGGCTGAGGGGAGACCTTATCACTCTCTACAACTGCCTGAAAGGAGGGTCTAGAAAGGCGGGCGTCGGTCTCTTCTCCCAAGTAACAAGAGATAGGGCAAGAGGAAATGGCCTTAAGTTGTGCCAGGGGAGGTTTAGATTGGATGTTAAGAGAAATTTCTTCACCAAAAGGATTGTCAAGCATTGGAGCAGGCTTCCTGGGGAACTGGTAGAGTCACCATCCCTGGAGGTATTTAAAAGATGTGTAGATGTGGTGCTAAGGGACATGGTTTAGTGATGGACTTGGCAGTGCTAGGTTAATGGTTGGACTTGATGACTTTAAAGGTCTTTTCCAACCTAAACATTCTATGATTCTAAGATTTGCAAACTGAGACAACCTTCATTCGTGTGCATGACTTTCCTGTCATAATGACACAAGTGATGCAAACATGATATGAGTTTCTATGAAATAAACAGGACATGAGCATGCAATGCCTAAGACACAGCAGGTCCTGCCTCAGTTTTCCTGTGTACAAAGCTTCCATGATGATTATTTTTCCAACAGACTGTTGCCATTTTCCTTCAGATTTTTCTTCAGAATATCTTTCTTTTGGTACATAGATGGATTTGGGGATGGGAAAATTTTAGTCTAGATTCTAAGAGAAGTTGCCTCAGGCAACTAGTTAAAAAACAAACTTTTGACAGTGTGCCTAAATATATATGTGCTTTTATATATATACGAAGAGAAAACACACACAGGACAATCTATTCTCCTAGAGAAAAACTATCAAAATAACTAATGGTTCCAAAATAAGGCTAAAATTGTGGGTGTAGGACAATTTTTTTTAATAGCACTGCTTGGGAAATGACTTTTAGTAATAATTACAGGTATGTGAATTCATTAAGTAAACAGCATATTCCCTAACTTTTTATGCTAACACTGCCTTAGCCTTATTAAATATGCAAAAGAATCTGGACTTTGGCCACAGAACATTTTTGTACTGCCTTTAACCAGTGCTTTCTGAAATCGATAGCATCCATACGCTCCAGTGCACCGAGCTTGCTCCGCTGGGGTCAGGAAAGAGGCCCAGTTTAATACACACTTAATTCAATTAAGAGCTACACAGCAACAGCCTCTAGTAAATTTTAACCTCTCCTCCACGCATCGTTTACTAACCCACCATTAATTAAACACAGTTATTAAACTAGTGTGTTTATAATTACTGTATTTTCCATGAATGAACAAAAGCTATTTATGGGATCCAACCAAACGGTGCTTGTTCATTCATGGTGCGGGACTGAATGCAGATGCCTGAAGCCAGCTGGCATTTCAACAGCACAAACAGCAGTCAATAGAGGCATAGAGGCAGGTCAGTACAAAATATCTTCTGCCGAGAAGAAAACACCATATTGGAATATTTCAAATTCCTGCTTTGAATATTTACTGCTAAAAAAGGCACCACTGCCAGCTGCCTGGATACCCAGAGGAGCTAGTGCATGCAGTAATAAGTCCAACTCACAGGTATAATCCTTCTGCAGATCTAACAGGTTGCAATCCATCGTCTTTGTAAGGGCACTTGAAATACTTCGTCACAAAGTGCCATTAGGTATTAGGAAATATTAAATACTAGTGTTACCACCACCCTCAAACATGTGTCTCCCATCAAACAAACCTCTGGAAACCATCTGCTTTGGATGGTGAGCGATGGAAAGGCATGGCCACAGATGGTTAACTGACAATTCGTCTGTGTAACCAGTGGTGCGTCAGCATGGAACACCCAAACCTGCCCAAGTGGATGGGGTTACAGGATGTGCAGCCCACGCCTTCCCACTAAATCACGTTCTCCACCTTCAGGTAAAAAGATTAAGAGTCTTCATATGAAGCAGCAGATCACTTGGCACATGGGTTTGACATTGCATGTGGTCTAAGGCAGCTGCAACGCTCAGATTAGCCACAGGTCTATCATCATACATTATCAAATTTAAGCAAACTAGTCAAGTGACAGCAAAGCCAGATAAAGAAAGAATTTGTGCTTACACCACTAATCCAGAATGTGTAACAAACACATAAAAACTGACATACAGATTTTAACTAAAAAAAATATGGGGTTTTGTCTGTCTTTGCAAAAATAAAACGCTAAAAAGTTTTGTGCTTGGGGTTTTTCATTCATGTGTAAATATGTGACCCAAAACCCCTACACTGTTTCTATCTGGGAATGTTTTTAGTATAAGTATAGCAAAGGGAAAGAAACACTGGGTTTAGATTTAGTTCACAAAATCAGCAAGAAAATTGCCAGTCTTTCACCCAGAAATGTAGTGAATAAGGCCATTCTCAAGATGCAATATGACATATTTGTCCTATTGCTTTCAAATCCCTCACGGGGAAGGGCCTGTGCCCTGGCCATCTACCTTTTGGATAGATCCCATTAACGTCTTCCATTTTGTATCAGATACTTTCAATATTCAGCGCAGATGACTCTGCACAGCACATGAAAGCAAGACCTGGCCTGCAGGTCCCTGCTGCACTGAATGCTGAGGCACGGTATAGAAAAGTAGAGAAACATCAACATTGAAAGGACCACCATAATTCTGCCCACTTGGGTGATGGCGTCTTTCTCCTCCAAAGTGGGACAGGCTCAACATGGAGAGGAGGAAGCTGGGTGAACAGTCTCACCATAGCGTCAGTGGGCAGAGGGTGCGTATGCCGTCTGATGACATGAGTGCAGATCCCGCACCTTGAATTCAGGAGGATGGTTTAGCAAACTGAGAGGCAGCTCTTGTCCCAGAGTCACATCTTGCAACGGATAAAGGGCTCAATGTCCAGATGGAGAACAGTGATGAGTGGTGTCCCTCAGGGGTCTGTATTGGGACCAGTACAGTTCGATGTCTTCATCAATGACACAGACAGTGGGATTGAGTGCACCCTCAACAAGTTTGCGGACAACACCAAGCTGAAGGGTGCAGTTGACACACCTGAGGGATGGGATGCCATCCAGAGGGACCTGGACAAGCTCAAGAAGTGGGCCTGTGTGAACCTCATAAGATTCAGTAAGGCCAAGTGCAGTGTCCTGCATCTGGGCTGGGGCAACCCCCAATTTCAATACAGGCTGGGGATTAAGGGATTGAGGGCAGCCCTGCCAATAAGGATTTGGGGTACTAGTGGATGAAAAGCTCAACATGAGCTGACAATGTGCACTCACAGCCCAGAAAGCCAACTGTATCCTTGGTTGCGTCAAAAGCAGCATGGCCAGCAGGTTGAGGGAGGTGATTTTGCCCCTCTGCTCTGCTCTGGTGAGACCCCACCTGGAGTACTGCATCCAGCTCTGGAACCCTCAGCACAGGAAAGATGTGGACCTGTTGGAGCAGGTCCAGAGAAGGGCCACAAAAATGATCAGAGGGCTGGAGCACCTCTCCTATGAGGACAGGCTGAGGGAGTTGGGCTTGTTCATCCCGGAGGAGAGAAGGGGCCGGGGACACTTTACTGCAGCCTTTCAGTGCTTAAGGGCGCCTGCAGAAAAGATGGGGATAGGCTTTTTTAATAGGGCCTCTTGCAATGGGACAAGGGGTAATGGTTTTAAACTAAAAGGGGGCAGATTCAGACTAGATATAAGGAAGAATTTTTTTACTATGAGGGTGGTGAAACACTGGCATAGGTTGCCCAGAGAAGCAGTAGATGCCCCATCCCTGGAAACATTCAAGGTCAGGCTGGAGGAGGCTCTGAGCAACCTGATCTAGTGGAAGATGTCCCTGCTCATTGTAAGGGGTAGGACTAGATGACCCTTCCAACCCAAAATGTTCTATGATTCCATGATTTGACAATAAACAGCAGAAAGGCAGCTACATGGAATGGGACCCTCATGGCTGTAGACCCCATCCTTCGGTCTCTGGTTTTACAAATGGTCACAGTTCAGAAGAAGATAGGTTAGATAAGAAACACAAAAACTTTCTTCTTACTCCTTATTTTAAAATTATTGTGAAATCCTTGTCTTATTTCACTTCGTGGTCAGAAAGAAGCACCATTCTGCTTTGCCAGCAGCATTAAAAAGCTTTCGCACATGTTCCAAACAGCGTTGCTACACAGCCCCTACTCATGGAACACAGTTGAAACTCAGGAGCAATTACCCGTGGAGCATATTGCATTTTGGCCTGCTCATTTGTCTTCTAACAATTATTCTGCTTTTCAAAGGAGAAGCTCCTCCCCTCACACGAGCAGATGGGGAAATGTCATCTCTCATTCTTAGAGGAGCTTTGACCAATGTTCTGACTTGGGCATTAAATAGAGCAGAAGTCTGCAGAGTTACCTATGCTTTATGGCATATTTTTTTTTATGCATGAGCTCTGCTGTCAACAATGTCAGCAGGAATATGCATGATGTTATGTGCAGTGTTTGTCAGTGGGTCGATTACTATGCAGCAAGGGCCTGGGAGCAGCGAAGAGTGGAAAATCAGAGCCCCCTTCATTTAAATTTATAATCTGCAAAATCAGGACAAGGAAGGAAAATAGCAGAAATTGGCCCAAATAGTGAGATTTAGACTGAGATTCAAAATGCTGAAGGTGCAGGAGAGCTTGGGAGCGCCGGTGGTGAATCGCAGCCTGATAAACATGTGGGATGGCAGAGAGGCACGCAACTGAAACAGACAGAGGAATACAGCCATTGAAAGCTGTAAGACAGCAGAGCCTGCCCCTGGACCAGGGGAGGATGAAAGCAGCTGAGTGACAAGGAGCACAGGGGAAGGGACAGCCTGCGAGGCGTCTCTGCTCAGCAAGGGCCGCAGCAAGATGAGTGGCAGCGGTGGGGACTTGCTCCTGGGGACACCCCTGCAGGGTGTCCCCACTCCGAGGCAGGGTGTGAGGGGATGCGCCTGGCACCATTCATAGCATCGCTGGAGATGACAGGGGGCTCCCAACGGAGGGACACAATAGCGCTTTATTGCGGCCAACAGCTGGCAACGGCTGCTACACTCAAAGGTTGCAAATCAGTTTGCATTATAATCTCCTGGGTTTGCATGCTCGTAACATACCATATCGGGTTTCCAGAAAAAGATCTGCCACTATTTTTTTAATTTTTTTTTTTTTGAGGAAGAATAAGTAGTTTTCATAAACAACTCTTGACTTTTGTATTGTGGGTGAAGATGAGTGTGAAAAGTATAGCTGCCAAAACAAAGAGGAAATATAATTGCATTTCAGCTGAACAAATCACCCTGAAACCTGGGAAAGGCATGACCCTCCCAAAGGAAGGGGGTCCATGATGGTGGAGAAGGGGAATGCAAGCAGCTATGGGAGAGGTGAGCTTACTCCCACTTGAAGGATGTACTTGTACATACCACAAATAACTCTCCAAGGTAATACGTACCAGTAAAACCAAGCATGAGAAGAATTTTCTTAATCACATGATTCTCTGAGCTCACCATCAAGATCTACCCAACACTTTTCAATTTTAGGCCACTCTTTATAACCAAGCTTACCAACACTGCTTAAGACTGTGTCCAACAGTAGTTAGAAACAAACTCAGAGTGAAGCAGCTAGATTTAGCTCCAATACACTGCATATCTGTAATTTCTCCGCTTACTAACCGTGTTAAAGATGTACATTATAAACTCCATACATCAGAAGGCAAACTGTGGCATGCAGGCCACTATTGTTACTCACAAACTTTCCTATCCCATTTACAAGGTGGATGGGTTTTTTTGTTTTTTACAGCAAACATCAAACAATGGGGCTAAAACAAACAGCACAAAGCAGTTTGTCAGCCACATTTCAGTGCCTCAGATGGGACCCAAGAAGACATCTCAATGATGCGCTTTGGCTCTCAAACCAGACTACTGGGAGCATAACAGAAATGGTAAAATACTGAGTAATTATGCATAACAATGACTGAAGGATGCAGTGGCAGATGCAGCTGCAAACAGATCTTTTAACTGTTGTCTTGTTGGCAAAATGCGTGCTTAGAAAAAGTACATATTACTGCAAATACCAGGAAGATTGGGCTGCACATCCTTCCTTGCCTCCACAAAGGAACGAAGCCCTACATGTTCGTATGATTCAAGTCTCTTCTTGCGTGTATTTTTGTTTTACCTCTGAGTTCTTGCAGTGTAACTGTTCGCCTTTGCATACAGGCAGGGCCAATGTGAGGTTATGCTCCGCCTTGCTGGAAGAGAGAACAGAAGTCTGGTTGGAAATTTGCCCTCTTTCTGCCCTCTTCTGAGCGGTGAGGGTCTACGTATGCAACTATTTCTCCCCTTGTTTCCCGACCTTCACTCAGGGATCTGCTTAAAGGCTTCCTCACAACTTGATCACTCATCTTCAAGAGAGCGTTTACATCACCAGTGGTGCCTGTACCGGGTTTGGATGCCTAAAATCCCTTCTTTTACTGGAATTTGGGCACTTTGAGATCTCACTTTTGAAAACTGAAAGGGACAAAAGGTGAATTTAATTGTGCCAGCGGTCTCACTCACCCAACACAAAGGCTGTGTTGCCCTGCATCCCCTCTAGCAGCATCCCACCAAGCCTGGGCACTGGGTTGCACTCTCAACAGCAGGACCTTAGAAGGCGGCACTAGAGCAAGGCTGGATTCAGCCCCCAACACTCGTCTGCCTCCATTCCTCCATCCTAACCTGGACAACAGCATCGCCCTCCCTCCCAGGGCACTGAGGCCACCATGGCCCACGTGAACCTGCCTGCAGGGCAGAGAGGCTTCAGCTGAGGGAAGAGCATGACTGGGGAACACAGCTCCACCAGTCCAGCAGCCAGGCTCTGCCAGTGAGGAAGACATCCCAGCCACTTCCCTGCCAGTCGCACTGCCTCCCCAGCCCCAGGGTAAGCTTCCCAGGAAAAAAATTCAGACCTCCAAAGCCAAAAAGCTTGTTGGCTGTTTTCAGTAGCATAATGAGCATCGCTCCTGGTGCAAGGGAAGGGACAGACCTGCACAGCAAGGGAAGGACATGAATGTGCCAGCAGCCACCGCAGGGCTTCACTGCATGGTGGGACTGTACCCAAAATGCCAACAGGACCCAAGGTATGCCACCAAAAGGCTCTCGCAGCAGACAGAACAAGATACTGTTCAGACAGATTATAACCACTCTCGCCTCCAAAGACTTTGGAGCATAAAAGATACTGTTGTGTCAGACAAGAGTAAGAGACTCTGTAGGGAGGTTAGGGAGACAGAGACAGACTTAATTTGCGAAGTTTCATTCATGGAGCTGCTCTGCAGCATTTGCGGTATTGACATGAGCAGACAGTAATTGCCAGGATTGTTTTCTGCTGAGCTCTCACTTTCCAAAAAGTCATTACCCAATCAGTATGGAAAGTCATTAGCTAATCCTCTTAGGATCACACTGTTAACAGAATTTGGTGGACTGCCTGGGCACTGGCCGAGAATATTGTATATGAACACACAAATTAAAGAAACATCTTAAGCATTACTTGGTGGGGTCCTCAGCTGCACTAGGCAGGGCCCCACTGGGTGGGTTTTTTGTGCCAAATTCAGTCCAACTGATTTCCTAACACAATTTCAGAGAATTTCTAAACTGTCTTAAATTGCACCAGTTTAAAACTCCCTGCAGCTGCTGCCGCGTTTCTAACAGCATGTCCCTGGTGCCAAGAAGATGAAAAGCTGCAGAGGTGGCTCTGCACCAGTGGAGAAGAGGACCATCAGTGGGCAACTCAGAGTATCTTGGGTGCCAGGGCAGAGCACCACAAGGGCTGTCCTCAGACTGCCAGAGAACAGCTTACATACAGCCATGCTAATTCAGCAGAAGCAGCAATATGCTCACTCTTGATCCAAATTAAAATTGTACTGCAAGACAAGCCAGTCAGGTGCAGAACCCAGATTAACTAATGCAAGGCCACAGGCTAAAGAAAAAACAACCTCAGGATTAAAGATTAGAGCATAGGGAATCGGCTGAGGCACAGGGAAGACATAACAGGCAAAGGATATCAAGGATACCTGGATTTAGCAAAACAGGGGAAACTGTGGAAAGAGAAAATTGCAATTTGAGATGAGGATTTGCAAGGATTACTTCTTAAGAAAAATTCTAGGCAGAGTCGGAGGGTCTGGCGAGAGACCATTACTGGCCAGGGCAAAGGCAGCCGGGTGCCAGCTTGAGTAAACGACTTCTCTAGAAGCAATGATTTAGGTAAGGCACATCTTGTCTCTAAATGCACAGCAGCTCTGCCTTTTTACCAGTTACTTCTCCATAAAAATTTGTCTTCGTATGAAAGACAGTGATTTGCACTGAGTTAGTTGACAGAAAACTGGTGGTTAACACGGGAGATAAAACAAACTTCAGTTCCCAGTAGATCTGCAAATCCCAAATACTTGTCTAAATGAGCTGCACATGTGCAAAACATTCCCCTTGGGCCCCTGACACACAGGAACGTGCATTGCTGGACAGATGGGGATGTGATGGTGGTTTGATAATCATCTGCACCCAGTGGCATGCATGATATGATGGGGATGGAAACAGGTAGAGGTAAAAAGGAAAAAAAAAACCAACCCTGATTTATAAAGTTCAATTTCACATGTCTAAAGAGGTGGGAATGCAAAGCTAAGTAAATGCACTAAGCACTTCTTGTTACATAGCGAGGGTTTTCTGTTTTTATTATCCAGAGTTCAGACCTCATATTTAACAGAAGTCCTCAACCAAAACTGTGAGCACCCCAGCTGTTGTGAAACTTTCTCCCAGCATCTCTGGGCAGCAGAAACCCTAATATACAGAGCACTTCTGCTCAGATGCAGATATATTATTCTCTGCATATAAGCTATTACCCCAACTGTATTGCTCTCACAGGCACTTGTGTCAAGCAAGGCAGTGCCTATCAGCCCTCTTCAAATATGTATTCATTGCCTGCAACAAAGCACTTAAAAGATTTGGGCAAGAGCTCATCAAAAAAGAAAAAAAAGAAAAGGCGCTGCCCTCTACAAATGCACATCCTTAGATTAGGCTTCACTTTGTTATACCCAAGCTCATTAAACCTGCTTAGCTGTAGGAGTAGATCCTGCCTGTACCTCTTTGCAACAGCCAGAGCCCTTGCTCTTCCTTGCATTGCTACTCAGAGCATTTTCATTCTGTTGAGCCAGGCACCCGGGAGGGGCCATGAAGATGATCTGAGGGCTGGAGCACCTCTGCTACGGGGACAGGCTGAGAGAGTTGGGGTTGTTCAGCCTGGAGAAGAGAAGGCTCCGGGGAGACGTTACAGCCCCTTCCACTACCTAAAGGGTGCCTACAGGAAAGATGGGGAGGGACTCTTTATCAAGGAATGGAGTGATAGGAGGAGGGGTAACGGTTTTAAACTGAAAGATTTAGAATGGATATCAGGAAGAAATTCTTTACTGTGAGGGTGGTGAGGCACTGGAACAGGTTGCCCAGGGAAGCTGTGGATGCCCCATCCCTTGGAGGTGTTCAAGGCCAGGTTGGATGGGGCTTTGACGTAGTGGGAGGTGTCCCTGCCCATGGCAGGGGGTTGGAACTAGATGGTCTTTAAGGTCCCTTCCAACCTGAGACATTCCATGATTCTATGATCCTTCCACAGTGGTACCCAGACCCACTCCATGGGGAGCACGAGCAGCAGCCCAGGCGGGCAGATGCCCACCCCATATTTTTCATACCAGAAGCCCAAGCTTTGGCATCGCGCTTGCAATTAACTTTGACTGTCTATAATTTGAAGAGAGGATACGCCACACCACATCACACAGCACAAATATCCCTCCATGTGGTACCGACCGCGCTTTTTATAAAATAAATACCAGTTTCTGCTGCAACGTTTCTCCCAAAAAACTAAAGCAGAGTGCAAAATAATGCTTGAAATATGATGATTTTGTACATATGGAGAATTGGGACAGATACACCACAATATTTTTCTGAAGTGAAATATTAATTGCAGGTCTGTGGCACTGCCTCCTTTCTTTGTTGGAAATATTAGTGAGATAGTCTGTATCCATGGTATGGTAGCTGTGATCTGTTAAATAAATTTGGAACTAGAATTTACTTAGTGTTTTTTTCCCCTCTGTTTTCTCATTGCTGTTAGGAGAGAGTAACTAGAAAACCCACCCACACAGCCGAATATTCAGCTGCAAGGAAAGAGCCTGAAGTCATTCAAATCCATACGGTAACCCTAGCTCTGGTTGCCCCAACATTTAGATAGTTGCCCTGTGGTATTCTGGAAGATGCACAATTTCTGTATCAGGGATTCAAGGTAAGAGGGGAGAAAAAACGTCCATGCTTCCCTGAATCTTTCCATTTTAGATTTTGAAAGGAAGAAAGAAGAACTTTAATTGCTATTGTATGAAAAGGATCTTCAATAATGTTTTGTCTTAGAGATTACTTTTTTTTTTTGCTTACATGTGTACTCATATCTGGTAAAGTCATCTTTACAAAGATGTTCAGAAAGAATAAATTCAGAAATAAAGATAGCCATAACAGATTATAACCAGTATTTTTCCATGAATCATCGCTACTGTATACAGTAAGAAAGCTTCCAAGACAACCTACTGGGTGACCAACAGAAATACTCCAGATTTTCAATATTTTACTGCAAGGCTGTGGGTCCATCTGAAGAAAGGCTAGAAGAAAAAAATTTATTTATTCTCAGAAAGAGAGGTCTGAGCATAGTAACAGTCTTCAAAGCTGTGTAAGGTTATAAAAAGGACAGCAGTCAATTGTACTCCGTGCCCATTGAGAGTAAACCAAAAATTAATCAGCTTAATTGCCAGCAAGGAACATTTCAGCTACGCATTAGAAAAAAAGCTGCAAGGACAGGACGCATAGGAACAAGCTAGTAAAAGACGATATGTAGGTCCTCCCATTAGGTTTTTAAAAGAACAAGGTAAGTAAGCCAGGATCCATCCATCAGAGATGGCCTAAGTATATTGGTCCTGCTCCAGGACGGGCAGTTGGATCCCACAATTCCCAATATCCCTCTGGTCCAATATTTTGTTGACTTTCTGGTCTGTATGCCTTCTTGGAGCAAAATAGATACTCAACAGAAAACAGACCCAATTCCCCATAATGGCTGAGAACACCCCTATTGAACGCAAGAACACAGACTTATTTTTTCTATACTGACCCCAAAGCCCAGTGCAGGAAAACAGATATTCACGTAGTTGCACTCGATACCCATCTTAAGGCAGCCAAGCACAGGTGAAACAAACCTCAGTGGGAGAAAAGTTTCTGCTCTGACTTCAGGAGCAAAGCAGACACTTCCAATCCCCAAGGCAACAGGCTTGGGAGGGATCATATCATTGAGTCAGAGACAACCATCCTCACAGCACTGTCAGAGGCAAGAAAATCCATGAGAAAAACACAACAGCCAGCACCTCCAGCGACCACGAGTGACATTACCTTGGTTACAGACCCACATCAAACCCAAATCGTTCGTGGTACTGATGCACCGGAGACGATGGCTCAGAGACCCAGCTGGTCCTGGAGCTCCACATCAAGTGGGAAGATTCCCTGGCTTCCTGCTGAGCTCCTGATGTATATGAGCACTGGCTCAGTGTCCACAGGCAGCACGTATGTTTGGGATCCACATAGGTTTCTGCAGTTTGTACAGCAGCAGATTGCACCAAAAGGGTGAGTATTTTCAAAGAAATTCCCCGAGGCAGAGGAAAACATCTGGCACACCCCCTACAAAGTCTTCCCTGCCACCCACACATGGTCTGGACACCATATTGTGCTGTCAAAAACCTCAATCTGTTTTTAACAACTAAGGAAAAACATTTCCGGCAAAACGAAACTTAACCTAAATGTGCCTTTGCCAAATTATGCCGCCTCCTTTCTGGCTACATTTACGGGGGAAGGAAACTCATGACTTAGGAAAACAAATGAATAAATCACTGGTCACTCCCATCCCACAAAAGATCTCCTACCCCTGAGAAAAAGGGCTTTCAAATGCTGAAACAGACCATTAAAGATCAAAAATGCACCCTGACAAAAGCTCTGAAGTCAACCTAAGTTCTGCCTTCTATCGGTTTTTAATTGATCTAAAACTTAAAAACCTCCCATATAAAATGCTAGTGAGGCAAGGCGCAAAGCAGGACACCGAGCACTTCCCACCCCAGAGATACACATGCAAGGCGACGGCAGCAACGTATTTTCAGCCAAACCCCAGAGAAACGAAAGCGAGCGGCTCTTCCCCTAAAGAACCACGCAGGAAAAGCCAACAAGTCCCATTTGCAGCCAGATTTTAATTTTCAGGGCTGAGCTCAGTAAGCCAGAGTTTAAAACGGAGACTTAGTTCTTTTCTCGTTGCTGGGGAAAGTCAACTAATTCACAAAGAGGAAAGAAAAGTCCAAGCACCCTTGAAGAGACGATGGTTCTGGTGTGCTGTGCCGACTGATGGGGTTTGTCAGGGCTAAGCACCATTTACCCTTTGCAGTCTTTTACTGCAACCCCATCCTGTAAGTATTCTGTGCCTACGCGCTGCACCTAACACCATATCCAAAGGCACACGGTTAGGTATTCCTGGGGGATGCAGCTGGACAGGGTTGTTTGCCGCTTGCTGCAGCTCCTTGGTGTCCTTTTCCCTGTTAACATATTCCTGGAGTTTGAGGATATGGAGCTGAACCATTCCTCCCATCAAGTCCTTCCCCCCAGCACCAACACTGTTGCTGGCCTCAATACCTCTCCATTACAGTTCTACAATTGGCACATACTTCCCCATAATATTTAACAAAAATGACGATAAACAGCACACAACATAGCCCTGATACCACAGTACATTCCTTGCCAAAACCAGGATGTAGGATTGTAGCATTCAAAATCATACAGGCATCTTAATCCCGGTTAAGGTTTCCCAATACCTACCCCGGCCATGGGAGAGTACCTGACACCTTGCCTTCCTGTCCTACTTTTTCCAGCTATCTGAAAAGTATTTAATGAAGTCCTTCTAAAGGACCAAAGAAGCACATACTCACCTAAGAAGCTCACAAATGAACGTTCAAATTACTGCTTTTCTGTTTGTCATACTGAGATGGCAGTTGAAGATACACTGTCAAAAGCACAAAAAGGCAAGTCAGCGCACCAAGCCTGTGGGTACCACTCTGAGTGTTGACCATCCCATCAAACAACAGGATGAAAGCATGCTCATATATAACATCACGGATAGTGAGAAAGTCTCGTCACTCCCAATAAATTCAGCCCCAGCTATAAGATTTCTTGTACCTCAGACAGGGATCTCTGCATGTCTGACTCTGCAGATAAAACCTGATATTGCAGATCTTCATTGCATTAATTCCCTGTTATTGAAAGGATCTGATGTTACTAATCTTTACATCCATTCAATTTCATATGTTTTTGCTGACAAATACTCTTAAGACAAAAGAATTCAAAAATCACTACAATTAAATCCTTTGTGATGCTTTCCATTAAAAAAAAAAACAACCAAAGCCATGAAAGAGAAGCAGACATTAATTAATAAACACATTCACAAAGCAAGCTCTAAACCTCTAACAAGACTTTGCCAGAAATACTCAATAGCCGTGAGTTTCTGATGAAAGACGCATTAAGTCAGCTTGTAAATCAATTCCAGCTTTTCCTCTGCAACTCAGGAAAGTCTTGGGTACTTACAGAAATCACAGAATTTGGAGAGGGAGAAGGGCAGACTGAGGCCACAAACAGAGAAGTCTCACACCAGATTTCCTTGGAGCTATTACAAGTGTCTATCATCGTTTAGCTTAAAAACCCTTCACAATATAGACCAGCTCAACAACAATCATTGTCATCATCAGTCCGTGTGTAGGAAAGCTGTTTGTAAAAGCAAAAGCAAACGGACAGTAGTTTGCTCATGGCTAGAAACAAGCCTTTTTAAGTCTAACGAGGGTCAAGCCAGGACCACTCTACGAGCTGCTGTTTTCCTGGCTGGTTCTCTGTCCGGCTTGATGAGCAGGTGGTATCTCCTGCAGATGAATATTTTGGCTAGATACATTGAATACCGCACTTCAGAACGCACCATTTCAGCCACAGGGCCCCAGTGTGTCTCCCACTGGGGTCTGAGGACCGGCGCAGAGCCCAGCCGCCGCTGGCCGTTCCCATCCCCAGGTGTGCAGGAGGAGGGCAGGTTTTTCTAAAGACCCAAAGCACCCCAGTGACACCCCTCCAACGCTGGTAAACATAGAGGAGACACACAGAGACTTCAAAGAAAGGAGAGAAGGGAGTATTTCATAGGAAATACCTACAAGTGAGACAAAAAAAGAAGTTTCTCCTTTACTTACATTATAAGCAAAATTTTAGTTCCCATCCTATCCATCTTACCTTCCTTTTTGTGATAGCAACCTTTCTGTAAATGCTCTCTCTGCTTAAAAACAAGAGACTTAATTGTCCTGTTGCATGCTCAGCTTTTAAAACCAACAGCTCATTGTATCAAGGCAGAAAATATAATTTTATAACTACTCTTAAATAAATTACTTAAGAAATCACCCATCTTAAAAAGGTTTTCCACAGTTATGATAAATTATAGAAGTGATTTGTTGCCATATTAGTTACAGAAGCATGTGTACCCGTCTGCTGGCCAAAACACTTCAAGATCAAAGGAGAAGCTGAAAGCAGACAAGAGTATTTATTGTTTTGATGAACACCACGCTCAAGAAGTCATCGCCACGGCCATGGTCTGTACAAGTACAGAACAAACCGATACTGTCCTCAAAAGCTGAGAGCTGAAGCACAGGCCATAAAACAGATCCAGGCAAGTGGTTCAAGTCAACGGTGAATGAATGCATCAACACCTCACTTTAATTTCGGTGTATTAAAAAAGGTATACTTAAATCTCTATCACTTCATCATGCTGCCTCTGTCATCGTGTAACCATTATGTAAGGCAGTATAATTAAAAATAAACTTTTCACTCCCCAGCAGCAGTTATGCAATAACTTTTAATTAACTGAGATCCTTCATGTTTAAGAGAACATTTAAAGAGTTTAAGTTATAACTCCATGCCTTTCCTCTCAGCTTCATATTAAAATCCTCCAACAGAAACTATCTGCATCTTCCTTCTCATCTCTTCAGTACAAAGATGGTTTGTCAGGTTTTGTTTGGTTTTATCGGCTTGTATGATGCTGTCTTGGGGTCCTAAAAATGCAGAGACATATTTTGTGCAATCTGTCAGCAACTGTCTTCAGATGCAAGGCTACAGGGAGCTGATGAGCTTTTTTCTTATCAGAATGAGTCACGAAAATGGATTATCCACACTTAATCCTCCTCACACTGGCGAATTTCCTGATTTTTTTGTTCAATAAAAATAAAATAAAATGAAAATTGGCCTGATGAAACCTTGTAAGAACAGTTTTCTCTCGGGATGCCCTGGCAGAAGAGAAATACCACTCTGCCTTTTTAGAGGACCACGGAGCTTCCAGCACCCATCCCCTTCTTCTCCAAAAGCATGCATCTCCCTGCCTCCAGCACCCATTCTCTGCACTGTGGATGGATTCCCCCATGCCCTTTTAGGTTTTTTTTGGTCACATCACATTCGGTATCCATGTTTTGGGGGTTATTTTCCTTTTTTTTTTACAAACCCTGCTTCTCCCCACAAGCCAAACAAGTAAGAAATCATTTAGCCTGTTTTCCCACAAAACATTTTCACCACAAAAGTCTTACTAATCTACATTCGCTTGAAATGCAAATATTTTTTACAAAACCATTCTGCTAATTTTCATGAAAGCCAGTACCTTGCACGATCAGAACCCCCTCACTGAAACCCTCTTTCAGTTAAATCTCAAAAGAACAAAACCTGAGCTTGAGCAACCTCCCTTCCATTTTGAACAGGGATTTAGAAAGAGAAGCATGAGTTTTGCTGCTGTTTGCTAATCCCAGCAGAGAGAAAAAGGAATCCAAAATGCCTGAAAGCTCATCCCTGAAAATAATGTGATTTTCCAATAAGATTAAAAAAAAATGCATCTATTCATAAATTTGAGCTTAAAGAGTGGGGGGGGGGGGGAAGAAGTCTTCATACTTCTAACATATGGTCCATGGCCAACTTTTAGTGCAAAGCTGCCCCATCAGGCAGCGGGATGATGGACAGAATGGAAACCAGGGCTTCATCTTTATGGTTATTTCCTTGCTTATTGGATTTGGGTTTTTAGCTTCACTCTGAAACGCTGCCATGCTACATTTAGTACGTAGTAGCTGGCACCACTTTAAAGGCCCCAGCAGAGCTCAGTCAGCAAACCAGATTAGTTACACCATGCAGGGAGGAGGGCTCGTGTGATTTGGGGGATGATGGGGAAGCAGGAAGATGTCCCATTGCGGTGGTGGAAGTGGAAATGGCGGAGGGAGAGGGAGGGGAGGGAGGAAAACAAGCCTGCTCTTAAATTGTACTTTCATCTTAGACAGTGTGCTCTATTTGTGTGCTCAGAGGGTTGTGATTAGGGGCACAGAGTCTAGTTGGAGACCAGTGACGAGTGGTGTTCCCCAGGGGTCAGTACTGGGTCCAGTCCTCTTCAACATATTCATCAATGACCTGGATGAGGGGATAGAGTGCGCCCTCAGCAAGTTTGCTGATGACACCAAGCTGGGTGGGGTGGCTGACACACCGGAAGGCTGTGCCGCCATACAGAGAGACCTGGACAGGTTGGAGAGTTGGGCAGAGAGGAACCTTATGAAGTTCAACAAGGGCAAGTGTAGGGTGCTGCACCTGGGAAGGAACAACCCCATGCACCAGTACAGGTTGGGGGCTGACCTGCTGGAGAGCAGCTCAGCTGAAAGAGACCTGGGAGTCCTGGTGGACAACAGGATGACCATGAGTCAGCAATGTGCCCTTGTGGCCAAGAAGGCCAATGGCATCCTGGGGTGCATCAAGAAGAGTGTGGCCAGCAGGTCGAGGGAGGTCATCCTCCCCCTCTACTCTGCCTTGGTGAGGCCGCACCTGGAGTACTGTGTCCAGTTCTGGGCTCCCCGGTTCAAGAGGGACAGGGAACTGCTGGAAAGGGTGCAGCAGAGGGCTACAAAGATGATTGGGGGACTGGAACACCTCTCTTATGAGGAAAGGCTGAGGGATTTGGGTCTCTTCAGTCTGGAAAAAAGACGGCTGAGGGGTGACCTTATCAACGCTTATAAATACTTAAAGGGTGGGTGTCAGGAGGATGGGGACAGGCTCTTTTCAGTGGTGCCCGGGGACAGGACAAGAGGCAATGGGCACAAACTTGAACATAGGAAGTTCCACCTAAACATGAGGAGGAACTTCTTTACCCTGAGGGTGACAGAGCACTGGAACAGGCTGCCCAGAGAGGTGGTGGAGTCTCCAACTCTGGAGACATTCAAAACCCGCCTGGACATGTTCCTGTGTAACCTGCTCTAGGTGACCCTGCTCTGGCAGGGGGGTTGGACTAGATGATCTCCAGAGGTCCCTTCCAACCCTATGATTCTATGATTCTATGATTCTATGATTTAACGGCACAAGGCCATCACGCAGGGATATGGCTCAACTGTCCCAGGAGACTTTTGCAGACTGTTCTGCACGTGAACAGTCTCGCTGCTGGAGCAGAAGTTGGTGTCTCGTCATGCCACATCAAATGTCAGGTTAATGCACCCTGTCAAAGCAGCGGAGCAATGCAATCAGTGTCTGCATCAGTGCAGCCAGTGTCCTTCGGGTGACACGTGGAGGCAGAGGTGGGTGAGCATCCTGAGCACACCAACGGCCCTCAACAGAGCAGCAGCACCTCTAGCTGACATCCCTTCTTCTCCAGAAAAGGTTCTGCCATGCAAAGTTTCCTGGTGAGACATGCAAGGTGTCTGGTGAGACACTGGCACAGGTTGCCCAGAGAGGTGGTGGAGGCCCCATCCCTGGAGACATTCAAGGCCAGGCTGGATGAGGCTCTGAGCAACCCGATCCAGTAAAAGATGTCCCTGCTTACTGCAGGGGGTTGGACTAGATGACCTTTAAAGGTCCCTTCCAACCCAACACATTCTGTGATTCTATGATTCTGTGATTTCTCTTCCACCCACAAGAAGAAGGCTGCAGTAGGATCCACCTCCATGCGCCTGTACCATACTTAATTTGCCAGCCACTTTGAAAAGGGTTTGGGGCCAAGCGCTTCCTGTAAATTACTCCTTTCTCTGCAAAACCTGCTTAATGGAATTAAATGAAGGATCAATTTGGCCCATAGCGTACGTGAAGTTCAGGATTAGTTTTTATCTCATTCCATTACAGAAAATTCCAAAATGGAGAAAAATTTTCATTCGTAGGCTGATAAAAGTTATTATAAATATACAATGCAGAAATAGGAAGGGGTTTTTATCCTTCTTCAAACCATTTTAAAATATATGGTCTATTTGAAGCATGTACATCATTAAAGAATTATAGATGACAGCCACAGAGAAAGTGGATAAAGAGAAAAGTTTAATTATTTTAAAATTTCCTTTTTCAGTTTTCCAGCCTGCTGAACAAAATCATTAAAGCAGAATCATAAATATTACTCTGCAAGGAGAAAAAAAAGCCCCTCACATGCAACTTAAGACACCAAATGAAGTTAAACACATATTTGACAATCTTCTATTCATTAAAATATACATTTGGTTAGCCCCCTTGGGCTTAAGAATTTCCAAAATGTACCCGTAATGTAAAGTTAAAGTTCTGTCTTTTTCCCCTCTATCCTGTCACTTTTCTGAGTATTTCAGCATTTTTTCCTCTAACACAGGAAGAGGATGGTTTTTATTATTGTGGACCTACCCCTTGGAAACTCTGCTTCCTCAGCAGTCTGATTTTGCTTAGGGTGTGACTGACTCCCCTGTCGGAGGAGTATGCCCTGCATGGCTGATCTTTTTGGGAGGAGATAAAGGAATAGCAAAACAATTGCTTAAAATATCGTATCTGGGAATCACACCACCTTATCAATATATGAAAAGCAGGTAAAAAGGATAAAAACAGGTGAGGTCATGTTTTGGGCACCAACCACTGGTTCATGAGCCTCCTGGCTTGGCCCGTGTCACCGCTGACCACTCTCTGGCTGCCCTCATTGGCCACGGATCAAGGGCGGTGTAGCAAGACTTGCCTGTCACCTCTGGCTTACTCCTTCCTCACCTCCCCAGGAGAAGTATGCAGCATTTAGACAGTAAAGACGGTCTTTTGCAACCAGGATATCACTTTAACATGATGTGCACACAGAGTGCCATCTTGGGGCAACCTGGTATTAAGTTATCTAGATGTTTTGTCACTGTAGGAACTTACAGACCAGATTAACCTCAGCTCACTTCCATTGCCCATATTATATATCTGAATGCACATTTTAGCCGCCAGACAAAAGCTGGATTTTTTAAGGAACAATTCTTCGGATTTTTCTAGACATCTACTTGAAGGCTACCTGAACTGCCTAAAGCACTGCCAGTTTTTGTATACTGAATGCAAGGGCAAAAGCTCTGAGCGCATTCGTATTTGGTCAGACGAGCACAAACCTAGACACCTGTATACTGATTAAATTAATAAAACCACAAAAAACACACCCTGCAAGAAATCTAGCCTCTGCCTCCAACTCGGCAGCTATTGCATGGGGGAAAAAAAAAATATACACAGCTAATTCTTGGAGAAATTACTAAAAATTAAACCACTCTATTACTGGCACAAACGCCAAGCTGCTCCTACTGTTCTCTTGCTGCTGCGGAGGCAGTTGCAAAGCGCCTGTTCTCGGGGCTTGGCTCTGCTGGAGCTAATCCAGGATCAGTCCAAAACCAATGTAACATCTTACCTCTGGTGTTCAGCCTCAGCCCCACACAGCAAGCATAACCTCTCAAACCGGTGTCCAAGAAACACACAAAACCCACGGACAATCCCACAAATGCATCAAGATGATGGTGCACGGGGGTTTCCAGGCTCTGTGCCTAACCCACAGGAGTATGACAATCCCAAAATGACCGTCCAACATCAGCATCACATAGAATTCATAGCAGAGGAAAAATGCACAGAGGAGAGGAAGAACTGTATTTTAGTAACTCATGAGGAGAGGAAGAACTGCATTTCAGTAACTTGTGAGGAGAGGAAGAACTGCATTTCAGTAACTCTTCTACCCTTTTTCCAATAACTTAATACCAACAGGAAAAAATATCAGCCCTTTCTATAAATATACATAAAATATTGCCACCATGTGTGTGGAGAAGGGTTTTTGCACTTGCCTTCATTGCAGAGCTTAAGTCCTGGAGCGATCTCAAGAGAAAAATGAACCCGGGGGTCTGCTGCAGAGCCTGTGTGCGAGCACTACACGCTGCCGGGCACCCTGGCACAGCTCAGCCCCATCAGCAGCTCTGCTTCAGACAGCCAGGACCAAAATAACTAGGGTGGGAAAACTTCTAGAGCCATTACCCACCCACTTTTACTCTAACCAAATACAATTTGTACTCATTTTCAGAAGTTCCCTGTTTGCTTCAGTAAATAATAAAGCTACATGCAAAAACCAGGAAGGGGATTTGGAGGAAAGAGGTTCAGCACTAAGAGTAGCCCCATGAAGATGTACAAGGAGAAAAGGGACAGGCAACATGAGAGGTTACAAAAACAAAAATACACCTTATCTGTAGAACAGATACTGAAGCACTTTTTGCTTTAATACACAGTGACGGCATCTCCTACAGGGCAAAACCTGCATACAACTGTCCTTACGCTGAGCCTGAACAGCAAAGCGCACGTATGGGAAATGCCCCCAGGTTGGAACGAGCCGGTTTCTACCTGCCAACCAGCAGGCAGATAATCCATAAATCCATCTTTCTGTGCCTTTCATTATAGGGTTGAGTGGTTGGATCTAAAGAAGCATTTAGGAGAAGGAGGGATGGGCTGTGAACATCTCTGCATCACGACGACAGACCAAGGCACAGCTTGCAGAAGGCTTGAGACTACTTGCATTATCAGAAGGTCAGCTGCAAGGAGACCCCATGTGGGTGACCTCCTGCCCACATGGTTGAATTTTCCAGCCATGCAAAAGTCATAGTATGGCAACGAAACACAAGCTACTGTCTCCTGTGCTGCAGGGTAAAGGAGGGTCAGCCAAGGGCGGCTTTGCTGCCACAGACCAGACCACCTTTGCACAGATGCAGATCCTCTGACACCCCAAAGTGTGTCTACACAGCAAGATTCATCCAGGTTAAAGTAAATTTGGATGCAAAACAAAATTGCTGTTCTTGGCTAAAGGAACATGGAAGGACATAAAAACAATTTGCAGTAAAAGTTCCCGAAGGCCAGCTGACAGGGAATTCATTGTGACCAGCATGTCATGAAGACAGGTCCTTAGTCTCCCCCTACACCACCTGAGATACTCCAGCCAGGTGGGAAATCACCAAATACCAACCAAAACAGTGAAAACAAATGGCCTCAAGCTTTTTCTGAGGACCTTTGCAGTGGGAAGTGGTGTCAGTGCTACGCAGAGAGAATGGAGACTCGCGGCCATGTGGTAAGTCATTCCCCAACCAGCTTTTCGGAGGGATGTTTCTGCAGCCTGCAAAGAGAAAGTGAGGCCCCAGACTTGCATCATCCCACCTCTGAGTCATCTCACCGCACAGCTCCTCTCCCCTGCCATCGCTCCTCGGCCGGGCTCACGTAATTACTACCGCAGAGCTGCAATCATCCCCGTGTGCAGTCGGAGCAAAGCTGGCATCCCCCACCCACGCACTGGAGAAAGAGCCGCGCTCGCCCCAAATTCAGCAGCTGAACCTGAAACCAAGACCCCAGGACAAGGCAGGGAGGTGGGGAGGGCTCCCGCAGGGCTCCTGAAGGGATTCAGGCAGGGGATGCTGCCTGGGATACAGGATGCCCTACATACAGGGGACGGGAGCGGGGACAGAGCGGCTGTGGGGGATGGATGATCCGTGCCTCGCTCGTGCCTGTGACCAGGTTATGTCAGGTGCTATTAAGGCACGAAGCGTGACTGCATGTGTCTGAAACCCCGCTGCAGACTGCTCCAGCAGCCTTGAAATAAAATCTCCTATAAAAAAAAAAAAAAAGCTTTTTTTTTTTAAGAAAAAAAAACCACCACACCCTAGGCAGCAGTTAAGAGAGAAAAACATGCAACTAAATACAGGGGAGCAAACCAAGGGGGGACTGCACCTTCAAAACCACCCTCCTCCTGCGGGGTTTGGGATGCCACTGCCTTTTTGTCCACTCCAGCTCCACCGCCTGTCCGCGTCCCCCGAAGGCAGAGCTGCAGCCGCCGGGGAGCTCCGCCGTGCCTTCAAAGAGCCTAAAGTGGGTCAGCGGAACAGAGAGAGAAAACCTGATTTCAGCATGAAGAAAGCGGTCAGACCTGCTGGCGCAGAGACAGCAGAAGGCAGGGGAAGCCGCTCACTCACAGGCTCTGCATCTCCATGGAGGCACAAGAAAGGCAAGGACCACCATTCCCCTCTCCCGAAATCACAGGGAGGGAACTGTGCTCCCCAAATCTGTAATAGGACACAGGTAACAGAAACATATCATGGGACGGGAGAGTATGAGAAGATAAATGCATCCCTCTGTCCTCCGTATGGCAGTCTGCCTAAGGCCACCCTCACCCCTCCTCACAATCAATTTATTCTGACTAAAACTGAGTGAGACATTAATCCATCCAAATTTAAAACCCTTCATGAGCCTGATGGCCACATCTTGCACCCTTCTTCCTTGCACCTGAGCAAACATCGGAGGAAGAGCCCCAACAACAACTGCAGAAGTCAGGCAGCATCTTTTGGAAGCAATTAAAAATGCTAAATAGGATGATCAGGAGACCATGAGGAGGAAGCTTTTTTTTCCTCTGTTACTCTGATGGAGACTTTTGACCTTAAAATAAAACAAACCAAAACCACTTCTGCATTTGCAGGTGGAGGGCAGCAAACAGGTTTGGGGGCTGCCAAGTTCTAGGGGTGAGGTGGACCCTTAAGGAACACGCGACTGCCAGGACAGTAATTGAGGTGACATTTGAAAAGCAGTTTCACAAACCATGAAACATGGAGCAGCTGAGAGCTCTTGCAGGGACCAAGGCTTTGCTGATGTCCAGAGCAGGTGATGGTGGCTAATAGAGACCTTGGTATCCTCCAGTGCTGCCAAAAACCCATGCACCATGCACACTCTCTGCCCAGCTGGGCTTTCTGAAACCTGGCATAAATCTGACCTTGCTCTGGCAAAACACCTTCCCAAGCCACATCACTGGAAGCCGAGCAGGTTTTTCTCTGCACATCTTTGGCAAACCAGCTCAGATCCCTCTATGGAGCTGGAGATCCACTAGTGTGGTCTGTGGGCCCACACAAAACCATCACACCCTTGTCCTGACCGCCGGCTCCAGTGTGGGCTATATATTTGCCTAAAGAATTCCAATGAAAATATCAGCTTAAGAAATCACAGCAACAAGGGATGGGTGGGGAGAACATTCCCTGTGAGAAAGAATCTGGCTCTGTAATTGCACGTATCACATCTAGATATTGTTGTAAAGAGCTCTGCCTACAGAAGGAATAGGAGATTTGATCTAATACGCAAATAAAAATCAGAGATCTCTCCTGCCAGCCATGAAAAAGGCTATCAATAATTCATTTCAACAAAAAAGGAGATCAAAGGAAAACGCTGTGTTAGTTTGACATTTTGATATGTTGGTTCAGGATTCTTCTTTAATGTAATATGTAACAAAACAGCAGAGTTCATCTCTAAATGCCAGACACGCTTGTAAATTGTTGAATATAGCAGGTCCTATTAATATTCACTTAGACTTTTTTAATTAATTCACTTTGACTGCCTTTATATCTCTTTTACTGCCATTATCCAGCAGCTGTAGGTCAAGTGGAGCTCTCAGAAATGCTACACAGCGTTTCCAAAGACAAAGTTTCAAATTTGTAACCATATTTCCATCTATTTCTTTATGTTACCCACCACTCAGCCTAACGTTCAACCCAACTTGACTATCATGCACTTGCTGTGAATTGCTTCCAAAAATTGTACAGTCAAGAGCCAGAATGAGGTGCTTGTGTCCGAAATTAACTGTCTGTGCAAGTCCACTCTCACATATAGTGGTTTAATTTCACTTAAAATTTCCTCATGGGCATTTGGTGGAGTGGGTGAAGTATATTATACTCCAGAAGGCACACGCTTGCAATCCACAGATTTCAGTGTTATGTTGCAAGATGTATTTATTGCAGTGGAGAAACTGTTGGCAAATTTAATATGTATTGCTCAAGCTCAGTCTGTATTCCCCTTGGTGTGCAGGAGACACAAGGGCAGTGGCGTCTTCTAAATTTAGGAAGGGTAGGGCAAATTTCTTCCAAGATAAAATCCTCTCTAAAAGGCAGAGAATGGTTAACTATCTGTGACTTATCAGTTCCAGGGTCGAGCAGAACAGTAAATACTCCTGTTGTTACAACACTTTGATTAAGGATTCTTTTTAAAGTACATTTTTAGGCAATATTCAGTCCGTTCTTTAAAAATCTGTTTCCCTAGAGGAAAGTCCTTGATGGTAACCACCTTCATTAGAGGCTGACACTGCGTGTGCTATCTTTGGAGGGAAAGCAGTTGTCGCTCAGGTCCTGAGCATGGCTGGATCCTACAGCCCCTTGGTTATAGATTTGTAGATCCATGGGTTTTCTATGTATTGTAGTTTTTAAATTACTATTTGCATTGGCTGTTCTATCTAGAAAAGAACCGTAGTTTGATGGAGGGGGTAACAGTTACCAAACGTGATGACAGTCCAGATGGTAAAGCTGTTATCTAATCCAGATAATAAAGTCATATTATCTTTGTTACATCTAGTCAGTTGTGAACAGAAAGAGTCAAAAGGATTTTTTTATTTATTTTTTTTTTTTACCACCTCTTTGCAGAGCCCCATGCTGACAGTTGCATCTACTGGAATCCCATGGCACTGCCAGCTGCCTGAAAGCAGCGCTCACAGAACCGTGCATCCCTTGGTGGACAGCATGGACCGCCCCATCTCCAGCCTGGCAAACGGGGGGTCATCTTCCCTGCCAGGGAGCGAGCTGCCAGAGAGGAACTTTTCCTCCACACGCTTCAACCCCAAGAGATCCCAACCCCAAGAAATCCTGTCCCGCACAGGCAGTGTCTCTTGGCTTGGTGCTATTTCTAGGGAAGCAGCTCCAAGGAGGAGGTCTTCACGCCAGGGCCACCTGCACCCCTCTGCCCACCTGGCTGTCTCCTGGGCACCCCCGGACCATGCGCCGTGCTGAGGAAAGCAAGTCCTGGTCATCCTTGCAGATGGCATACCTGCAGGTGGGACCAGCTGGTCCCAAAGGTGGCCTCGGGTCTTCCCTTAATCACATGGAGAATACACACAGGGATGAGATAAAACGTTCAAGCTAAAGACAGCTCTTAAAGCCAACACGACTTTAGTCTTTTTTTTTTTTTGTAGATGACAATAAATTCGTTAAATCACTTGGATGCTTTAGAAAACTTCAGTCACTGTTGGAATAATCCCAAAAGAAAAGGGGAAAAAAAAGCCACTGCCACTCACTTAAAAAGGGCTACGCTGCAAACTGCAAATCTCTGAAACCTATTTAAAAAAAAAGCCGCTCCAGAGGGGGAGGTGAAGAACTGCCACAGCCGGCTGGCATGTGACAGGCTGACATGCAGCAGGATCCCACCTGGCAGCAGGAATTTTATTTCTGATTATGAAAAACACAACCCAGAGGTGCGGCGGCTGGGCAAGGAGGTGTCAGCTTGGACTGCAGCCTCCCCGCCAGCACCCGGCACAGGTGGCAGAAGTGGGTACCCTGCCCTGGTCCCAGCAACACCACCGGGTGGGGAACAACGGGGGCATGGTGCTAAATTTACAGGGGTTTAAAGCACAGGCTGTGACTTTAAGTAAGCCAGTTCACTCTCAGATCTTTACTTATATCATAAAAATCAGGAAGGGGTGAAAAAAATGTTTCCCTGACACGCAGTATGAGCGCAGACATGTTATTATTTGAAAGGCTGTACAAAGGTTAAGTCTTTAATCCCTTTAATCCAGACGACAAACAAACAAAACCCCAAGAACAGGACCCCGGAGCAGGGCTGAGCGCTGCCAGGTCTCTTGCGGGGACTCTCCATTCACTGCCGCAGAGATTTAAGAGCCTCCAGCTAAAAAGTTGCTGCAAAGAAAATAGATGCACGCATGGTTTTATTCCCAGTTCTTTAAAGCTTTTCACAGGCAATTTGGCAGTCGGGGCTCATGTTGCAATGAGAAGGGTGTAATCCTCAAGTCGGCGGTACCAGGGTTATTGGATTTCCAGGTCTGGCTGCCATTGCCCTCTTACTGACACCAGAGCTCCGGAGCGCAGTGACTCCTCTTACCTGTTACTCAAAAACGCAGTTTCTCCCAAATAAAACTAGGATTGGTTGAGGCAGGGGTAACACATGAGAAGATAAAGTGCGGAGCGTGTGGTGGCCAGGAGAGCTCCTCTCACGGTGCACCACGCAGACAGCATTTAGGACCTGATCGGGGCTTATGGGAACAGTGGGTAATTCTTGTACCTATTTCAACAGGAATTGGGTCACGCTGCAATCACACATCTTCAGCGAACTGCAGGAAGAGTGTCACTAATTTTGGTAGGAGTATTCATGGGATTCAAACTATATGTGTGGTTATGTACCTTGCTGAAAGGGCAATGAAGCAGGTGAGGGCTCTGGAGCACAAGTCTGATGAGGAGCAGCTGAGGGAGCTGGGGGTGTTCAGCCTGGAGAAAAGGAGGCTGAGGGGAGACCTTATCGCTCTCTACAACTGCCTGAAAGGAGGGTGTAGCGAGGTGGGGGTCGGTCTCTTCTCCCAAGGAACAAGTGATAGGACAAAAGGAAACAGGGGAGGTTTACCCTGGATATTAGGAAAAATTTTTACACTGAAAGGGTTATTAAGCATTGGAACAGGCTGGTCAGGGAAGTGGTTGAGGCACCATCCCTGGAGGTATTTGACAGACCAGGAGATGTAGTGCTTAGTGATATGGTTTAGTGATAGTTTTTGTCAGAGTTAGGTTGATGGTTGGACTAGATGATCTGAAAGGTTCGTTCCAACCTAGGCAATTCCATGATTCTACAAGAAAAGTCTAAGCCAGCAGTATAAGCAGCACATTTAAAATGCCACTATCCTTTCTGCCGTACAACCGACCACAATCTGTGAGCTACCACAGATGAGTGCAAGAGGTAGTAATTAAAATCCACATTTCCTCTCAAACCATTTCTCATCTTTTCTGTATCTGTTTTGTCAAGCATAAGCCATTCGGTGCAGATTCTGTCAATTTTGGGAAGAGCTGCCGGACATGATCTAAATGGCCACTACTCCAGCAGCACACAAATGAACCAGTAGAAGGGTTAACAGCGTTGGTGCAGGCCCAACCCTCAACAAGAATTTGTGACAGTCTTCTTGGAACCAAAGAGTCCCCTTTCTCCTCATTTCAGATACTCTCTGGGATGCCGCAACAGCTCCCTAATCTCACCCCGCTTGGCTACAAGTCGAATTGGACCCAGCCTCTCACTCTGAGCAGAGGTCAGGACGGAGCTGCACTGGCAGAGCAGCGAAGCACATGGAAGCGGTAGGGCTGCTAGATATCCTCCGGTTATTACAGCAGTCACTCTGGTGTCTATCAGGCCCACCAGATCCACATCAGTAGTTCCGGGGGTGGTACAGGGCATCACTGCAGTCCTGCTCACCATGTCCCCGCCGCAGCTGGAGCTGTGGATCACACGCAGAGAGGAAAATGCAAAAGGCAGCGGAAAGATGCAGGCACAAATTATGTGATCCAGCCTACACATTGCAGCGCACAGGGGTGGAAAAAGGAGAAAGCAAAGGCTCCTACCCCAGCTGATGGGACTAACGCTAACCACATTCAAGGGGGTGCGCAACGGCACAGGGAGCTATTGCTCTGCACAACCTTCCATCTCTCTCTGGTCTCCACAAATTCTGCTAAAGCATGTTATCGGTTTGAGATGGTATGTGCAGCAAAGAGAAAAACTAGATGCGGGCGGGGGGGGAACCCAAACACGCAACACACATTTGTAACTGGGCCGTGAACTACTGTTAGAACGACGCTCCCTCTGCCACGAGGATGGCAGGTGTCTGATCTCATTTTGTAAAATAGCAAAGGTCACTGCAAAATTACAGCTCAGTTCTGGTTTTATTTGAAAAGAAAAAATTCCATGGTCCATTTAGATCATTTTGGGAGCAGTCACCGCTCTCCCAACTCCCCACGCAGAAGTCCCATCCTCCCAGTTTTTCATCTCATCTCCACAGTTTTCTGTCCCATCTCCGCTGAGCCTAACAGTTGTGGTTTAAGACTTGTTATAAAATCAAGGGAAAAGAGGCAATGACTGTAGGAGCCTGGAAAGGGTGAAAAGAACTATAAAGGCCAACAAAACCCCTTATTTAGACATCCTACATGAAGACCGCTCGTGCCATACGCTATCGGGCTGCCAAGCTCCCTCCCTGCCTGAGTGCTGACAGCCTTTCCATCCCTGGCAGTTCACAAGGTCATGGTCCCTGCAGACACTTCATTCCACTTGCCAGCCTGGTTTTCCTTAGCCCCATCAATTTCAGCTCTGTTCTTGCAGCCAGTAGCTCAAGAATACGACAATTAAAGATTAATGTTATAAATGCATGGAAAGTTGAAAAATCCAGATTTTTTTTTTGAATGTCACGCCAGACGTATTCATTTTTAAACCTTACCCTTGTGGTTTAAGACACCAGGCCAGGAGTGTCACTTTTCCCCAGCAGACTGCAAATGCTTTCTTCCTTTCAGCCGCCAGCTAGTTTTGTGGGCTTAGATATTTTTCTTTATTTAATTATTCACTGTAATGCATGAAACATTAAGCAGCTTCTTTCCATGAAGAAATGAGTGCTGCTTCCCAATGACAACATGCTAAATATCCTTAATAGCAGGAATAAGGAAATGAGTTTCCTAGAACAAAGGGGAAAAGGGCACGGAAAATGAAAGAAGCTCCGAGCAGCCAGATTTTACTAACACAAAAAAGCTGAGACTTCATTTCGAATTAAAAAAGCCAGGATCGCCTGACCTGGGAAATAAAAGCAAAAAGAAACAGACTTTGAAAGCACAAAAAGGCATGTTTTCTGCTCTGACTTTTGGGCCAGAATATTTTTCTTTCTCAGCGTTGATGGGGATCAGTCAGTGTGAAAGAAGCCACAGTTGCAATGTTAAGATATGTAACAGTTGTATTTTCTTAATGATACTAAACCCCTGATAGCTGTGAGAAATGTCTGCTCTTCAGAAGAACAGAAAGTTAAAGGCTGAAGTCATTAATGAAAGCCATTCCAAGCCACAGTTTTTCCTGTAAGCGCAGGACTGCATACACAACTTTCAGTGCACACGCCACACACTTAATGTCTTCTGCAGCAGCAGCAAAAGATGGTCCCATCAGGTCGCAGAGCATCGTGACCTCCTGACAGCACCCCACACCACCCCACGGCCATATCTTGCCATCGACCCAAGATGGGACAAACCTGATGACCTTATCACTGCCGCTGGTTTTGATGAAACCCTTCACCATGTCCTTGAAAACCTGGGTAGGACTGTGTGGGCAAGAGGATTTTTCCTGATTCTGGTGTTTATTTGTTGGGTCACAGAGGTAAAATTATCTCTGTTTGATTACTTAAAGCTGTTGGCTGTGGAGATAATCTGTGCATTAGCAGCTGTACGGTGGGTGGTTAGCAGTTTCGACTGTGTGGTTGGAAGCAAAGAAGTCATTTTGCACAGCACTTTAAAACAGAAAACAGGGCACATGGGACAAAAACTCCGTCCTGGCCCCATGCAGAAGTTACTTTCTGCCACGAGGTAGCCGTGTCCTCCCATGGCTGCACCCAGGGCGAAGGAAGACCCTCAGCAAACACCCAATGAAGCCTTAACTCCTGCAATTGTGACGTATGTCTCTTTATGCCTTCCCAAAAGGAGACTGATTACCAGAAGCACAGCTGAAAACACTACGTCCCAGCCACTTGGTTTAACAGACGCACACTTGCTATCATGAAGCTAAATCCCATTAGCCTTGTGGGGAAAGAGGGCTCAAATCTCCTACCTGGGCATGACTTCTCTGGGAAAGGTGAAACAATGTGCCTACTCACCATGGATAAATATTTACAGTGCAAACACTGCTGGAAACAAGTCTCTATCTAAAGTCTCAATCTGCTAATTCACCAAACAGAAACTCCTTGCCCACTTGCGTCTGTAGGAGAGCCATAGCAAGCTGCTCCTTCCCAAACCAGGACAACTTTGGTTTGCACATTTTGCTACGGGGATTTGCAGTTTTTCTCCTCCTACCTTCACTTTGTCTGCAGCTGCTGAGCTTTAGTGCTGGCAAAGGGGGCTGTGAGCCAGGCTGGGGTGAGAGCTGCGCAGATTTCAGGCTGGAAGGTTTAAAAGAACAGGCATCAAGACCAAAGAGCAGGAAACCGATAGAAGATAGCCGGGGATGCGAAACATCCCAGGGATAGGAGTGACAAGAAGCAGAGATGCATACGTTTCTTATTAAAAGATCTGCATCTGAAAGGAGAGGGGAGCATCCTCACACACAACAGACCTGCCCCGTGCTATCTCTTCCCTTCTGCGTGGCCTGAGACAGAGCAGAGACACGCAGCTTACGTTACAGTTTAAAATATCATCTATAGGGTTTGGGTTTTTTGTTGTTTGGGGGTTCTGGGAGGTTTTCTGAACAGTTTTGCCACCACTCTTATGTGCAAGTGCCCTAACGTGGTGCACGGCTGCACACACACTGGCAATATCCACACAGCCACAACGTCACAAAAGATCTGTAGGCACAATTGATAATATCTGGAACACATTAAAAAATTAGAATATATAGTTCCCTCAGCAGCTGTACTACTTTTCTCACGGCCTTTACTAATTAACATACATTGAGGAGGTACCAACAATCGCAGACCCAAGGTCATGTTTAGCTTCCTTTTTAAACAAGGCGC
The DNA here is from genome assembly GCF_964199755.1 of Larus michahellis. Classification (NCBI taxonomy): domain Eukaryota; kingdom Metazoa; phylum Chordata; class Aves; order Charadriiformes; family Laridae; genus Larus; species Larus michahellis. The sequence goes on from NC_133930.1 coordinate 12,612,189, forward strand.
AGAATAGTATCTTCTGCATTGACAACGCTGCAGTCTCAAGAGCCACAGAACTAAAACTTCAAAGAGTTTCTTTGCCATAAGGCCTTCTTTTTTTTTTTCCTTTTCTTTTTTTTTTTTTATTTTTTGAATCACAGAAATTAATCAAATACGGCGTCTTTGTGGTGGTCTACCTGATGCACTCGGCGACCTCGCTTCTTTCCCAGCCCCGCCAGTGCAAATCTTTCCTGGGTTTGGGAGGGCAAACCCGAGTGGTTTCTCGCCCCGGCTGCCTCCCTGCCCTTCATTCCCACTCCTCTCACGAAAACGAGCTGTCTGTTGGCTGCCTTCCTCGATTTGCATTTCTCAGAGTGATAATGCACATTATAAAATACACAGGGATAAATTCACTTAAGTTTTGCTCCCACGGGCAGACATTAAAATCCATTTTGAGGCACTCCCAACATTCCTGCTGCCATCTTCCCCACTCTTTAAAAGCCATCTCCACTGTGCCACCAATTTTTGTATCTTTCAGTAAATCATTTAAGACAGCTTACTCTGCTCATTACCTTAAAGAGTTAAAGGTTACATGGTCTGTATTGTCTCAAGATGAGAAAAGAGACAGACAAGGCGCATGTTTTATTTATGCTTTAAGATTGGATGCGGAAACATTTATAAATGGATTAATTTTAATTAGTGTCCTCATTTTGTTTAAAAAAAAAACAACCTAAAAAGCGTGCCTTAAAATTAATGCACTGCTACCCTGCGTATTAACAAATACGTCAAGTCTTTGCTTGTTTTAAAGCCCCTTTGTTGCTTAGAGTTTTTTATTATATATCAAAAGCAGCCCCTGACTAGTTATTTTCAGAAAAGGTGCTGGAATGGAGCACAGGGCAAACATTTTTCTTGCTGTTTAACAAGGCTGCCCCACAAATGTTATCCTGCAGGGCAACCAATTGCACTGTGGCCTGTGTGTCCTCTCTCACAGCACGGTGGAGGCGGCTCCTCACTCCAAACTCATCCCAAAGAACCTCTTCGCTGTTCGATAACTTAAAAGTAGGTACCAGCCTCAGACCAGAACCATTTGAATAATGGCTTTAACATTTGTCTCTCCTTGAACTGTTTCTCTAGCAGCTGCAGAAATTAAATTCCTCACAGATGAAGAGCAGGTGCAGTACCTAGGAAGATTTTTAAAAGACCACATTTGATGTCTTGACATTTGCATTATTTCTCCTTAGGACACAAACCAACAGGGGAATCACTAAAACCCAGCAAGGCCAAAAAATACCGATTTTGTCTTTCTGGAGCTCAGTAAGCCTGACCCTGGATATCTGAGCTTCTTCTGCAGGAGCCACAACCCCAGACAGGAGAGATACCAACCGTCGACCTTCGTCCCCATCTTCTCTGCGCTGACTCATGACAAACACAGAGAGGTGTCTCTCTCAGAGGCCTGACTTGCAGTACAAACCCGGCAAGAAAATCTGAAGCCACTTGCTGTCTCCAGGATCCCAGGATGCAACTCCTATATATACAAGTTTGCTTCCTGCTTCTTAATATTTTTGCCAACAACACCAAGCTGCATGGCACAGTCAACACACTGGAGGGAAGGGATACCATCCAGAGGGACCTTGACAGGCTGGAGAGGTGGGCCTGTGCGAACCTCATGAAGTTCAATCAGGCCAAGTGCAAGGTCCTGCACCTGGGTCATGGCAATCCCAGGCATAAATATAGGTTGGGCAGAGAATGGCTTGAGAGCAGCCCTGAGGAGAAGGCCTTGGGGGTGTTGGTGGTGAGAAGCTCAACATGACCCAGCAATGTGCACTCACAGCCCAGAAAGCCAATCGCATCCTGGGCTGCATCAAAAGCAGCGCGGCCAGCAGGGCGAGGGAGGTGATTCTGCCCCTCTGCTCCGCTCTGGTGAGACCCCACCTGGAGTACTGCATCCAGCTCTGGAGCCCTCAGCACAAGAAGGACATGGACCTGTTGGAGAGGGTCCAGAGGAGGGCCATGAAGATGATCAGAGGGCTGGAGCACCTCTGCTATGAGGACAGGCTGAGAGAGTTGGGGTTGTTCAGCCTGGAGAAGAGAAGGCTTCGAGGGGACCTTAGAGCAGCCTTCTAGTACCTGAAGGGGGCCTACAGGAGAGATGGGGAGGGACTCTTTTATCAGGGAGTGTAATGACAGGACACAGGGTAATGGCCTCAAACTGAAAGAGGGGAGATTTAGATTGGATATCAGGAAGAAATTCTTTACTGTGAGGGTGGTGAGACTCTGGAACAGGTTGCCCAGGGAAGCTGTGGATGCCCCATCCCTGGAGGTGTTCAAGGCCAGGCTGGATGGGGCTTTGAGCAGCCTGGTCTAGTGGGAGATACCCCTGCCCATGGCGGGGGGGTTGGAACTAGATGATCTTTAAGGTCCATTCCAACCCGAACCATTCTGTGATTCTGTGATTCTGTGATTTTGACATTTTAGGACCTTCTCTGAAGACATCCTCTCTCCCAAGCGTAGGCTCCCATGAATAAGCTCTCTCATCTGAGCTGCTTCTTCCTGCATAAGCTCTCTGAGATTCAGCCTTCCCCCACCACCCACACCACCAGCACGAGTCTTGTCCTCGTCTTCCACCTCGGTCACTGCAGCCTCTTTCCTCCTCACAGTTAGTCTGACTTGCTTCCACTCCATCCAGCACCACAACTGAAATAATAAATTTAAAAAATTAACATTTCTCTATTCCTATTTTTTCTTCAACTCATTGTTGCAAACAGCTCCCAGTGTTGACCTTGACATACACTTACACACTCTTTGACTTTACTCTGCGTACAAGCAGGACTCAGCCCCTCAATCACAGCAGCCCACACATCCCATTTCCCAGACAAGCTCCTGTTATTCTTTCCTGTGCCAGAAAGGGCTGGAGAGGAGCTCCCTCCTAACGCTCTCAGAGCTCCGATGCCCAGGGGCACCGTGGCCACCATGTGCTGCCTCTGCCCACATCAAGGGGAAGGGACTGACAGGAGACATGATGTCCACATCTACAAAAATTGGGGTGTGTGGCACTTCCAGCAGAAGGATGGGACCTCTAGCTGATACCATATCCCTCTCATCATCTTCTTCTCTTCCATGCTCCTCCTGTGAGCACTTTGCCCTCTCTGTGCTGCCCAAACACATGAACGTAACTGCTCTTTGGCTCCTGACACCTTGACTTCAGTCTCCTGCTCCTGCCCCAGCAGGCACGCAGGTGGTCCAGGCAGGCATGAAATGAAACCCATGGCCGGTTTGGAGGGTGCATTGTTGTCGTGACACCCCCAACACAACCCGCCTGTGTGTTTTAGGATATCACAGCTGTGAATGATGGAGTTGTGCAGGCTGACGTCTGGCACCTTTCGGTGCTTCAGGCCAAAGAAAAGGGGGGAGGGAGAGACAGAAGTGACACTTTCCCCCTACACTTGATGAAAGCAAAATCTGATGGAGGCAGGGGGGGAGAAACAGACTGGGCACTAAGCCCCTTATTAATTAATGCATGTTTTGAAAAAAGAAATGCAACTGTGCACTCATTTCCGATGGTTTCTAGGAGCTTTTGTGACCTTAATAATTCATGTTTATGCAAGCTGCTTATAATGTTAAGCAGTTGTTTTGTGTAGATTTCATCCATTGCATTTAACTGAGTTGAATATATCTAGCTGTGAAATGAAGCTGGCCATAATACTCTAAGGGAAGGTTTTAAAAAAAATCACAGTGTTTTTATAAGGACGAACAAAATTCACAGCTTTGTCTGAAATAATTTTCCATCCATCACTGATACACAGAATGTAAGAAACGGAAAAATGTATTATTTTTTTTCCCCAGATTCATCCTTTCCCTTTCCTTTTCATGTTTTGGCAGCATTTCCAATACCATAAACTTTCATTGTTTCTCAAGCACGTAATCGGTCTCTCCTGCCTGTTTTGCTTTTATTCATAGCAACAGGAGAGTAAGGGCCAGGGGGGTCAATTACAAATACCAAAGTCATCAGGAAAACTAAGAGTCAGGTAGAGCTCCTGAGAACACCTTTAAGTTCATATTTGGGATAGCAATTTGGGCTTCTGCAATGCACAGCGCTAGATAGCAAGAAGACTGCTAGCATAGGGAGAGGGTTCGTTCTTCCAGGCTTGCGCCCATCACCCATGGACACAAAAGTCCATAGGACATTCCTTATTTCTAGGAAGAAATTCTTTACCCTGAGGGTGGTGAGGCACTGGAACAGGTTGCCCAGGGAAGCTGTGGATGCCCCATCCCTGGAGGTGTTCAAGGCCAGGCTGGATGGGGCTTTGAGCAGCCTGGTCTAGTGTGAGATGTCCCTGCCCATGGCAGGGGGGTTGGAACGAGATGAGCTTTAAGGTCCCTTCCAACCCAAACCATTTTATGATTCTATGATTCTATGACATCACTTCAGACAGCAGCCAGGACTAAGCAGCAGCTTACACCTGACCCACCAGGTAGCCAGAAGAAGTCATGTCAGCAGCCAGAAGAAGCAGCTGCTTATTGTCCTGAATTCTTTTATAAGCTTTTCCTGACACACCAGATCAGACTATCCCTACACATTCTTCATAGAAACAAACAGGTCTTGGAAAAATCTACTTTCACTTTGTACCAACAGCAGCTACTTTTCTCACCCTCACTTCAAAATTTGGCCAGATTTAAGGGGAACTGAGAATCTTCTGTTTCCTGGGCAGCTTCAGGAAGGAGACAGGGACGCCGTTGTGAAGGGTCACTTCTTCCAAAAGCTGGCAAGCTTCTGCACATCCCTGCCAGGCTATGTATAAACTGGAAGCACTTCCATAAAGACTCTTAGTTGGTTTTGAACCTGATTCCATTTAAACAAGCTCTTATTTAAGAAAAACCAGTGCTCATTTCAACTGGAATTGCAGTTTGCCCCTCAATATAAACTGCCACATACAGGTTGCAGCTGCACCCCCCAGCACACAGAAAGTTCCCGTCTGCGGCAGAGGAAGAGCGAACTGTCCCTGCAGTGCCAGCAGCTTCATAAAATAAATACAAGTGGGAGCCGAAACAAAAAGATGACTGTAAAAGCCATGGGTTTTTGTTCCAGGTTTGCTCTGGCTTGAGCAGAAACGGGCCCCAATGGATCATTTTTTTCCCACAAATAAGGGATGTTGACACTTAACACAACCTACACAAGTGTTGACACTCACAGCTCTCACAATGGAGTTGACGTACCAACGTACCAGTGGTCCGTGCAGCCAGGCAAACTCCAGGCAATTACAGACCGAAATGAAACCAGCTGTTTGATCTTAAAGGTCCCTTCCAACCTAGACAATTCTGTGATTCTAAGAAATAGAATCTAGCTGAGCTACCATTTTTGATGCATCTATGAAAGAACCACGTAGGACATACAGGGTTTAGGACTAACAAATAAACTTCCAGAAATAGTTCATTTGGGAAAATTGCAACAGTGATATCTAAACGGTTCCCTACCTCAGGCCCCAAGACGCACATTACAGGAGGGCAGTTGTCGCCTCTTTGGCAGTGTACAACCAGTGATTTCACATCCATCAGGCTGGAGCGCTTCAGCCGCATCCATGCCAGAAGCACCGCAGTCGGCCAGCCATACGGCTCTGACAATGAATGCTCTTTTCTTCAGTTGTAACTACGGGCCATTACCTTTCACTTAGAATACATTTTAAAATAAATAAATGTATAGAGTACCAAGTGATTTAAGGGAATGTTCTCCAGACGTACACTAATATCTCACCCCCAAGAATCAAAATTAATTGGAGGAGGAAGAGTATTTTAATTGATATGTCTCTATATTGTAAAATGGCACTTGAGTGACAGGCAATTACACATCAAGCAGTTTCTATTACGTAGTGTACAGCGGAACAGATACAGCAGGAAGGAGAAAAATACACCAAGAAATAAAATTTGTGTGCACTGTCTGTATGATCAATGCAAACATAACCACAAACATTTGCATTAGAATAGTGCAGTAAATAACTACCCCACAGCTGAGACATTTACAGCTGCATTAGTAAACGCTTTTTCACTTCTCACAGGGAGGATGGCAATTTATTAAACCGAAACAAGACATCTTGCAATCACCATGTTGTGCTTTAATTAGGAAGGATCCTTCTGAAAGCAAAGCAGAGGGCTAGGTGACCCAGCAGGTCCTTTCCATCCTAGCTATCCAGGAGCTGTGATTCACCGCACTTAAGACTACTGACTGTAGAGAGGCTTAAATCCTTTGATGAGCATGTGGCCGTGGACTGAAAGGCAAGGCTGCGGGCCAAGACAAGCCCATCACACCCAGCTTCCCACAGCCCCGCACCTGACAGCAGCGACAGCACACCAGCTGGCATAACTGTACATTTTGGAGCGATGCCACCCATTTGTTTGTTGCATTTATTTATTTCCAGCTGAGCTACAGGACAGATTTCCCATATAGAAATGCTTGTAGTTTTATTCAGAGGAGAAAGAGGAGGATGGCTGTTACTCTGTACAAGAGGGGAGATGAATTGCTGCTGGAATAGGACGTGCCACATCTCATCCCACAGCCCGAGCCCCACCACACCAATGAAGCCATTTCCCTCCTCACCTCCTCACCCCAAGAAGTGGAGAACCCAAATACAACCCGTTTGGAGGAAGGTTGCTCAGTCGTATGGATGAGATACTTTCCTGCTGCAAAGACTAGAAGAGTAAAGGGTGGGGAAGATGATTGAAGAAGGGTAATATAATCCATGCTGCTGGGATCCTGGAAGGCAAACTGGAAGCTTGCCTGAAGTCAGAACACCCACAGGTTTGTATTCCCAGATATATATGGCGAGCATGTTCCTAAGAATACCTGCGAGGAGAGATCAAAAGCTGGAAATGTGGGATACCAGATCACCATGAGATAGGTAGTCATCACTCACGAAAGTCTCAAGTGCTTCAAACCCAGTAACACTGGGTAAAACAGGTAAAAGCATAAGGATTAACATTTTAAAGCCAAACACCTGGTTAATGTTTAATGTTTAATACCTGTCCCACTTGTCATCTGACATCATTGATGAGTTCAGATGAGACAGGGACTTCAGTCTTTAATACAGGGTCAGTTGCCATCAGAGCTCCTGCCAGCCTCGATTAAAGCTGATGGGCCAACAGCCGGGCACTACAATAAGCCATGGTGGCTGCCGTGGGTCCCCTCCACCCTTCTCCACCAGCGCAGGGGACATGGAGGAGCTGCTGGGGCTGCACCCTTTGCATCAGAGTGTCAGGCGTGCGTTAAATAAGCAAAGGCTTTGAGGTTTGTGTTTTGGTACAGGCTTTGGACAGAAGCCCTCTCAAAACCCATACTGTTTTGAAGTCTCTTTTTGATCTTTTATCATTTTGAGTAATACGTAAATATCCCAACAGATCACTTCTTGGTCACCTCAAGACCACCACAACCAGTAAAATATATAGCCTGCTATTAAAGCTAGAATTACCCAGCGCTACTGGACAATCTCTTTTGCTCTGGGAGCAGAAAGAGAAGCCGGTGTGCGTTAACACCTTCCTGCGGTCAGATCACGATTACTGATTGATACAGCTGTTATATTTGCACACAGCTGGAGGCGTGGAGAAACCCTGCTCCCTGCGGGGCACAGGCTGTATTTTACCTGTCTGCCTTGGAGTCTGAGAAGACGAGAACATTGCTGAACTTACAGACAACTTGCCATGGGATGGTGGCAGTGGTACAATGATGTCTAGCGAACTCCAAATTACTTACAGAAGCCCAAGCAGCTGGGCTGCTCTTGTGCAGATGTGTAACACCCAGGAGGCAAGGGCAGGATGTTTTCCCTGGAAGGCAACAGCAAACAGAGTGGGTTCAGCATCTGTTTTAAAAGGTCCTACCTCTGTCAAACTTCTGGGCAAAGCCTGTTTGCCTGAGACTTTGCAAAGAGCGAAGTGAGCATCAAAGCTCTCCTCCGTTTTGTAGGTCAGGGAGGCTTTGGGGTTGGTGCCGTGTCAGCTCGCATGTATTCTGTAAAGTGTGTTTTAATTTTTCATTACAACAGCACCTACAGACTTTGATTGAAATAAATAATGAACAAATTTGTATCATGAATCTAAGAATCACTCTCTTCTGGTCCCCATCACGGAAAGGATTTTCTTCCCTCTGACAAGTGTTAATGCATTTATGCCCTAGTTTCCCACAGTGGATGTCACTATTGAAGTGTCAGGAAGGAAGGTTAGAGCTGCCTTTTCAGACTGCTCTGTCAGCCTCAGCAGTCCGTTTTGGATGAAAACATCCCGGCAGAACACAGGCTGAGAGAAGGCTGGATTTTAAACAGCACAGCAAAAGTCTTTGTGTTGCGTATGATTAAAATGTAACATTGAATAGGTCTTTTTCCCCAGCCTGAGACAGGGAGGAGGGCTCCACTCTGTAAAATTACAGGGTTTTTTTGCAGAATGGAGGAAGTTTCACAAGTCTTTAATGTAGTTAGAGACGATTTTCTACGCTTTTCTCATTTTTCAATGCTGTTCTTTCCAGCAACTCCCCCGGCACCAATCCTGACAGGTACTGCTCCATTTCTGAGACCTGCCAGAGGACAGCTAGATGTTCACCTTAGTGGGACTCCAAAGCGGTGCCTACCTTCACTTCTCATGAAGCAAAAATGGCCAAAACCAAAACCCAGCGGGATTCAGATGCTCTGTTTGATTTGAACCATTCTGACTGTGTGAATCATGATAATTTTAATAAGCACAGTTACTCGGGGAAAAAAAAATAAATCAATTATCAAAACCAGCCTTACTGTAATTTCAAAGTTTTGCCAAATCAGTTTAATACAATTCCATTTCAAGAAGAATTTAGATTAAGCGCACACAGTAAATGCTGTAACCCACCCAGGTACTAATCCCCTTCGCAAACTGTCTAACACTACAGGGAAAGTTAATAAAATGCTGGCCAAATCAAACAGTAATGAAATTAAAGCACAATTGGCAAGGCTTACCGCAATGCTTTAGCAGTGTCTCTGGGAGACTGCACCAAAGAGGAGCCATTGCAATTAGCCAGGTATAACAGGAGAAGTATTAGATTGCGGAATTAGAGCTGCTCCCACCTCCCTCGCAAAACTTTACAATGCCAAGGCAAGGCAGCAGTGTCAGTGCATGGATACTAGATTAGGAGCCCTTTTCAAACAGAAAAGGATAATTACTTTATCCTGAAGACTAAGTACAAATTAATTTTATTCGCCCGAACCGCCTTTGTCATTGCTGGAAGCTGCTGCTGAAGGACCACAGCCTCTGCCCTAGATGACACCACATCGCATGCAAATCTCCGGCTCAGTACGGTGGTGACTGCATGAGATACGATGTCTTGTGACATGGCGAAAGTCAGATTAGACATTCGACCTTCAGGCTATCAGCACGCTTATCAGTTTAGTGACATATATTAATATCACCATTTTTAATTAAGACAACATAAAATAAAGAGCAATGCTGCTTCATCCATTGCAGGTCTGTAGTAAAATGCAATACTCACGTAATCGCTTTTGTACATGATCTAGTTAAAATTAGGCAGGAGAGCTGTTACTGTAACGTGTGGGTAATAGGAGTGGAAACCTGAGACTCACCAAAGCGAAGCCACTGCACGTCATCGCAACCCCGGCAGGGCCAGGCACGCCGCTTGGGAGTAACAAAAACAGGGGATCATACGTAGTACAACCCACAGACCTTAAGGAGCGAAATGCAGCTCATTACAATGGTATTGTTTCGACAGAAACAAAGCCTGGATTAGTCATTCGCGGCTGTTATTTTCACTCCATCAGTGATGGGGTCTGTCGGTGCTGGATGCGCTGCCCCGCACGGCGTAAGGCAGCACCAGGCTTCCCCCGGCCTGACCTCAGAGCCAGCTGTCACGTGCACAGGGGGGACAAATTCAGAAAAATACTCTTTTTTACTCCCTCTCTGCATACATTAACCTATGTGCTTATTCCTGTTTACATTATGAGATGTATGCCATAAAAGTGCTTACAGGATGTGTATTGCAGCCAAGTTAATATTGCTGTTGGAGCCTCAGCCTCTGCATTTCCTGACTTAATGCTGCCCAGTTAAAACTTCTTTTTTTTTTTTTTAATTCTGCATTTGTCTAATGGAGCTTATTAGTGGTTTGAACCCATTTAAGGTAAGAATGCTCCACCAAGCACCTATTAACACCTGTGAGAAATCTAGTAGCTTGTTCTTTAACAAGCCCTACACCAAAGACAATAACAACATTCAGAAATATTATTTGGTATAAGAATGTGTACAAATTTAGCAAAGAAAGGTACTTTTACTAATAACATTCAGAAACTATTTAGAAACGTGCCTGCATTATAAGATCTTTTCATATGTTACTCGGAAAAAAAATACACAGCTTCTCATTTAGGGCAACTCAACCGACCTTTCGAGAGTCAGGGTGTGCTGTGTACAAGAACTATAGTTGGAACAGTAACCAAAAGAAAAAATAAAACCAAGTTCTTGTTTTTTTTTTTTCACAGATGTCATGGCTTGGATTTTAAAGGCAGGAAGTAGAGAGGAGTTGTACTTAAGCTGAACGACACATTTCACAAGGCTTGTGCAGATGAGCTAAGGCAGACGGACCTTTCATAAAAGCCTCTTCCTACCTCCAGACACACCATGCACTCTTGCACCCAGATGGACTGCTGCACAGAGATGTTTCTTTATCCCATAAAGCTACTGAAAAGCTAGCAAGGCACCCACAGCAATATTGTGAAGGCCCGCAGCACCTTTTAAATTTGGCCCTGACGACACAGAGGTTTGATGTCACCGGCATTGCAAAAAAATCCCTGCGATGCAAGATAGCTGCAGCTCTGTGCGCTCCTAGGAAAGCCTTTACAACATCACTTGGACTTTGACCTTCTCTCCCCACCTATTTCATCTGAATTGAGAGAACCAGAGTCTTGATTTCTGCCCCGGGACTCCTGTGCATCCCTGGCTGGTATCAGCCCCGTTGTGCCCCCGGCAGAGCTGCTGGCGGCTGCCTGCGCCAGCTGAGGAGCCTGTAAACCAGACTAAACATCTACTCACACCTCAGGGCTTTTTATTTTTTTTTTTTTAGACTAGCGATCCCCTGTCAACATTGTAAAGGGAACACACACAAAAGAAAAGACCTCATGTCATGAAAATTGAAAAATTGAAAGACTTTCAGGTCTTTTTTTTTTTTTAAATAAAACGGAAACAAAAAAAAACACATCCCACTTCTGTAAAATGTTCATGAGTTTTATAAAAGTGAAAAAAATAGGTTTCCTCCAGGCTAAGCACTGAATAATTTTAAAGAAAAAAAGACTTCAAAGACACATTTTACACTATATTTGCATTCAGGCATTTTGTTTTTCAGAAAATTATTACCTCAGTAATATTGCAGGCTATTCTTACCTGCACTGTGAGCTTTGGCTACCCAGAAGCTAATTTGTCCAGCGCAAGACCCTTGCAAGAGAGGGAGAAGCCACTCTCAAATGGCAAAGTTTGTGAGTCATCTCAAGGGATTAGCACAATATTTGCAAGGACGTGCATCCTGGACATGAAAGTGAGCATTGCAGAGGATGTACAGTTTGCCTTAAAATGAAGGCAGAGAAACTTAGACGAAAGCAGTCGAGCACTCTGACAAGATCTGCCCACAGCTGATCCTGCTGCCCCTTTGCCAGGAGCAAAATGAAGCCCAAGCCCTGATGGCCCCAGCAAAATTGAGGGGCTAAAGCAGAGATGCTGGGGATTGTGCTTGGACCCACGGCCACTGTGCTGGCCAGAGGGCATCTACCCCTCGTGTCAATGCCCCCTCACCTCCCACAGTCCCCAGGGACGAGGAAGCGAAGGCGTCTTGGGGACATCTCCTCTCGCACGGCCCCGCTGTGCTCTTTCCAGACAGAAGCAGAGAAGATCTGACAGCCCGTTGAGAGAAATTCATGAGCATTGCAGATCATTAAAAGGCGATGGAGGGAAAGCACCGAGGTTAACGGGATGGGCTATATTAAGCCTATTTATAGCTTTATGGCACCTTCAAAGGGGCATCAGAGCTTTCTGCAGCCGAGTGTAATGGTCAGATAGTTACAAACTGACACAGGTTTAAGAGAGTACCCCAGGCCGCCCGAAGGAGAGGCAGCACAGTTAACTTCAGAGTTTGAGGTCAGCTCTTGATGTTTTCCTCATACGCATCTCATCCACTACCGCTCCCAGGCTTACAACACGGCATATATCACAGCCTGCTTTGTGCGGACAAGAGTATTTAATGACACAGAGAACTACTTTCTGATGATTAGGGGGAAAAAAAATCAGCCAGATGTTTCATGCTGTCTGATTTTATTAGACTGCTGCATACAGGGAAGAGGGGGGAGGACGGTGTTTTTATGTGACTACCTTTTTTTGCACATACCCCTGGGCCCTGCTGCACTGCAAGACAGTAAGACGCGTTGTCACCACATGACCTAATCCACAGCACAGGGAGACAGCACAAAGTGTCACAGCAGGTGACGGAGCTGCCGCTTGCCCTCCAGGCAGGCACACCTGGGTCAGCAGAGCAAGGGCAGGGCAGAGACCCTGCGAGCACCCCCAGACCAGGGGATGCACCCCCACTGACCCCCAGGGGAATGAAACCCCACCGACCCTGAGGGCATGGACCCTACTGACACCTGCCCCACGGACCCGCAAGGGGATGCCCCCCACTGGCTTCTGGGCATGGAGTCCTGCCGGTCCCTGGGGGATGCACCCTTCTCACCCCTGGGGATGGAGCCCCCAAGATGATGAGTTACGCATCCCACTGACCCCCTGCAGCGGGGCTGCACCCCTCTGGCCTCCTGGGGTTGGGTTATGGGGGAGGAACCCCACTCACACGCGGGGGCAGACGAAGCGCCCAGCCACAGGGTGGGGGACGCACCCTGCCGACCCCAGGAGATGGCGCCCCCAGGGTAATGGGACAGGCACCCACCGACCCGTGAGGCGGACCCTCGCTGTCGCCGGCGTGGGGGCTGCACTTCACCGACCGCCGGGGAATGAAGCCCCCGCTAGCGCCGGTGGCGGGGGGGGATGACTTCCGCCGACCCCCGGGGGATGCGGCCCCCCCTCCCCGTCCCGCTGCGGCATCGCTGGGGCGGGGGGCGCAGAGCCCAGCCCAGCCCCGTCCCCGCGGCAGCGGAGCCTCCAGCGGGGCAGGCGCTGGCCTCCCGCCGCCACCCCCCCGCCCCGGCCCGCCGCCCCGCGCCGCCGCCGCGCTCGCCACTCACCTCGGCGGGGGGACGGGGCGACCCGCCGCCCCGACACCTGCCCGGCGTCCCCGGGGCAGGGCGGACCCCGGCCCGGCGCCGCTCCCTCGCCGCCTGCCCGTGCTGCTCGCCCGCCCCGGCCCGACCCGACCCGGCCCGGGGAGCGGAGCGGCGGGGGCGGCCCCGGCGGGGCGGGCGGCGCGGGGATCCCGGGAGGGGCGGCCCCGACGGGGCGGGCGGCGCGGAAGCCCTCGGCGGGGCGGTGCTCGGGCGGGGATCCCCCCCCTCCCCGGGACCCTCCCCGGCACCCACTGGTCGGCGGCGGCAGCGCCCGGTGTCAGCTCGGGAGGCGGCGGAGGCCGTGGGAGGGGGGGTGTCGGTAACCGTGCTGCTGGGGGGGGAGGGGTGGAGAGGGTGGGCGGCTGGGGCTCCAAGAGTTGCTCGAAATCTCCGTCCCCCGAGCAGCAGGCGTTGTTCTGTGCAGGTTTTTAATATTTTCGGGCACGTCGGGATTTTTCTAAGTCCTTTAAATGTTTCCCTTGTATCCCTTTTATCTCCTGTTCTCGCTCAGCAGGCAGTGCTAGTTCCAACGGGGATTTAAATGAACAGTGAATTACCCGTTGGTTTGTTTTTGGTTTTTTTTTTTTAAACAAAAGGCTAGAAGAATCCTTCTTTAATTTAAAAAAGTTCCTTTTTTACTAGAAACTTAGGATTACTAAAATGAAAGTACATTCTGAAATGTTTGGTTGCTTTTTCTGGTTCACTTTTCCTAGGCACTGCAAAAGGAAATGGTCAGCGGCTCTGTTTCTCTGTTTTCTTTCAAGCCACAGTCCCTTCCTGACTCATGCCCCCATACAAGGCTCAGGGAGTGCGTTTCCAGTACTGCTGTTCTAAAATTAAATCTAAAAAAAAAAAAAAAAAAGAATTCAACCAAAGTGTCTCTAAAGTATTGTCTTTATTAAAGACTCTGTCAGGTAATCACGTTACGATTTGGCCCAGATGCTCTGCCTATCACTCCTTTGAAGATGATTGCTCATGACTGCAACGTCTGGGCTGATAACTAAATCAAGCCCAGCGTTTAAAGCGGAGGGCTGTCTAGAGGCACTTGTTGCAGTGACAGGCTTGGCACGAGGTACCAGGCGATGCCTTAGGATACTTCAACATGCAAAGGATGCCGTTACTTGAGCCGAATTCTTCTGTAAATGCAGAATACTTCCATGAAAACAAAATAGTATCACAGAGCGCGCTCTCGACCACACTCTGTGCAGAGCAGGGAGGTTTTCAGTGCTGTTGGCCAGGCCATAGCATGCAATGAGGAAAAAAACCCAACAAACCACCAACCCATTCCACTCTGCTGAACTCTGGGATGAAGCACAAAAAAAGTGTGTGATTCCTGACAGTGACCTTGTTTCAGTGAGGAAATCCCAGGCACACGGAGCAAGTAATAACGGCTGGAACTGGTGGCAGAGCAGCTCCCGGGAAGCAGCACACCAAGTTTTCCACCAGCGCCATCGGCAAACACACCAATGTCACACCAGGTCATAGCTCAGGAGGTTCTCTCAGGAGGACCACGTCCCACCACGTTTTGTCCCCTGCATCCTCACGATGAAGTGCAATCCCAGTAGGTGGTTCCCTGCATGGATGGCGTTAATCCCACACACAATTCCATGAAACTTCAGTGAAAACAGCTTTGGGGGTGTATGAAGTTCTGCCACCCCACAAGACACCGTATGGCTAATGCTGCCCCATGCCCCTGTCAGAGTGCCAGGTCACAGCGGATCGAGGCCCCTCCAAAAGCACTGCTACAGTATCAGACTGATTCAGCCTCTGTCCGTGATTTTTTCACCCTCTTTCCAGGGTCCTGCCTTTGAACAGTGCTCTGTTCATTATTTATCTGCGTGAGAACAGCCGTGCTTGCAAATGATTCCTCCGTGCTGCCAGGTAGTTCTCTGGAAATGGTGCTGGCTCACGACAGCAAGATGGATGATGAGGCAAAGCAAGAGAAACGCTGAGAATCATTCCCTTTGACTCCCAAGTTCAAAAATGTGATTATGTCCCGGTAGGACATGAAAAATCCCCAGGGGTCCCACAGCACCTCGGGATAGCAGCCCAGAGCGCTGAGCCCTTATTTCAGAGCACGGCTGTCCCCTGCGATCAATTCTGGCAGGAAATAATAGCCAATAGCCATGCAAATGTGAGGATTAACTTCATCATCAGCAGCAGCAGCAGCATATAGATCAGAATCCCCAAAACGTACATGCACTAAGGTCCGATTACCCATTATCTTCATTTTCAAAGGTCCACAGTCCGGCCTGTTTGTACAGCTCACTGCTAAGACAAGGGAGCAGATTATGCCTGAACCCCTTCTCATTCAAATCAGAGCAATTCTGTTCATTTCAGCGGTTGCACTAATGTAGAAATGGCATGGAAAGGGACTTTGCTTTATCTTCCTTATCGCCCCCACATAACAGTATCATTTAAATCTCTCTAAAGTCAGTCATACGTGTTTCCCCCATTTTCTGCACCCATTGTAAAATAACGAGATAAAGCCCTGAAGGTTTGGTGTTCCTGCTGCAAAGCGTTTGGCTTCTGGCAGGATTATACCATGGAAGGAAAGCTGATGCTCATAAACAATGCCTTTTGCTAAGTACTGTCATAGGCAGCAGTTGGCATTCAATTTTGTAGTGTAAATCAATCATTGCTTATATCTTCTGATACCAGGCCAAAAGGTAGAAAAGACATTGTGCTGTATGTGTGTTGGGTTTACTCGGCAGATCTCTATGGAAAGGTCAAATTTATCTACAACTGGAATCAGTAATTCTGGAGGCTGCCAGCAATATTTCACATTCTCCTCTTACACATCTGAGAAATATTATTTTTCTGCTGCTCTTCCTGAAGGTTATGCACCTCTACTGCAATGTGAACATCAAAATCCTAATTACATGTGGTTTCCTGAGTATGGATCTCCCAACACTGACATATAGGATTTGCAGTACTCATATTTTGCAACCTGGTCAAATGTCAATAGCATCAGTGGCATTCTGTGGTTTTCTCGGACACCAGCTGAGTAGAGATTAAGTATATTCCTTAGTGTTTTCCACACTTCACCTCCCAGAGAGTGCCCAATATCTCTTCTTATTTAGCTTTAGATAAAGGAAGGACGCTGAAAGTAAAAGAGTTTTCTGGACCCCACAGGAACCTGGAAGAGGAGCTGAAGCCCAAGGAAAAGGGGGGAAACCAGAAAGCAGGGAGAAAGATCAATTTAAGCCAATGGTATAATATTCAGCTTTCAGGCATCAGACGCCGCTCAGATCATATAACCTCATGTGGCTGTTATCAGTGGGACCAAGTTTCAGTAGCACGTTTTCAGAAACCTGGCATATTTTCAGAGTTGCTACACAGCAGATTCTACTCACCCTAACAACGTTTTATCCCGATGCCAGCTTCAGCAATCTGTAATTTTGTCACATTTTCCGAGCACAAGCAGGATGCTCTGCTCTGACCCATGCCACCCTGGCAGTGTCCATCTTCTGCTGCACTCTGGGGGCAGCGGGACAACATTCAGCAACCCAGGCAGATCTGCTGAGCTATCACCTGCCCTCAGCTCTCCCTGAAATCCCCAGATGTGGGGGTTCACATTATTCTGAAGTTTTTCGGTTGCTGATTTGATGCTGCTTGGGTCTAGTTCGGTGGCTTGGGGACAAATTGGCAGCAAGCAGAGCAGACATCGCAAATGAAAAAGCACATCATCTGCATACCCAGGTGGGATGTACATAATGCTGCCATCACTGACACTACGAAGTACCCCGATATTTGCTAAGTATCTGGGGCTGATTGACCTGAATTGTGACTTTCCCCCAGCAGCTTCCAAAATTCAGGCTGAGATCTAAAACCACAGTGTTGACTCCTGACCTGTTGTGAGCTCTGATAGCAAGACTTGTGTTTTCCTGTGCTTATGAAAGAAAACTGAGACCCTTCATCTGTAATATTGCTCCTCTCCCTTCTCATCTCTGCCCTTTATACAGACACACACACCCTCCCGTGTATATAGCTGGTGTAAAATAGACCAAGGAGAAGCCACCACTGGCTGTGCTATTACAATTTCCATTCACGAGGAGACTAAAATGAACTATCCTGTTGATTTCCTTATCTACGTGAAAAAATTAACCAGCATGATTATGGTAATAACCTAGAGTTATCTTCATCCTCAGGTGGGCACACTGTTCCAGTTTTATTTGGAAATAATTATTTCAAAAGCAGAGCAATTTTTCCAGGATGGTGTCTTACTCTGGAAGAGCCTGTCCGTACGGCCTCCACTGCAGCAGCAGGGACTGTGATTTGCTTTGCTTAAGCAAAGCCCAAGAGAGGGAACACATTACATATGTCTCCTCCATAACATGCTGCAGTAAATATGAGACTAAATGGGCTGAATTAGAGAAATCCTGGAAGTCGGATGGAGCCGCACACAGAAAGCAAACAGTCATGCCAGGCTCAGAGCCACAGTCACAATTCAGCTCTGCACAGCCTTATATCATCTGTAATAAGGACACTCCACTTTGTCCCAGCTTTAATTTGGATTACCGGCTACAAATGGGAACAACAACAAAAATGATGCTGATCCAATACTTTTTTACTGCCTTTTGAAACCCACTACATCTTCACAGCAAGGGGGAAAATACAAGCTAATAGCTGCGAATCCATCAGCAGGGATTTCTCTCCACTTACGTCTTTCCGCTTGTGTCTCCGTAGACCGACTGCAAGATTTACTAGGATGTAAAGTTCCGCAGATGCAATGGGTTTCCCCTAGAGCACAAAAGTGGGTAACCCTTAAGAAGTACTTAGTTTAAATTAGCACAAAACACAGAAGCACAACTGCCTCCAACATACCAGGGGGTAGAGAGCAAAAATGATGCTATCAACAAGATCTATACTTTGAAGTGAGAAAATATACACTTAGATACACTTAATGTAAATTGTTTGTGGATGCCACCCACTAAATTATTCGTTTGCTGCAAAAGTCTAAGATATGTACTCTATATAAATACTGTAACGGACCAAAAAAAGTCAATAGTAATGGTCAAAGTGTCTCAGATTCACTCAGCTACAAATCTTCGTAGAAACATTAGTTTTCCAAGCTCCTGAGGGCAAAAGCCTCTCTAAGATTATTTTGCAATATATATAAGATACAGTTCTCTAAAGACTCTCTTCTATATAATTCCAAGATCAACAGTTGCTTTGATTTTCATGGTATGAGATATCAGAGGTCAAATTCATCCATTGGATGCACTTGACTGTAGATAGAATATTTGCAGAAACCGAAGAGGTAGATACAAAAAAGTCTAAATTTGAAAAAAAAAAAAAAGAGGTCCTAAAGATCATCTGAGAGATTCTCATCAAGACTTTTTGCCAATTTGTTTTGCAAATCAGTCATCTTCCTCTTATGATTGTGCAGTGGCTATCACACCTGCTCTGATGCTGTGTTTATTTTTCTTTGAAGTAATAAAGTTTGGATTTCTTTGATTTCTATTTTTAGGCGATCAACTCTTCATTCCTGCCTTTGTCTACAGCGGCGCTTCTGTGTGTTTTAGGATTTGTTATATTTCCTTGTTTAGTATGTGGGCACAGACAGAGTCATTTAATGTTTCAAAGCATCTCCTTCAACTTGAATGTCATCTTTGCAAAAAAAAAATCTCTATTTGTGCATAACTGCTGGAGAAATGAGAATATTTTATTCACAGCAGTTGTTGAGTGTCTGCTGTCTTGTCGGGATGGTAAGAAAAACACTAAACACTGATGAAACCCTTTCTTGCATGGAACTGGCACCAAGGGAGTTATAAAATAACTGTGCAATAGATACCAAGTCCTGCTTGAGCGTTGCCAAAGCAATCCGTCGCCAGGGGAATGTCCACAACCTTAATGCACAAATAGCAGAGTCAGTGCCTAATCAGTATTACATTAATCAAGGCCTGCGCAAAGAGAAGTGTTTTAAGAGACTAGCCAAGTCTTGTGGAAGCACTGCCCAACAGCTGGCCAGCTGCCGGCACTGCCCTACTCCCAGGTCCTGGCGTCGCTCCTGCTTTCCCCAACACGGCCGCCTTCATGGTCCGCCAGAACCAAGGGATCAGCCCGGTTTCATAGCGCAACCCACCAGCCTGATGTCCTCTCCTCACAGGAGCGGGAAGCACTTGCTGCAGACAAAGCCCATAAACAGCCTACTCTTTGTTCAATAAACCACTTGTCACACATGTTAATCGTTATAATCTTTTGCAGTCAGATAGTACCACTCATCTGATGAGCTCAGCCTACAAATTTAGCTTGGATCTGGTCTGGCGTCTGCCTTCAAGTATGCTTTGATTTGAAAATTATGTTAAAACTCTGCCTGGAATTGTTTCTGTGTGTGCATGTGGGTCTGTGTGTGTCTGCACACATGGGCAGAAATTCCTAATATTTCGGTACTGTTTGAATGAGCGCTGAGCACCGCAGCCCATCTGCCAGTAACTGTATTTCCAAACTTGGAAAAAAAAAAAGAAAGGAAGAGATATTTTAATCCTTTTGCTCACAACGGCAGTGATTTCTCTGGAAATTCAAGCAGCTCTGAAAGGGATGTACTGTTTTCAAAGGCAGCTCTCACTCAACAGGTTTTTGAATTTTCTATAACTCGATGTCTTAATATTCTACCATGTCAAATAAGGACAAAAAATACATCTTTATCTAGACAGGGTCCATATGGCAGGTGCTTTCCAAGACATTTGGAATCTCAGATGTAAAGTGCTAAAGAAAGGCAAAATAATCTTATTAGATGAGGGCAAGGCAAAAATGAAGTGCACTGTCAGAGTGTCTTTGTGGATCATGAATGTCTCTGTGACACTGCATACAGAGATCTGGTGTTCAGGAGAGAATTCTTAGTTTAATCTGTCAGTTTTTACCACTGTTGTGTGTGCAGCATCCTTTTCTTTGTTCCTAGAATTGTTGGGGTTTCTCTGCAAATTGTATTTGTTACACTTGGAAATTCTTCATCAGAAGAATTTTCTGCAAAAAAAACGCAAACCCACCACTACTTGCCTGGGCTGCAGTTAGTATTTCTTTATCACACACCCCTTACACAGACACAGCAGCCTTTTCTGAACATCTTTTCATTTAGGTTTTTGCACTGTAATAGTTCCTTTTGTATTTCTTGCACTTAGGCAGTAAAAAAAAAAAAAAAAAAAAGAGAGAGAGATATCCAAAGCTAACAAAGTACAAATTGGCTAATGGAAAAAGCTGCACACTTGAATTTTTGTCATCCTCAGAGCATGTGATGTGAAGTCTTGTGAAGCAGCAGAAGTCTCTCATAAGTGCTCCCAAACCTGCCTTCAGTGGTCATTTCAAGCAACTAATATTTCGTTTCCTTTTTAAGTAAAACATTCTGTTATTCAGCTTGAACTACCTGGGGTCTAGAATTTCAGAAAAAGCTAATAAAAAAGTTTTCTACACAGTTCTATTTTTGTATCAAATCCAAAGCACTGCGAGCCAGAGCTGTTACTTCAAATGAACATTCTTCTGTGTCATTGAGACACAGGTGCATTGTAACAAGCATAAGAAATCCAAAGGACCAGTGAACCAAATAAATCATCAGAAATCCTGATAGAGAGGGAGAGACAAAGAGACAGACCTAGAAAATTAAACTGCTACACTGCTCCTGAAGAATTGCAATTTACAGCGATAAAAAACGTCCTTGCAAATAACATCATTGAAAACTTCCAAGAGCTGAAATGTCAAATACTAATGCAATTCTGCTAAATATCCCCCATATAAATCCCACTTCAGTGACATTAATGAGTGAGAAGGCAGAGAATTACCATCCGGAGACCCGAGCAGGGGAGGAATGGAGATGTGCCTGAAGAGAGGAGGATCCGGCTAAGGGCCAGAATTAGCAGCCCATTACACTCTCCAGCCTGGTGAATTGGCACATGGAAGTGAGTCAGCACTATATCTGTTTACACTCCTATTTCTTTCCAAGAGAAGTAGATGAACGAGCCTTCTCCTTACCATGAATCCGTCGGGTTTAATGGAAGGCCTAGCCTGATTTTGAGTTACTTTGCTTGAAGGAAAGAAGTGCAAGTGCCATAAACACCATGAATATCAAAGAGGTCTAAGTGTTGCTTGTGTTATACAAGGGGCTGTTATGCAGGCAGCCAAAGGCTTTTACTTCATTTTTTTTTTATTTTTTTTTTAATACTTCATAGCCAATTTGCAATCTGAAATGGTACCAGGGCCAAAGGGTTGCAGGGGCAAACCCACCGCTCCCCACTGGCACCACAGGAGAGGAAAAGGCAGTGCAGCCATGTAAGCTCCCAGGCCATGTCCCACATGCCCACTTTGTGAGCTGGGGATGGAGCAGAGGCACAGGAGCCACCTGCCTCTCAGTTGGTTTCTCAGCTGGAGGCCATCAGAGAAACAGCCCCCATCAGGTCTTTTTTACAAGGGGCCAGATCTGCATGGGAGCATCCGTGGGCTGGTGAAAGCCATGGCCTTCAGTGCCTTGTGTGACAGTCTGGGCTCTGCAAAGTCTTTGTCTTGCAAAGCAGAGAGGTTCCTGCCTGTGTGGAGGCCACTGGTCCATGTCTGGTTACAGATACAACATTTGATAGCAATACTGATTGCAGTATTTTTGAGGTCGTAATTACAGGGTTGGTGGGAGGTCATTGAGCAAAACGCCATTTCTGACGGTGCCAGATTACATACTGGTAGACCCACACCTGACACCTTCCATCAGTCACTTTGGTATTTCTCTCCTTGATGCTCCTCAACAGAGTGATCTGCAAAGTGCCATAGTCCTCCTTCGCATCCCTTCTTGCCCTGGCATCCCATCTGCTGTGGGGCACCTGTATGGCCACCCATCTCTGCCCAGCCTTGTCTCATCCTTTCCCTGTACAGTCATTCCTGCCTGTATGCATCTGAATGGTGTTGGAGAAAGCACACATGGCCCCAAGACCATGATTCACCAGCTTAGATCAACACAGATATGGTGATGACGTCAACTGGCATTCATTTAAATATTATACATGTGAATATTAACTTGCAAAGTTAGTAAGTTGAGTTGCAAACAACTTCTGGCTGGGAGAGTAAGAGGGCTTTTCATAGAATTCATAGAATTGTTTAGGTTGGAAAAGATCCTTAAGATCATCAAGTCCAACCGTTAACCTAGCACTGACAAGTCCACCACTAAACCATGTCCTTAAGTGCCCTGTCTACACATCTTTTAAATACCTCCAGGGATGGTGACTCCACCACCTCCCTGGGCAGCCTGTTCCAATGCTTGACAACCCTTTTGGTGAAGAAATTTTTCCTAATATCCAATGTAAACCTCCCCGGTGCCACTTGAGGCCATCTCCTCTTGTCCTATCACTTGCTAAGGGGGTAAAGAGATCAACCCCCACCTCGCTACACCCTCCTTTCAGGCAGTTGTAGAGAGCGATAAGGTCTCCCCTCAGCCTCCTTTTCTCCAGATTACACAACCCCAGCTCCCTCTGCTGCTCCTCATAAGACTTGTGCTCCAGAGCCCTCACCAGCTTCGTTGCCCTTCTCTGGACACTCTCCAGCACCTCAATGTCTGTCTTGTAGTGAGGGGCCCAAGCCTGGAGACAGCACTCAAGGTGGGACCTCACCAGTGCCCAGTACAGGGGGATAATCACCTCCCTAGTCCTGCTGGCCACACTATTTCTGATACAGGCCAGGATGCTATTGGCCTTCTTGGCCACCTCCTTCTTGGCCTTCCACTCTGTATTTCTGCACAGTGTCCAGCCCTGAGGGACCCCAGTCCAAGGCAAGTGGTCTGCTGGGGTCCAACACCCCAACTGAAAGATTGTACTGACTGTGATTCAGTTATCTCTATGGTCCAGCTGTGGCAAAAAAGCCAGCCTTTTGCAGAGAAAATCTCACCAAGAGCAGTACCAAAGCTATTGCTGTGGGCAGATCCCTCTGTTGCAGCATGTCCTTAGCTACCCAGAGCAGCTGAAGTGGAGGAACCCACATTTGCTGCATTTTCTCTACAGCTTAGCTGCCTGTAATGAAAGAAGCAAGTGGATACCAGGGCGCTTCTCAGATGGAGAACTTCAAGAGGAATTCACTGCTCGGCAGCCTAACTCTGCCCATCCTCCGTCTCTCCCAGCAGCACTCCTGCCCTCGTCCCTTTGAGATGCTGCGCCTCTCTATAGAATAAGCGGTGACTGTGAAACCCTGACAAAGGAGAGGGAACTAATGGGATATTTCTATTTCTGGAATTGCCCATTAGAGAAACTATTCTGTGGTACACAGCATGCTAGCGCACTTTAAAAAAATAAATAGGAACAAGAATATTAGCAGAGGAAGCATATGTGGCCCCAAGACCATGACTCATTGGGTTAAATCGACCAGCTGAGGTCAGTGCTTCTATTTATCAGCTTTTAGTTGCAAATAAGGCGAAGGGGACAGTGATTCTATTACTTAAATTTTACATGCTGTGTAAAATACAGCAGTGATTAATGTCTGTAACTAAGGCAGCTAGCTAACTAGATGTGCTGCTTTTAGAATTTGGAAGCTATTTCAAGGTCAAGAGTTTTAGTTTTCTTCCTAAAGTGGGTTTTCAGCTGGTAAAGTGGGCTTCCTACAGATTTCAGGCTCTGTATTTATAGGCAATAAAGGTATTTTGTGCTCTCATCAGCATCCAAAAGCAGACCTGAACTGCAGCTTGATGAGAAAAGCCCCACTAATTGCACTTTCGTGGTCACCCATCCTTCCTTCATTGTGGGACCATGAAAGCATTGACCGTAAACTGATGCCAAACGCGAGGCTATTTTGACAAATGCAGAAAACATTTCTATAATGTGTTGTTGGTTTTCCTTTTGGTGTCCCAAGTTTTGGATACAAAACATCCTCCTCTTTAGCCAGTCTGTACCCTGGTCAGTGTGCAGGGATTTGGATGGTGCAGGTGGGGGGCCGTCGTCCTCAGTTCGCTCATGGGCTGCTGCATCAGGGCACATTGAAACTCAGGCTCAAACAGATGAGGGGAAACCCTCTCTCCGAGGAAGGGACACTTTTGTTGCCAGGACATTGCACGCAGAACATTACAATAGGTGCAAATAACCTTACATTCCTGCTGCCTCATATGTAGAGTTGTTACCATATTCACTGTGAAATTATTCCATTCTGGTTTTTACTGTCAATTAAGAAAAAAAAATAAAATTAAAAAAAATCAGAGGTAGTGCTGATGGGAGGACAGTTTTCCCAGAAGCCCATAAATGTGCCCAGGTACAGTGCATTTGTACAGGAGGAGAGATCACACGTCTCTTGTCTTTCACCAGGAAACTGCAGGACGATGACAGGCCAAGCCTGGAGCAGAAGAGTAACTGCATTATCGCCAGGTACCTCCATTTCCCAGCAGAGAAGCAGAGGTAAGTTAAAGCTGAGCGACTCACCGCTCTCGTTCACCTCCCGCTGCCACATTGGTAAAGAGGGGCTCAGCAGGTCTGTTCAGAGAAAGCCAAGCTCGGCTCAAGTAGGGGAGCTCACTCCAGGGACGAGACGTCAGGCAGAGCCCGGATCGACCGCTGTGGCACAATCCCGTCTCCGTCGGTAAGACAAAGAGCAGTAACAGAGGAAAGACCCAGCCCAACAGCTGTCCTGCCACACAACAGCTGGAGGCAGCCGGTCCCCCTCGCCCCGCGTAGCGTGGATGGGGAAAATACCGATGGGGAGACCACAGGCATCTGCACAAGACGGGCAGCACAAGCAAAGGGTGCAAGGCCGGGACAGGCTTGCCAAGGGTTTACCCACGGCCGTCCCCGGTAAGGAGAAGGCTGAAGGGTCCGTTATCTTATTAACTAACCCCTCCAGGTATTTGGGATGGGGTTTTCCACCTCCCATCATCTCTTCCTTCCCGTCCAGCATCCTCATTCCAGCCTTACTCCTGGCAAGCAGACAAGTTCCGGAGACAAATCCCTGTCCTTCCACGCCGCTCAGCCCCGCACACCCACAGCTGTCTGCCTGCCTACAGCCTCTCAGCAGTCAGACCCAGTCACCGGAATATGTAAAACTTCCTATAGGAATCCTGTAGGCCCACGGTAATTACAGACAAACCGCGGTGCTGGTTGGGGCTGTGCTGTAATTACCAGCAGCAAAGATAAAACCTCCGAGCAGGCTCTCAAGCTATTTAGATTACGGCTCCGCTCAGCTTAGCAACGCTCTCCGCAGCAGCATCCGTCTTTCAGCAGCGTCAGCTGGTTGGTCACCGCACAGGGTTTCACACAGTTCTACCTGCTCCCCCACTCGTCAAGTTTTTTTTTTGAGAGTTTGTTTGGGCTGGTTTGGTTTTGTTTGGATTTTTTTAAGGCCAGCTTCTGTATGAGATATTTTGGTAAGATTTTCTCCCCTAAAGCCCTCACTAGACACTGCTTCCAGGGTTCATACTCATGAATTTCATTATTTTTGATGGAAACTGCATGCATCCCAGGTCCCTGGAGCATTGAGGGGAGGTGATTTAACTACTAATGTCAGTCTGATAATTTTGTGCCTAGGTTTGGAGGCATCCTCTGCGGCCATTTCTCCACTAAGTGCTCTGTGTCTTGAATTTTTCATGGCTAAGGTTTCTATGACTAAGGCATCCAGAAAGTTTGTTCTTTTTAAATACAGGTTAGCTCCCCTTTTATTTGATTTGTGTGGGTGTTATTTTGCTCAACGCTTCGGCATCTTGTGACCCACTTACAGGCTGAAACAGGCTCCAGTGAACTTTCATGCCTTTGTATTCAGGCTGCTCTCCACTTAAAAAAAAACCAAAACCCAAACCTCTTAGGCAACTCTATCCTTGAGTTTTAAATCTGAAACTGCTATTCTGTATAAATGATTTTTTAAAAATGTTATATCCATTCAATTCATGAGTCTCATGGGCTACGAGAGCCAAGTTGGGTCTCAGCAGGGCTTGGGCTGCTGGGCTTGCCTAAAAGGATAAGGAGTGCCAGGGACTGTCATGAGCTTTCATTAGCCCTCGTGAAAGCTCACGTCCCACAGCCAAGAGGGTCACGGACCTAGGGCATCTCCTGATTTACACGTGGTGGTTAGGGTGAAGCTGCTGCAAAGGCTCAGGTGCTCCTCGCCCACCTCCAAATCCTCCCCTGGGCAGCAGAGAACACTGGGAGACCTTCCAAGATCCTTTTGGAAGGAGTTTAAAGGAAAAGGAAAAGAAAACCTACTTCTGTCCCAAAACAACAGTGCCCTTGTGGGGAGCTCTGTTGGTGCCTGGCACTTTATTTTACTGGTATAATTGTGCCAAGAGAATGTCTGTGCTCTTCTGTACTGATATGCCCGTAAGGAGTTTAAGTGGTTCAGTCAGTCTTTGAAGACGTTGTGAGGTGACTTAGTTATGGTGTAAATGCATCTTCAGAGGGAAAATATCACAATATAACAGCTGGGAGTTACAGTCAGGACACCAGCCTTAGAAATGTAGGACACTTGCACAGTATCAGCACCAGGTTAACCTCACCCAAATAAAGCTAGCGAAGCATGAAAAAGAAGCATAAGGCTTCCCGTCTCTTGTTATCCTCACATCAAGGCTGGATGTCTCACCAGAAATTCTGATTTAGCCAGAATCCATGATGCACAGTGGGAAACTGCTACAGCTTTTGGTCAGGAGACCGGACTAGGTTTGCTAGCAGTCTCTCCTCACCTTCAAAGTCACCTTCATTAACAGCCACTTCACGAGATCATGGAGCTGCAAGGAGAAACTTAGCCATTTCAGAGCAAGGCAAATGATAAGCCGTAGACCAGTAGAAATATCACAGTGACTCTTCACAACTCGGAATGTTTGACTTGCATGGTAGTCAAACATGTTAGACTAGACTATGCATGTTAGGGGTTTTGGGGGGTTGTTTGGTGTTGTGCTTGTTTGTTTGTTTGTTTGTTTTAAGAACTGTAGAATGCAAGTCATGAAGGAAAGCTAACAAGAAAGCAAAGTAAGTCATTTATTTAGAGAAAGCACAGACAGGAGACCAAGAATTGTGCCTTCAGTCCTAGAGACCAAGAATTGTCCCTTCTGTCCTAGAACTACGAGGCACCAAAGTAAGGTGTATTCTATGTAAAAACTTAAGAAGCCCAGCTCACACATTAGACAATTCAGCAACATGAACGTTAGATACTTACTGAAGAATGTTCAGTGCTTACTGATACACACACATGGTCTGTCCTGTGATAAAAGCTGGTCGGTGATAAGAGACCTTGCATCCACATAAAGAAAGGCAGTAAAAGAACAAACTGACTTCCAAAGGCAACAAGCGCTTGCAGAGCCGTTGGTTTCCTGCTCACTGGGGTCGGCCTGTGCTTTCGGTGGGCTCAGCTCGCAGCTCCATCCCTTTCTTTCCACTCCCTCCTGCCTCTGGTGCATCCCACTGTGTGCCCCAAGACCCAGTCTCTAGGAGCAGCTGTAAATTATTCTTTATGTTAACATGGCACACCTGCTTTAAAACTTCCCCTTTCTTTTTCAAAAGATCTCGATGCTCTTCAGAAAAGGTTGGCTTCACATCCCCTGTGACTCAAAGCAGACAGACAGCAAGACTGAAAGTGGTGGGTAGTTTCTAAAGAAAACTAAAACGCCTACATGCTTTTAGATTACATTGCTATGTGCACACTTAATTAAATTAAAAAACAATTACCACAATTTATGATATGAGTCCAACTCTTTAGCAAACTGGGATTGCAGCTGAGTTTTGCTTTTTGACTCCTTTTTTTCTGTTGATTTTCTGTAAATGATCCTGGCTGCTGATGTTTCTCCTTACAGTGGATTAACAAAAGGCCGTTTTCAGTAGGTGCTCTGGCTGTTCATTTCTGGAGGGACATTAGCCTTTTTCTCTTCCTAAGGAAGGTTGAACGGACGTGGCAATTTGTTTATTGGACTTAAATGAGATTGAGTTGAAAAATGAGAGATGACAAGAACCTACGCTGAATACCATGGTGTAAATGAGAGAGTCTCTTACTGTGCAGACTGATACAGTAGGAGAGATCCCTGCAGGGAGCACGAGTGCACGCCGCACCACTAAGTTCCTTGATATTCATTCATAAGTATGGGCGGGTATTAATTAGGAAAGGCAGGGGCGGAAATGTAATCCTGTCCTTGAAGTGGCAGGTCTACGCATTTGCTGAAAATTCATGGTTTTGCAAAATATTTTCTTACCTCCTTTGGTTTAACAGAAGTACCCACAATAAGGGTCTTTTCCTTAATGCCTGAAGTACTGAAACAACTTTATAAATAACAGCCTTGGACTTGCATGATTTTGCACAAGCTCAGAAAACTTCTCAGCCCACGCTATTCTGACAGCAGTGGACAGAGGTGCAGAGCTTCTCCCCCTCCCCACATCCCCCATGCCGCGCCAGAGGCAGGTCCGGTGCCTTGCTTGGGGTTTGCTGCCTGGACGAGACCACTGTGTTGCATTATCCACCTGATGTCGACATCATCTTGCAAAAGAAATGTTGATTCTGGCAGTTTGGCTGGCAATATCTCTAGTCTACCAGTCAAATAAGACATGCAAAATTTGTATCTAAATCTAGTTCCATGAAAAAAACTGAATAATGTTTCTAGCACAGGTACAATTTTGGGTCATTCAGCACAAAGCTGAATAATATTGTGAGGACTGCTTTTCTTCTGCTCAAGGGAAACAAGAGCAGACCACCTTCTATTTCCCAGTCTCTCCCTCTGCTATTTGAGTGTTGAGCGGGAAGCTTGGGAGTATCTGACTTAGCAGTCACAGTCAAAGCGATGAAGCTGATCACAGGATTACAGAAATACTAGCTGAGAAGGACCTTTGGAGGTCATCCAGCTCAACCTCCCACTTGGTGCGGGGTTTTTGCCAGCACTGGATCCGGTCAGCTGTGGCTTTGTCTAGACAAGAGTGTAAGACCTCCAAGGATGGAGATACCACAACGCCTCTGATTAGTCTGTCCCAGGGCTGCACCACCCTCCCAGTGAAGAAACTTTCCTAAAGTCCAAATTGAAACTCCAAAGGTGCAGTTTGATGCTATCACCAACTTGTGTATTATTGGTTGTTACTGAGATTGGTTGGTCCCTATTATTTTTGTAACTCCACACCTCGCCCCCCCAAGTAATTGTGGACCCCTAGGCCTTCCCTTCCCTAGATTAAATAATCCTAGCTCCCTCAACCTCTTCTTGTAGGCCATGTCCCCCAGGCCCATGACCATCCTGATAGCTGCTGGGACCCTGTTTCCTCAGCATCCACGGGACCTGAAGCTGGACATGGTATTGCTGGTGTGGATGAGATCTCCAGTGTGCAGACGAGGGGACTAACAACTTGCCTCAAAGTGCTGCTCGCCACCTTCATATTGTGATGTCAGTGTCCTGGTGGCTCACATTCAACACGGTCCATGTTCTTTCCAGCAGTGACACTCCCACTTGGCTCCCAGCCTGCACCAGTACATTGGGGTTTTTTTCTACCCCAGACACAGGACTCCACACTTCTCCTTGCTGAATTTCCTCAAGTGTCTCTTGTCCCAGTGTCTCTTGTCCCAGTGCCTCTGAGTCGCTCTGAACTGAAGCTCTTCCGTTTAGCATGTCAACCACCCTCCCCTAACTTACCATTCACAGTGAGGATGCATCTTGTCTTTCCATGCAGGTGGCTGATGATGCTACTGAACAATATTAGCCCCAGTCTACTACTGGAACCCAGTGGTCCAGCCAATTTTCACATCACATAACAGTCCAATCTTCCATCCCATACTTCCACAGCTTCTTTCCAAGAATGCTGTAGAGACGGTGTTGAAAGCTTTCCTGAAGCCAAGTAGTCTTATATGCACTGCCCCCCGCACCTTCCCCATAGCCAGACATTTCATCACAGAAGGCAGTTTTGTTGGTCAGGCCCAATTTGCACTTCATCAATCTTTGACCATTCCCTGCTACCTTCCTGCCCTGTTACATGTTTGGAAGTGGACCCAAGAGGTTGTGCTTCCTGCACTTGCCTGGGACTTAGACAAGGCTGACTGTACCATGTTCTCCATTTCAAAGATGGGCACAACACTGGCCCAGACCCCCGGGACTTCCCCAAGTCACCGTGATTTTTCTTTACTGAAGCTCACTGTCAGTCTCAGCCCCTTGGGGTGAATCCCCTCCAGCCTTATGGATTTGTGTACATCCAGGCTCTCTGAGCAGTCCCTGCTGCTGGCTGCCCTCCTCCATCCAAAGCTGCTGGGGGACACACCGAGCTCTGGTGCAGGCAAAGAAGAGTACATTAGTGTTTTCCCGTATTTCATGTCACTGAGTTGTCTCCCACGCTTGCTGGTAGACCCATGGTGTTCACTACGGGCTGCCTCATCTGGAAACAGCATACGTGCAGCTTCCTTGTGAATCCTCTAGATCTTCAGTGCTGAGTGTGGGAAGCCTACGGGCATGGGGCTCCTAACCTCTGGAGAGGAGACGAGCCTGGGAACAGAGGAGCTTCCCGGGCAGCCTTGACAGTTGGCTGCACATCTGAAACCAGCAAGCGGCAAATCTGCAAAGCCCTGAGCAGCTCAGAGACACCGATGTGGGAGAGCTGGGACTCATTTGACTGTACAACCGAAGAGCTGAGGACCAAGCAGACTCAAACCCCACTCGTTACTGTAACCCCACGGGCTGAACTCTTCAGCTTTCTGAACTCCTTTCTGTGCCTCTGGCGAGCACAACCTGCAAGACACGCTAAGAGCAGGATAGTCACCAACTTGCTCGTACCTCTAGCTATCTTCTAAGCCATTACCTTCTGAAGATACGCTTCAATTAAGGCTGCAGTAATGGTCGCTCCTCTCCATCGCTGTGCAGAGTAAATGAAAACGTGCCAGACATTTCTGCTGTTCATGGCTCACAAATCCTTAACCCTTGTGCTGACTGTCAGCCATATGTGATCTTGGCAGCAGGTCCTGCCCATTCCCTACAGAAGAAAGAATTAAAAAAAAAAGAGGCTACTATAGTACAATCAAAAGACTGTTTTGCTTCCTCTTAATGGAAAATATAAGAAGTTAGTTTAAATGTCTATAAATGCTGTGTACAAATTCCCCTGCGTGTCAGGGCTGCTTGCGCAGAAGGGATTCTGTATGCCTTTGGCCGAGTGTCTCAGATTTGGGTCTATTAAAATGCGTGTAAATCTTCAGCTGGATCTCAGAAGGAAGCTCTCATTAGCTAGGGCCTAACATCAGGCAACATATTTGCAGCAAGGCATTTATTAATGCACTGAATTTAGCTCCATTTCCTGTTTGCAACGTATCCAACAAACAGACCTCAGTTGTTATTCCAAATGTGTTTATAATTGCATTTTATTTCGGGCCTGTTTTATTTGTACATATTCCAGCTTAGGGAAGGTCGCACGCACTCCCTTGTTTCAAGCACAACCGCTCACCCGCACGACGTGGTGTTTTCCCGGATGACTGAAGCCTTTGTGAGCAGCCGGCTGTTCCTCTCCCACGCAGGCACGGGCACATCTGCAGCGTATTGGCAGGTGGGCATGGGCCAGGCCCCTCCACGCTCAGCTCTCCGCTCTCCTCTGCCGTGCTCAGAGAAACTCTCCAACCCCAAAGGTCTCCTTGGCACGCAGGGGGTGGGATCTCTAGGAGAGCAGCCTCCAGGGGAAGATGCTGAGGTCTGTCACGGCTAGGAGAGCTCATGTCCCGCCTGGGTGGAGAGCGGCTCCCACACCACCCGAGAGGCACCGAGTCTTCCTAGACTTTGGCCCGTGACCAATTTCAGTTTCACCAGGGGGGGAAACGGTAATGAAGCATGTATCCATACAAGATATTTTCAAAATGTCATTAAGAGCATTGCATAAGATTAATGGCCTCAGGAATCTCAGACCTTTCCAGGGGAGGAAGCTCCCTTGGACCAATTCTTTTTCAGGCACCAGCATGACTTCTCCATCAAGGGCTCTGCTTACTGTCACAGCTGGGGGCGGGGGGCGCTCCTGCGAGATTGCTGCTTAGAGAAACGATCTGGTTTTGCTAAATTCCTTCTGCAAGTCCTCTGAATACAAGGCCTGAGATTTTTAATGGTGTGTAGGTGTTGTTCTGCTTAGCATTGCAAAACTTATACATGACTTAGCTAAATCTTATTTTCAGAAGCGACCGAAGGTCTTCGGGAGCTTAGGGAGTCAGAGCAGGATTTTAAAAGCTGGTTGAGACATGATCTGGTTTCATTTGAACAGACGGGAAACAAAGAAGTACCTACAAAGACGCCCTGGCTGTGGCAAAGAAAGCTTATGAACTGCCTGTCATTTCACTTTACAACCACCAAAGTTTTCTCCTAACACCCACCCTTCAAGATCAATCCCAGGGCAAAGGGAGAAAAAAAAAAAAATCAAAGATTTGAATAGACGTACAAAAGGAAGGGGCAACAGATGATAAATCCTGAAGGACTAGTGCATTAGGTAACGGCAAATCCTTTCTGAGCAGACGTCAGATGCACTAGATGGGAAAGAACTGAATGGCGTACTGGGAGTCAAGAAAGCAAAAATGAAACACTGAAATATTTTCCTCTATTTTGCCAGGAAAACAGCTTACATGATCACATTATATCTGTGTCTCTTTCTTCTCCCACTTGACCCTTTTAATCAAATTAAATAGAAGAAATCTTCCAAATAGTTTGAATGTCTACAACTTCCACAAAAAATAAATAACCAAATAAAGAAGATGCTTTTTTGAGCTGCAACACAAACTCAACTCTTTCTTAACAAGCAGAGACCCCCAAAAGGGAAAACTGCTCTTGTATATAATGCTCTCGCTGTAGGAAAAGCTGGAGTAAGAGACAGCAAGTCCTTAGAGGACTGGTTTAGGATGAAGACCCACTTACATGAGAGAACTGGCAAAAATCACGATCCTCAGCTGCAAGTGCTCCCTGCTGCATGGACAACAGCTTGCTTTTGATGCAGGCAAAGAGCAGTTTCAAGGTAAGTTAGCATCAGATGTGTCCACCTTAACAAACCACGTGTTACAAGCTGCAGAAGGCAGACAGCTGCTTCAGTTGAGCCACTGAGGCAGCTGGCATTGACCAAGGTGTTTGCTGAAGAAGGGGAGGTTCCTTGAGGCATTGTCAGGGGATCAAGGCAGAGGGGAAAGCGACTCGGAGGACTGGGTAACGGAGAGTCTCGCTTGAGCTGACCATAAAACTGAAAGCAAAAAAAAGGTTAGTAGTAAAAAGGCAGGAGTGGAAACACTCTTGGAAATCAGTGCAACTCCTTCATGAGCATGAAAGAGGAAGTCACCAAGCAACAGGCAAAACAGAAGAAAGAGAAGACCAGGGGCCAAAGTCAAGAGAGAAGAAAGCTGAAACAGTGAGTTGTTGGGAAGTACAGAAAGGTGTGGGGTGGAAAGCCAAAGTACAAACTCATCACCATTTCTTCCCCTATTCTCTTCTGTTGTCTTAGGAACCAGCTCTTCTTCTCACTGTGTCTACAGAAACTTTCTCCTCCTGAGTCAGAAGGCATTTCCTACCGTCAGCTTTTCACGGGCTTCGTGCTGCTGCTTTGTAAGGCAGGAGAAAACAAGACCCAATGGGAGGAAACCACAGATCTCACTCGGAGATTAACATGGGCAGCAGGTCTGACCATGCTTCTTCCCCATCCAAAGATCCTCCTCCCCTAACCGAGAAGGCCACCTCCTACACACACCTGAAATCCCACTTTGTGTTGGGCACTTGCAAAGCACTTGACAGCATCTCGTTTCCTGCGTAATTAAACAGTTGTATACGTTAAGCATTACCGCAGAACAAATGAGTTGCTTTTTCAAGAAACTTGTACTTCTCTGAAGCTGGAAACCCCCTTCCACATAGAAAGACAGATGGACAATAGGGAAAACTGGGACCTAACAGGCTTTGACCACATGAAGTGCGCGAAGCCCAGCTGAGGCAGAACCAAGGCTTTGATGGAAATCTTAAAGTTCCACTTCCCAAACTGGTGAAGACCAGAGCCTCAGGAAAAAACTGGAAATTACTTAGCAAATGAAAAAAAAAAAAACAATTCCTTTAGGTATTGCATGCATGTGATACGCAGTAACAATTTGCAGCTTTTAGCTTGAAAGGGTGCTTTATTTTGTTTCAGTACAGATTCAGTCCAGTTCACAGAGAACACATTAGTTAATACATATCTTCACTTTGTAGGAGAAATGGGCATGAACACGTGAGCACTCAGTCACCAGCCTTTTACAGCCAATTTATGCAACTTTCGCCTCGAAAGCATCACGTATGGCACACAGGTTTCATCAGCATCTCACACAGGAGCACCATAACATCATCTCTAGAAACACAGGAGAGGAGGATGTAAATCTCAAGGACTGTAAAACTATATATACTGCTCGGGGATTTAACTTTCAAAATTCTGGTTTTGACACCAACTTGAAATTTTGTTTTACAAGAATGCATCCCTCAGTAACGTATGTTCCTCCTTGAGGTACACGTTCAAGTTAGGCTATGGCTGGCAGTTTTCCCTTGAAGCAGCCATTGCACGCTGAGGACTTGGAGCAGCCAAGTGTCTTAAACCCAGATCTCCGAGAGCTGCAGTAGCAGCTAATAGGAAGAAAGGTACCTGAATCTCAACGGAACAAAGCAGTCTCCCACGTTTAACCATTTTGTTAGAACCTGAAATAGCAACGAAGTTTGCTAAATCAGTCCCTACCAAACTTACCTTCCTCATTAGACGCAAGGTCTGGCAGTACTTGTGGGGCTTTGGGTTTTTTAAAGCACAACACAGGACTCAGGACTCCAAAAGCTCATCTATTTCCCCTGCACATCCAGGCTTACACCAGCTGGGCCAGCAGAAGACACTGTCCCTCTTCACAACACCATCACTACTTACACCACAGTTTTTTTGATACACCCAGTACAAACTCTCCCTATAACAGACAGAGCTTCTACCTTTAAGCAAAATAAAGCTGATAAATACTGTAGGCCATTATCTTCTGGGGGGGGCAGGGAAGGAAAGTTAAAAACCCACCCTCTTTCTGGAGGGGATTAAACAGTGCCTTCTTTTAAACCATGTTGGCCATAATGGTAAAAAAAACCCAATATCCTCCACAACCTAACATGAAACCCGCAGGAACATGGAAAATACTCAGAGAATGAAGACAAGAGGACAGAAAAGGGGCTATGAAAGTTACTTCCAGTCTGAAGCATGTTTCATGTAGCTTAGATTTTTAAAGCCATTTTAAAAGTTTTGTGCACTTAACTTGCTCCTGAGTACTCCACTATTTTTCTGGCCCTTCCACCTAATTACTTTTCTCTCCTCCCAAAGAGCAATAAAAAAAATGAGAGAACAGATCACGGGAGTGAGAGACAATGGAAGCAGAGAGTTAGCACAAACTATCAAGTAAGAAAGTATTCTATAAGCTGCCAAATGTAAGAGCAACACGGCAACTTTCACTTTTCCTCCACTTAAAGCAATCACGTTTTGAAACGTTTGAAAGAAAACGTCCGCAGTTCATGCCCAAGCTCCTCAAAGATTTTAAACACAGCATCTTACAACTGAGAGAACACTGTTTGTCTTTTTATTTGTAAACCAGAGTTTGAAATATCTTACAATACACTTTTCATTTCATTTTTCTAAAGAAACAGCGTTTAAGAACTGAACGAACAGTGTGCCATTAAATGTTAAGGACCATATTTTAAAAACCTTTATTAAAAAAAGGTTATATAGGTATGATGAATTTAAGTTGTATTTTAAAGTCAACTACTTAAGCATCTGAATGATTGAAAATGAAGTGCAAAATTGTAATTCCAGTCACAGATGAGGCTGTATGGTCGTGCTCCAGACAGAGGAGGTCTGCCCGTGGCAGGCGCAGCTGCACGCTCACAGGCTAACTCAGTCTCAGCCATGAATCCTGCAGATCTGAGCGACACCACTGATCAGGTCAGTTTGATCTACTTAATATAAACTCTCCCTTTCTAATAAGAAGGATATTAACTAAAGCTTTCAGTCAAGCACTAAAACCTTTCTAATTAGCAACAAAAAATAAAAATGACATGCTTGCTCTGTTTCAGGCACTTTCAAGATCATAGTTTATTTACTGTAGGTAAAAAGCTAGTATACAGATTAAGGGATCCCTTAAATTTCAACTCTACAGTTATACACCATCTAGTATTCTTGCTCTGAATATTAACCAAGAAAGTTTCTAAACACCTGTAAGCCCCACTATAAATCAGCATTGTTATGGAGAAAAAAAAAATTAAATCAATGCTTAATTTTTTCAACGCATAATATTTACACTGTGAAACGAATGGGAGATAACAAGCAGTGGCAAAGAGGCAATAAATTTTAAAAAGCCAACGTTTTCTATTTTTTTTTTTTACAATAGTGTGCTAATCAGCATAATTGTATATAAAAAATACAATATAGCAGAGCGTCCCATTACAGAAATCTTAATCATCTGAATTGCAGTCATTACTTGTTAACCATTTACATGCAACACCTGCTAGGACTGACTTTTTGTTTTTGAAGTGTAAAATAGATTACAAGGTTTAAGAGACAAACATCAATGTGTGTACAAAATTAAAAACCGCACTCAAGAATTGTACTGGTCACGACCCTCTTCCGTACGGGGGGCAGAAGTACAAACAACGCTAGGAAGCGGTCTCTGTCCATACACTAATTATTAAAGGCGATGCATAGACTGAGAATACCCAGATGGCAAACTCTGTAGACACCAGAAACAAACAGCTTTCACATACATGCTCTTTACAGGAGGCCCTTCTTTCCATCGAATGGCAATGGCTGACAGCAAATAAGGGGCACCAGGTGTACAACTAGGTAGATCTTGCAAAATACTCAGATGGGGCAGTTGTTAATATACAATTTGAACTATATATACACAATATAATGGAATGTATCCCATCCCAAAACTGGTTTATGAAACAACTGGACCTTTCTATGCTAGCCTTACGACTCAGCTATCGTTCTAATGAAAATATAAGAATGCAAGAGACTTGCATGAAAAGTAAAATTTATGGGGCATTTTACAGGAACTATTGACAAAGCTGCTTAATGGCATTTTTGCTTTCAAAGTAATTTTGTTAGATATAATTGAAATAACATCTGTATATAAAATGTCCTGATAGACACTTCAACATGGAGCTTTGGTGATTTAAAAAGGCCCTTTTTAATCTGTTATGAATTGTACTGCAGACGTATTGATGCATGCACACATCTGTGTCAGCTGAGACTAGTGGTCCAACTGCATGCACATTTCCTCCTTGAGGTGCTTTCCACGTTAAACCACTTCAATAACAATAAGATGAAAAATAGATTAAACAAAGTATTTCAGATAACTCAAACTGAATAGGAAATGGAATGCCAATATGGCAGTAAAACCTTTTTCTGTTGTTTTTAAACAGGAAGGTCTCTTGTACCAGCAGAATCCTGTATACAGATACACAGAGAAGGAGGGAATACAGCACTTATAATTCCCATTAAACAAGAGCCGACTCATCATGTGAGAAGGTACAAATTACAGAAAACATGAATAGTCAATAGAAGAGAAACCACTGGTTTACATGAAAGAAGAGAGAACACTTCAGTCTGAATGCAGTTATTTTGTGAAAGCTGCTACAACAGCCCACAGGACCTCACTCGTGTTGGCTTTCATACATTCAACCTCAGGGTCTAAATCCAGAAGCTGCCGCACTCTCTTTGTGGCTAAATCATACTGCTCATCCAAAAGGGGGGCAAAAGCGTTCTCCAGAACATCTGAAGCATGGGCTAAATAAACAAGTGCCAGTAAGCGCTTGTCCATGCGGTGAGGGTCGTTCACCCATTTGTCAAGAACTGCTTCTTGAACTTTCTTGATGAGGCGCTGTTTGATATTGTTGTTGGTGAGAGGGTGCGTAGTCATGTCAAAAAGAAGGAAGTTCTGTTTCTCTGTTGTCAGTACACCTTTTTCCACTAGATTTTTAGCTAACCGTTCACGGACATTTCGTAGTTGGTAGTGCAACTTCAATGGGTTCCATGTTTCACCTAAAAAAGCAAGCAAAAAACCCAACAGTCAGGCACAGTTTAAGTTGTAGTATTACAGTGATTTTTTTTCCCCTCCTGTGGTGCAGAATGAGCTGTCAAATTCATATAGCTGACTGTTATGCTAACGTATTGTTTTAATGTCAGCTTTCTCTGATCTCTGACCTACCCAGATACAGGCAGAGACAGAGACTGAAAATCTCCTTGGAGGAGCTTCAGAGTACATTTAAAGTTTGGACAAAACGCTAGCTAAGCCATGTCTTGATTAAGGATATGACAAATAAGCAGTCTTGTACTGAAGGAAAAAAAAAGAACAAAAAAAACAACAAACCCCAAGCCAGTCATGAAAAAAAAGTTTACTTTTAATAATAAAAATAAAAACAAGCATCTCCTCCAGTCTTGTGCATTTGTCTGCTTCCAGCCTTTTACCATTTCAGAGACTGGAAGAAATGTCATTGCTTTTCTTTCTGCCACAGAGAAGCAAACCTGCCCTGTGCATTTCTCTACTTCAGGTTTCCATTCTTCTCTCCTTTCCTGCCCCCACCAGGTGAAACAGTGACCGCGCACTGTCTGAGTGTGGGGGCATGTGTGTACACATGAGCACATGTTCGGTAGAAGCTCTAATGTTTCTACAAAAATTATTTCTAATGCTTTGTGTTAAGGCAGGAAAATCTGGCCCTTCAGAGTGCATGACTCTGTGTGCATAGAGGAATGACTTTAAAAAGCACAAAAATCAGCATCAACAGCTACCAATAAAGTTAAAATTGTTAAGCACTGCTAAATCCACTTTGCTTAAGAGTTTAGCTAAAATAAAAGTTTTAGGTCCAGCCTACCTAAGTATTCATCATAAGTATTAAAATCCCCTCCTTATATAAGAGTCTATGTATTTTAACACGTGAGGGAAGAAACAACATTAAGTATTTCTTATACAGATGGGGTTTCTCTATAAATGATAGAAGAATTTCTGTAACAATTATTTTTCTACATCAGAAAGCTTTGGTTAACTAATAACAACACTAATAATAATAATAAATAATAATGATGATGATAAACACCACAGACGACTAAGTTTTCTCCCACTGTGATAGAGTGTGACATACACGGTATCCAAGTAACAGCCAAGTTAAGTAAACAAATAAGGTGACACCAACTGCATCACAAAAGGCAGAGAACTAACCCAGGCCTGAACTACACAAATCCCTTTAGGTCCCATACCTCACTGAATGCGATTCCCCAGATTGACCATGAATGAAACTACCACAAACACACAAAAAAGTAGTTTCCTTACAGCATTTTGCAGAGCAAAGGCTATTTCCTAGATTTTTCTACATTTGTTAGGTGGATGTGGCTATACAGTAACAAAAACCAGTACTGTGGTGACACCTTGTGACCAGTCTCGTCAATTACACAGACACTTGCTTGTCCAAACACAGATGTTTGTTACATCCACAGGAAGACCTGCCATTTTGATCCAAACTTCTGTATTCCTTACACTTGCTTCCCTTAGAGGCTATCTTATAAACGACATCAGCCTGGCAATCATCACCTTACAGGTACACATAAATATTTCCATGATGGCTTTGAACTCATGTATACTGTAACTTCAAGCACCATTCTTCGTGTCACTGGTAATTACAGACTGAGTAGCTATTTTTCCAGGATCAGGCCCTGATGCAAAATTCTAAGAGTTTATAAAAAAAAAAAACCCAAAGTATTTTTCTTCAAAGGGCAGTCCTCTAAACTGTGAAAAATCCAAAGAACCCTAAAGCCATCCAAGAACTAGTAATTAATAACCATATGTAAGCAAAAATGATTGACCCAAGTGTTAGCCACAGTGCTGACGATAACTATCTTCCCAGAGCCAAAGCTCAGCACTGTCAGGAAAACCTTAGCTTAGCTCAAAGAAAACCTATAACATTGTTCATTCATTAGTTGACCTTTTTTGAATCAGTACCAACTTGATGTGCACTGCACTGGGAGAGAAGGTGAAATGTCAGCACAAGTTATGGATTTGGGACAAGAAAAATGAATTGTTTTTCCAGGCTGTAAAAGCTGAGCAAGAACTGAACTGCAAGGCTACGCAGCAGCGGTGCCCCCCACTGACAAGGGCTGCTTTGTTCCCCCTCTGCCTGACGGTCAAGGAGCAAGAGGGGAGGGATGGCAAGGACAGGAGTATGAACTGATGTGCAAGGAAGACTGCTGAAGGTGGTGCAGGACAAGGGGGAGGAACATAGTGAGATCAAGGAGAAAGGAAGATCCTTTCTTTCAAGGAGAAAGGTGGAGATTTTGCTCATTTTTGACACTCTTACTCATCGGTTGTTACAAGTAACAAGTACATTTAGAAAGACAACTTCAAGTCTCATTACCCTCCACCCCCCCAGAGACATGTTATTGCCAAAACAGCAGGGGTTTTTCCTGCACTGTTTGCACAACTGAAGAACTGCTCTGATCTACTCCAAGCAAGCTGCATTTTATGTGTTTTGTAAAAACAGACAAACCCTGGTGATGAATTCTGTCTACAGAAAAAAAAAACCCAACAAAACAATAACAGCACGACCTGTTAAAGGATGGTCATTATAATTTCAGTTTAACTTATGCATCCTGAGAATACAACTGGTGGCAAGGTATATGAAAAATGTTAACAGCAACTGTAAAGATGAAATCTAATTGACGCTTCATTTTTTTTTAGCAATGACTCACTAGCTTTACAGGAAGAGCTATGTGCAAAGTGCTCATCTTGAAAACTTTGTTTTCAACAACAAGAAATATGTAATATTTGAAAATATTTATGACATTTCTCCACTTAATAGAAAAATAGAACTCCTGACTGTTTATTGTTTCCTTATCATTAATGGCCAAATCATCCTCAATTCGTACATCTGAGCGATGAGCTCCTTATCTCCTTTCTTTATCAAAGGATCCCAGTACTGAATCCATACACCTACGCTCCAAACTTCCACTAACCCTCAGTTCCAATTACAGAGAAAGGCAGTCAAATCTCCAGGGTGCAGTCCCGATTTACTTCAGAGACAGCAGAAGGCACTTCTTCCACAGAGTTGAGATGTTCTCTGACACTTCCATCTAGATTCTTTCTGTACGAAGTTAAGTCAAAAGCCACGGTTACTTGTATTTGATTAAAGGCTACAATCAACAAGAGACTACCCTAGAGGACAGACTAATTAACTTTTTTGCATACTTTCTCCCCAAAAACCTTATAGTATAATCTCTTGTGATGACAGATAATTAGCTTTATTGGGGGAAAAAAAAGCAAATACATTATGTCCAAGGCTTACCACTAAGCAGTTCAATCCAATTTTGTACTGTTTCAGGAGGCTGGGTCTCTTTTATGTGTTTCAGAGCTTCATCAAGCAGAACATCCCCTGTAGGAGCATCTGACTTGCAAATCACCTAAGACAGAATAAAACGCAGTCAGTATTTTGACTTACTTCATGCACCACAAACATCCACTGATAAAAACTGGAAAAAATCTGTTATCAAAACCAAGGACATTTAAAAAAAAATATGAACATCTCTAGAAATATGCAAGTTTAAAAAATACCTAATTGTAAAAAAAAAGACTGATTATGATTTTAATTACAAAGCTATGTTAAATCTTATGTTATCTATAACTTAAATTAACTAAAACAATAGTATTAATAACATGCTTAATACCTAATTTTTTAAGGAAGATAATCCATTAACCCCACAAGGTCCTTTGCTTCCTCCCCAAAACAAAGTACACTACGGTGTTAAATTACTCTCTGATTGCAGTCTATTTTGCTGCTTCAAGTCAATTTATTTAAAATACTGCAGTTAAACAATCAGGCCATGTGAAACTGCGAAATAAATTATAAACTGAAAAAGCAGGAAAACTGGTTTTCTTCTTCCATATATTGATGGATAAAAATAGTTTCAAGACAACATCTGTAACTTTTACAGCTCTGAAGAACACACTGACCAGCACCACTACATTCCATTCACTACCACTTAAAACAGATGTATTGGTGAAATATGTATATACTAATAAACCCCTTAACATGCAATAATAAATGCAATATAATTTAAGGTTTTTATTTAATAACTTCTAAAATTATTTGTGTCTTCCCTCAAGAGAGCACAGGAGAACAACAAAAAAGTTATTCACAGTAACATAAAACTTAACTGCCTGTTTACAAGTAGTTATATAGAATCATGGTATTGTTATGGTTGGAAGAGACCTTTAAGATCATTAAGTCCAACTGTTAACCTAACAGTGCCAAGTTACTACTAAACAATCTCCCTCAGCACTACATCTACACATCTTTTAAATGCTTCCAGTGATCCAGGGATGGCGACTCCACCACTTCCCTGAGCAGCCTGTTCCAATGCCTAATAACCCTTTCAAGTGAAGACATTTGTCCTAATATCCAATCTAAATCTCCCCTGGCACAACTTGAGGCCACTTCCTCTTGTTCTATCACTTGTTACTTGGGAGAAGACGACCAACCCACCTCCCCGCTACGCCCTCCTTTCAGGAAGTTGTAGAGAGCAAGAAGGTCTCCCCTCAGCCACTCCTAATAAGACTTGTGCTCCAGACTCCTCACAAGCCCCGTTGCCCTTCTCTGAACACGCTCCAGCACCTCATTGTCTTTCTTGTAGTGAGGGGCCCAAACCTGAACACAGTACTCAAGGTGGGGCCTCACCAGTGCCCAGTACAGGGGGATAATCACCTCCCTAGTCCTGCTGGCCACACTATTTCTGATACAGGCCAGGATGCTGTTGGCCTTCTTGGCCACCTGGGCACGCTGCTGGCTCACGTTCAGCCAGCTATCGACCAACATCCCCAGGTCCTTTTCTGCTGGGCAGCTCTCCAGTCACTCTTTCCGGAGCCTGTAGTGTTGTATGGGGTTGTTGTGACCCAAGCGCAGGACCCGGCACTTGGCCTTGTTGAATCTCAGATAATTGTCCTCGGCCCATCGATCCAGCCTGTCCATGTAAAACCATGTAAAAATAGCATTTTTCTGGCTAGAAAAACAAGAGCACCAAATGAAAACATATAGATTAAACTAGGCCAAGTCAATATGTTTGAATAAAAACAATGTAAAAATAATAATATCTATCTTTCCTTAGGAAAAGAAGAATTACTACAGTTTCAAATCTAGTTATGAAAATAACAATTAAATGTCACAATTTAAACTTTATCAGGTTAAAAGATAACAGGCAATTGACAGAAAAACTAACACAACAATATAATTCCACATATACATGAGAAGAAGGAAGTGAAAGCTCATGTTTCACAAAGCTTCACAGTAGTCGGAATGGGGTCCTGGAAAAGCTTTAAGTGTCATGTTGAAACACATGCCAAGTTTAGTTCTGTTCTGTAGTTCTAATAATCCTTACTACAAACAATAGAGGAGTACAATGCATTTTCACAGCATCTTTAGATGACACTGAAATAAGCTGCAATGGTAAGACACCTTCCGTACTAGCAAGATGATCCCAAACTGGAGATGTGTAAAAGTCAGTGAGATGAAACAAAATGCAAAATTGCTGGAGAGATCTTTGTGAATACCTAACAGGTCATGGCTGGAATACTATTTCCAATTTCAAACGTATAAATAAAGAACAGAAACCAAGATTTTTAATAAAATCAGCAAGAATGAACCAGTCCACAATGCCAGGCTAAAAAGAACAAAGTTTGTTCACATCTAAAAAGAAAGCATGTAAGATATTTTTACAAACAGGGTATCAAATAATAGTTTAGGGTGCCTACTTTGGGAAAATAAGAGATACCAGCTTATTCTGGCAATGGAAGATGCATGATGTATTGTCAAAAACTTCAATAGGCAAATTAAACACTCAGGGAGCTGCTGAACTGTAGTCAGTGGAGAATTTTAAGACTAAACATCTGCCAGGGAGGGACCAGAGAAACCTCATTATCTGTTACTGCATCAAGACTGTTCAAAATGGTCTCCTGAGATACTGTCCAGGTCTCCTTTTTTGGGATCTGGAGATCACTCCAACGATAAGTTTCAGATATTTGGTTTTAAGAACCCAACTACATTTTAATCCAGACAGTTGTTATTTGAAACTAAACAGATAACAATGTGTCTTTATCTTTCTGATTTACAAGCTTGCACCACAGCATCACCCAATACCTCTGTTAAACACATACAATGATATTACATACTTTCCAGTTTTACATCAAGATTTTGAATTTTTG
Source organism: Larus michahellis (assembly GCF_964199755.1). Taxonomy (NCBI): domain Eukaryota; kingdom Metazoa; phylum Chordata; class Aves; order Charadriiformes; family Laridae; genus Larus; species Larus michahellis. The sequence goes on from NC_133930.1 coordinate 12,656,543, forward strand.
GAAGTTTCTGTTCTTTAATTACACAGGAGCACACTTCCAGTTGGGTTTTCAAGCTGCCAGATTGCAGCTATTAAAGCCACCTTTCAGATATTCCTTTAATAATTAGCCTAAAAACACCCAACTTATTTATGTTTACTTCTTTTTAAAACTGACATTACAGTAGTTTTTTAGTTTCTTTGAAGTGTCCCATATGATTAGTTTCACAGTAACTGTAGTTACACTGGATCACTCCAGCCTGCTGCAGCTGGTAACCTACTACTCACCATCTCACTTTAACAGGTAAGATGTGAAGTCATCTTTTTGACCTGTTTTATAACACACACAAACAAAAACCCCGCAAAACAACAAAAAACCCCCAAACCTCACTGAAGAGATAAAAAATACTTTTAAGTCTAGGAAGTAAGTATTTTATTTTTTTTTATAGTTTAGAAAACAACTTTCCTTGCTTATTTGGCATTAAGGTACTTTTTTCTACCACAACAAAGAACTTTAAGAAGCTAGCCTGAATATAATGCACCATGACAGTACGAGCCTAAACATACAGGCATTTAGAGAAAAGAGCTATAAGGAGTATAGACTTCCCCATTCAACTCAGTCAGGACTCCATAAGCTCTGGTGAAGCCACAATGCACAGCAATTTTGTTTCCAAGTTTACTGTTCTCTGCTGCCAAGCATACAGCATCGTTTCTTCTCACTTCTCTGCTATTCACAGATTCTTCGGACTATCCTTCCCCTCAAGCAAAAGCAGTTTGGTTCACACATCCATGGTATTTCTCTTCCTCTCCCCTTCCCAGTACATGGAGTCAGGCAACAGTGGAAGCCCAGTCACCTCTCTCCTATCTTCATGGATCCACCCTTTCTCGAAGAAGGATTTATCAATGAATGCTTCCTGGTTAACTCTCTTCAGAATTACAACAGCACAAGAAGAGTGGGAAATCGAGTGGGTTGGGGATCTTGGGAAATGCATCATCACAGAAAACTAAGCATCCACAAGGGGCAATTATTTTTTTTCTCTCTTTAATAGATAAGCTAAGGTAGAGAAAGAAGCTAAGATCCCGTTTCTTCAGAGATGAAGGTCCTTAACCTTATTGCAAAAAATCTTTCTTTATTCCAATTTTTCAGCGATTTACCAGGTACTAGATTTGCTTTGTATCAAACTGCTGAGGAAATTTCAATTATACAGAATACTTAACAATACAGCTCTGCAATTAAGCAATGCTAAAGATTAAGCACCTCTTGTGTTGATTTTGAAGTAAACTTCATTTTTTAGTTTTAATACAAAAAATTCACTCATGCATGAATCACTCAGAATTGTCAGTTATAAAATACTGAAGTCAATCTGCCAAAGATTTGTTGGGATGTCTTTTAAGAACTCTGATGATTTGGTTTCCTTTCTGAGGCTGTAAGGCAGCAGAGTGCCGTTTTCTATTTTCAATAACCACTAGTCTTAGAAATTATTTTATTTATATATAAACCTCAAGATTCATTTATTTGTTTCTAAATTGATGCCAGTAGATAGAACTCCAAAATGATGCAATAATTACATACTCTCAAGCCAAATTTACAAGGATGTTGCAACATAAAACATGTCACACTTGACTTTTCAAAGTTTTGTTACTGTCCGCCAAGTCCTTGTCTGCTAGTTTCTCAGTTTCATCTGTCTCTCTATGCCATTCAAGCACAGATCTAATGCATCTTGATGCATTCTGAAGTTCTATCTTGGAAACTGCAAAAAAAGTTATCAGCAAAGATCCACCTGCTTTAAGGCCTAAAGTGGAAATCATTGTAACTAGCAATCTTTTAAGTCAGCTGTACAACCAAGGCCACAGTCAGCTGGTTATAAATCAATACCTCTGCCCAAACAACTAGTTCTACCCTCTTCTTGTTATCACCTTACTACTTGTGCCAGCAGCCTCACTTGTGCCCCACCTGATGACAACATCAAGAAAGTGATTAAGTAAAAACTATACTGATCAGAGAAGTAAATTTGTTTTCAGCCAGAGGTGATACCTGACATGGCTGCATAAATGCCAGCAACAACCCAAGAGGGACTCCAACAAGCCTCTTCACAAAGACGGGCCTACCCTTCTCAGCGGCAACACAGGCTAAAGTGACTGAAGCCTAAACCATGGCTTGAAGAAATAGGGTTTTGATTCACAAGTCAAAGCTTTGAGTTCTAAGAAGGTTTTACCTTCCCACAAAAAAATGAGGACAGACTTGGGGAGAAGAGGAAGAAGAGCTAGCCCGAGATGCAGAAGCTACAGAAAATGGTATTGCGACCGAATCACAACCTTGGATGCAACTAGACAGTTCATTCCACTCACTAAACACAGTATTTAACTCACAGCGAAAGCTGAGGGCAAGGGGAGCAATGCCTGCAAAGCGGGGACAAGGAAGATGCTTGGTAGAGTTGAGACACTTAAACTTAGCTAATACAGAAACAAGAGTGAAATTTGGTATTAATGCAAAACTTCAAATAAGGTATGAAACAACATAAGTCATTCACAAGAATGATTTCTAAATTGAGAGAGGTGATGCAGGGAAGAAGAAACCTGACATAAATCAACAGTTAGCGATTTTATTTGCACAAAATTACTTAAGCGGAAACCAACAATTTGAGTTTTAAATTAAAGTTACCTTCATAGAACCCTCCTGCCTGCAAAAAGAAATCTCTTGATTGCTTTCCAACAGCAGAAAGAACAAAACCTTTAATACTGGTAGCTTTTAGATCACCTTAAACAAAGGGGGGAGAAAGAAGAAATAAACACACCAACCCACCCACAACATCACATGTTAAAATTTAATAAAACAAAACAAGATAATTTTGGTTTTACTCTTTACTGAAGATATCCACAGGTTATTTTTCCATTTTCCTAAAAAAAACCCCATAATTAAAATTTCAGGGAGATAGAGCTGACAAGGTTTGCATAGAATGAAAGTAACTGCTAGGGAACATTCCTGAATGCCTAAGAAGCCAAAAGCTTTGGAGGAATAAAAAAAAAAGTGCAAACTAATCAATGCTGAATATGTTTAAATGAAGCTAAAAGAAGTAGGTGCTGTTTGTCTGAACAGAGGTTCAATTTTTCAGAAGAGAAGGAAGCTGGGAGAAGGTTGGGGAATTTGTGAGCTTTCCTTTAAAGAATTTAGCAAAAGATAATATTGACAGGGAAATGTGCCATAAAAGAGAATTTATTTGTGGTGGATAGACAACATTTGACCATGCGTTCGATAAGCTTATTTTATAAGTATCCTCTAATGCTGATGAAGTAAAAAAACCTTCAAACAGTGCGACACTGCACATTTTATACCAAGGAAAAAATCCAGCGGCAAAAGTAATAAATTAAGGCCTCAAATATCCAGCCTAATTCAATAAAGGACCTTAAAAGTTTGCCCATCTTAAAGGTCAGCGACTAGAACAAAATTAAAACAGTCACATGCTTAAACTAGGTACAGTTTTGTATTCCCAGGGGCCCAAGGTACACGGGTCTTCCTTCCCATACAAACCACAATGCTGTGTACGCCAGAATTAAACCAGTGGCTTTGCAGGATATATCTGGCAAGCTGTCAGTTAACCATTCCTTTCAGCCCCAGATGAACTGGCAAAAGCCAGATCCTTCAGCAGATTGTAACTGCTGCTGCTGGCTCTCAACAGTAGCTGCTGCCACTGCACCCTGGCCAGAGCCACTGCCAACTGTCTGTGCAAGGATCCAAACAGCAGCAGGAACAGGCAAGAGAACAAACAGGAGCAGAGACCAAGTACAGAAGATTTTCCAAGGCACTTCACCTCACCATTTAAACATGTTTAACTCTACATATCTAACTTAGGTCACTACTCAGAATCCCTATTACCACGTAAAGAAAAAAAAAAGTAGTTTACTTTTACTGGTAAAAGTAGCTTACCAATTGTAATTTACACCTACTGTATTGCCTGGAGCATGACATAAATGTAAATGTGACCATTTTCCTCCACTTACCTTTCTTGTTAATAGGCTTTTGCGCCTCATTCCACAAGCCTCTAGCTGAAGACGACCTCGCAATGCCAATTCAATTAACATACAGCCGCGCAATCCTGAGGAGATGCAATCATTCCAGAATGATGTGTAACCCTGTAAAGAATGAAAGGGAATAAGATACCTACATCTTCACCTGAAACCAAACAGAAAGAGAGGTTTACTGCCTTCTCTATGCAGTTCTCCTGCCTTCATACACTTTTGAAGTAGCATCACTGGTCAACTACCACTCCTGTATTGAAAACATTAAAGAAACAGACTCATCTCCTATTGGTTTTGACACTTAGTCTCTGCTCTTTGATAAACAGGGAAACCTCAGGAAAGTCACACACAATGAAACAGCAAGGTATCAAGAACTGTGAGATACAAAGTGTAGTTTATGCGTAGTCAAAATAAACTTACTACATTTTTAAGACATGAAGCATTTGGCATTACCAACATCACACAGGCTTATCTGAGTTTCTGAGAAACATTAACATGATTTTACATCCATAAACAACATGGCACTGATGAAGTAATAACCACCTGAAAATCAATATTAAGTAAAACATGGAGTATACTGGAAACACAAATGTGGCAATCAGCACAAATCACAGAACAGATTTTTCAGCTTCCACGTAGCAAACCAAAGGATAATTTTTTTTAAGTAAATACTTGGAATAGCAACTATTTTGTCATTAAAATCCTTTGAAACCATGTATTTTTAAAGCTTGATGTATACTGCTCTTATATGGACTGCAAAACTGGAAGCCAAATTTATTCTATGAACCACATCACATCTACCATACTTTTTCATCTATATTTCTGCATTGATAGCTGTCTGCTTAAATGGCAGAACAGAGTATTTGACACAACAGACTGAACTCAGTATCTAGAAATACCTGTACTGACTTTTGTACTCTATTGCTCAACAATTATGACCAAAAAAAAAAATCTTATAAAAAGGATGTTATTTTACCTACATAGTAGCCAACAAAGTTCTTGCATATTTTTTTAATATTTAAGTATCTAAGACAAAACATAATAATTCTGAGAAATGTCTTGTCTTTTGAGAAATGACTGCAGAAACATTTGGTATGACCCAGAAAGACCTTGCAAAACTCCTCTCCAGTGATACACACTTTGGGATACTTTAGAAAAGAGTGCTGGAAACAAAAGAAAGAAAAAGAAAAAAAAAGGCCACTCCCTTTCACAAGATTTATCTTAACCAATAACAAAAACTAGCTTTAATTGGAAGCAATTCAATATTATTCTATTCACAAATAAAAGCTGCCACTGTATAGAGATAACAAGATGCATATATCTGAAGTCCACTAAACTTACAAACCAATCCCTAACTAATGCATGCCATTAAATATAGATTTCCAGGAACATAATATTTGTTTCCATTTAGCACTTAACTATTTTCAAGAGCTGTATTATATAGAGGACCAATACTTCTGAAAAGTCTACAAAAGCTCTGAATCTCCAGCAATTAACTACTGAAGAACGTCACAGATATTTATTTAAAAGGCCATAAATATAAATGTTGGAAAGGGACTTGAAAAGTTACCTAATCAGCTGTCAACTTTGTGAACATCAGCTACTCTCAGAAGTCAGCCATTCTGTACATTAAGATTTTGGTTGGCACCAGACAAAAAAAAAAAGAAAGGAAAAGAGAGCTGACCTCTATATTCTACTATTTTCCAACCAAATGGCCTCTTTACATAATAATTTTTGAAATCAAACACATATGCAAACCAAAAATCTAGTGTTTAAACTTACAGTTGTGTGCGATAAATATACACTTTTTTCTATTCATACAAGGTGTTATATTATTATGCAAACAATTAAAGTGCTAATTTTTTCCCCTTTGCTTAATAATGAAAATTGAATTTATTTTTAAAGTGAGTATTTTTCAATGAAGTGACATTAACTACATTGATCCTGGCAGCAATTACCAGATGTAAACTCCTCTGCTCCAGTGGTTATTCAACATATATGGACACAGGCTGTCGGTTGCAGAGAAATACAGCATCATAGGGTAATTCAGCTTAGAAGGGACCATAGTAGATCTCTAGTCCAACCTCCTGCTGAAAGCAGGTTCAGCTATAAAGTTAGATCAAGTTGCTCAGGGTTCTTCTATTCAGGCACACCTTGAAAACCTCCAAGGATAGAGACTGCACAACCATTCAACAGTTGTTAATCAAGTCATTCTGAAAGGCAGCTCAAAAAGATTATGGTCTTCATAAATGGCACTGCTTGCCCTAGTGGGTTAGATGACACTGAAGTCATGAGAATATATACTGCCTTGCCACCTATTTTTTTTTTTTCTTTCTCTTCCCTCCCCCCTCCAGGGTCAGAGTTTGCAGGTGATCCACTAGAGAAGGAATGTCCTATTTCAATACACAGAGATTATACTGTTATTAACACAGTGAGGAAGGAGACATTTTAGAGCATTCTGTGTCATCCTGAATATTTTTCGATCCATTAAACTAATCTTTCAAGATAGTCCAGGCAGACGGACTGACTGGTTTTGGCATTTACTGCGAAGACCTTAGACAACTGTTGAAACCTTCACAGAAGGTCAGTTTAGCACACAACAGTAACTAAATTAACTCAAACTTCCTCGTATAACCAAAAATGAGTAGAAGCAGACAGTTACCTTCAACATCGCAAACAGCAATGTTGACACCTACTTTAAATAGCATACAACATAACTAGAAAAAGGTGCACAAAAGAGAAACAATAATGCTCACCATTACAGAACTACTGCCTATTAAAGAGGCTAGAGACGGACAGTGAAGAAAAAAGGAGTGAAAATGGTAGCGAAAATAATAGTATATGGAGAGAATAGCAACATAGAATAATGTACCCTTCGCACAGGAAAATTTTTTTTTTTCTTTTTCCACAGACAAGGACTAAAAGATGGTAAACGAAGCTCACTCACAGGTCTGAAAACTCAAAAGGCAACTCGTTTTCTATGATTATATTCAACTGTTTTTAGAGGAAGGCAAAGGTTTAAAAAGAATCCTTTAAAAAAAAAAAAAAGGTGAGTTAAATTCATAGGAGATCGATAATGAAATTTGACAGCCAGCAATGGATCTGTAAGCCATGCATGGCCTGGGAAGCTCCCACCCAGGAGCTTGTACACACCGAAGTCAGCACACACTGGAGAGGAGTTACCATTCTGTGCACTCCTGTTCCCTGAACATGGCCTGGCTGTTGCTTGCTATGGTTATGGAATAAGACTGGGATTTGGTTTGACCTTTAACACTGTTCTCACTGTTATTCCAAATACCTAACAGTCTCAAAACACTTAGACTGAAGATCAAAAGTCACCATTTATAGATGCAAGTCATTCCGCTATTTAATGCTCTTAAACAGCACTAGGTTTCTCACAAATACAACACCAAATGTTTCTACTTTATCTTCCTACAAGTTTTTTTACAGTTTTATAAACATCCTAACTCAAAGAAATACTTTTTTCATTAAAGCTGCTAACCAGCAGAGGGGGAAAAAAGGTCTTACAAGGCAAGGAATTATTTTTATCTGACAGCAATTACACTAGAATAGCACTTTAAGCTATGAATAGCTTGCAAGAGAAAATTTCAAATCTACATTGATTCAAAGATCAAAAGAATGTTTACAACTATCATGTTTATTTACACAAACACAACACAAAAGCATTTATTGTCACAGCTGACCTAGAAATGTTCAGGTAAAAACTAGTTTTGCTAGACAAACATAAAGGGAAATAAGAATAAAGTTTATAACAAACTTGTTACCATATTAACTTTGAAAGCTCAGATTTTCCAGTCAGGTATGGCAAAGCACAGAGCTAAGACTAAGATCCTCTTTCTGCTTAAAGAGTAAGTTATCCAAAATCCACATTCATTAGGACATTTCTCTCCCACCATCTCCTGCAGCACTTTTTCGCTTTCTCCTCTTCCCATGCCCCTTGACCAACTTCCAGCTCACGCAGGTCTTCCTGTTTAGTTAGCCATTAACCACTTGAAACTCTCCCTTATTAAACAGCCCATCTCCTAACGATGGCCCTCTGCCTTGGTGTTACCCAGCCTACCTTATCTTTCACTCCCTGCTTTTACTTTGCCTCTTTAGCTGCACTTTCTCACTATCAAACTGTGACACCCTCTCTCCTACAGCAGCCCCCTTCTCCACCTCATCTTCCTGTAACATGTAACACGCTTACTTTTCACTTCCCAGACTCTCAAACTTCACAAAGTTATACTTCAAATGCAATAGGGTCCTAGGACTTGCAAAAACATATTTCTATGTATTGCTAGAAATTATGAGAACTCCTGCATAGACAAAGAAATAATGTTGTTTAGCAGTTCACACGTTATCACGCCAGTTGTGAGAAACCTAGCAGGCTCATCTGTTTATGGTATAACAAAGCCACAGCTAGATGGGCAAACTATACAGGGAGAGGAAACACTCGTATATTATCTCTGACAACATCACAGCATTCTGAATTTCACGGCTATTCAAATATTTAATTGAAGCTCTCACTACTAAGTATTATAGAGCTGGTGCAGAAGTATTAAAGTACACTTCCACAGAACATATTGATTTCCAATTTTTCAAAACAATCAAAATTTAAATTTCTGGATATTTAAAATCCATAAATTACTGGAGTGATTTTATAATTCAAAGATTATTAATAAAAATGTTTTTTTAAAGGAAGACAGATAAGACAACACATTCTCCACCTCCCATCCAAAAAGGCACTGCAGTAATGACCACTATAATTTACTAAGTATGTAAAAAAACAGAACAAAGAGATTCTAAAGTGACCAGACTGCCTGAAGGTATTTGGCAAAGATCAGTGCCAATTAAGTTAGCGATTTCTAAACAATCTATGCTGCTTTAAGAACTTGCATGAAACTCCAAAAACATTTAACCGAAGTGCAAAACAGCCAACCTTCATGGATTAGTCGTTCAGTTACCTCTTACATTGCTCTACTCAGCCTCCAGGCAATTTTCCATTAAAAAACCAAAACAAACAAAAACCACAACAAAAAGCCAAACAAAAAGACCCCACCCAAACAAACCTCGGTATTTTCTGTTTCCCAAGTGCAAATTAAGGTCACTTGGCAGTAGCAGTGCAAAAAGTACAATTAAATTGCAGATGCTATTTTACATTTATAGACATTACCTTAAAATATTGATGGAGAAATTATCTTTAATGGATTACGGAGTGAAGTTTTTAAAAAAAAATACTTTTTTCCTAAAATTGAGTACAAAAACCTTACATAAGATCAGGTATTTGCTTTATGCATAACAGTTACTAAAAATCTCTTCCCACTACAGAAACATTTATTCTCTTTGAATTCTTCAGCTAACTCAGAACACAAGAGCAGAAGTTCCACTATATCTGGTACAGACCACAAAAGAGTGGTGAAGAGTGAAAAATCCACAAAGATCTCTCCAATTCAAAAGAAATGAAGTGCTGGCAGAGTTCCAACTCTGAGGCTTCAGGATACACACATGGCAGTAAAAAAAAAAAATCGTGTTTAACTTACTTGGTTAAGCCACCTGTTTACAGAATGTCGTACAGTGCAATGCAGACTGTAAGTGCCAATGCATCCCCTGAACTAACCCAGTGAGCCTCAAGATTACTTTGCAGAGCACAGAGCCATGGCAAATAGAAATCAGCTTTATAAGACTTTTAAAAAAGCATCACAAAGCCATGTAATAATCTGTGAAGATAACTGGGGGTTAAAACAGCCTGCACATCAAAAAATTAAATATTTCTTTATTTTAGCAACAATGGGCCCCTCAAGACCATCCTCAGATCCACACAGATTCACATTCAGCATTAGAGGTTGATATTAGGCCAAAATTTTGGCCTCAATTTATGAAGAACCCAACAGCAGAGCTTCTTGTCCTGGGATAATTCATGTAACACTGCCCAGTCTATATTTATCTTACTAAAAGCCTTTTCATTTCATATTCACACTTAACAGTAGTCCTTAAGTCCTCACCTAGCACTCTCTACTTAAAAGCAATCATAACCAAACTGAAATACACCAAACGATTAAAGGGGAAACTTATGAAGTAGAAACATCACCAGAACTACCCAAACCCTGAATTTCTGTTCTCAGAAAATTCCAAATTCTTCTTTTATGAAAGACACAAACAAAAAGACTTCAAGATTTAGTAAAGAATGCAATTTCTGAAACTACATGTAGAGACAGCAGAAATACAATCTTGTTTTAACCCTTTCTACCCATGGTAGCCCCATCAAAAGGGGAGCTGGCCAACTGGGTAAGTAACAGAAGGACAAGATAAACAACGATTACAGCTTCTGAGGTGTTTGGAAGGCCTAACTCCAAAGCAATAAATCGGGCAGTCTGTCAAGAAGACATGAAACCTCTAACTTCAGGGTTTCTCAGCTAGGAGGCTCAATCTAGGTTAAAGCAAGCTTTACACTTTAGCAAACAGTAAATTCAGAATTTACAGGTAGCATGTTTTCTATTATAAGAATATTTCAGAGGAAAAATTTCAACCAGTTCTACTTGGATGCTGAAAGATAGAAAAATTAGACTTCCCAAACTCTGCTGGAGTTTGCTGTTCTTTTATTACTTCTGCATGGATGGCATTCAAATACTGTGTTGGTGCTTGCAATATAAAAGCCCGGAGACATAAAACTATTGTTTTGTTTATACACAAACAAGCATCTAGCTTTCCCGAGCAAGGGTTTCTTCCTTGCCATCTATTCTTTCCGATATGTGGCAGACTATTTTTATGGTATGTTCTCAGAAATCACAGATGACAAACATAATGGAAAACGTTCTGTGCCTGCTGGTATCTTGGGAAGTTACTGAGGGTAATAATCTCCAGGTCCAATTAGTCTCTCCACCGCATTTACATGCCAACATAATAAAAATACAGTTTGGAGACCTGTAAAACATACAAGGTTCAGTTCTACTTTTCAGATGAGAACAGGAAGAAAGAGTTGTCAACGGATGTATAGCCTGAGATGGACTAATTAAAGAGAATATAGAACTTGGAAAAAGAAACTTTGAAAGTCAGTTCAGGTCATTTGTAGGATTGGGCAAAGCAAATTGAGTAGCCTGCTGGTATAAATTTTATGTGTGAGGCTGATTTTCACTTTGCATAGCATAATTAGCAAAGAGCCTACTTACTTCTAACATTTACACAGAATGCGTCACGAAGCAAGAATACCTGCAGGCTCACTTTGAATAGTTATCTCAATTCTGAGAAAGAGACTCATGTTTTGTATTTACATAAATGCAGGTATCTTTTCTTAGAGGTACTTAAAGTGGCAGTGGGAAACACCAGAGGAAAAAAGTGGGAAAATAAACTGAGGATAATATGACATACCAGTGTTTAATTACTTTCCCAGCATAAGCATCTCTTTCAAACCCCTATTTTCTGCACACCACTTCAATTATTTTTCCTTTGAGAGAGTCGTTCTAGTTTTACTGGCCTTTCAAATCAATGTCACAGCATCTCATTTCAACCTTTCACGAAACAATGTAACTTGAGAAGGTATGTCCTCCCCCATGCCTTCATTTTTAGCCATTTGAGGGCTAAACCCAAGAATGCAGTCCAACAAAGCCTGAACTGCTGTTGAAGACAAAAGTATCTGTTTTTTCACCCCATCGAAGGACATTACTGTTCTCTCTTGAGACCACAGTAGCACTTGTGTAGTCAGCTAGATGAGAAAGTAGTCTGTCTGAAAGCTAATGGTCAGTCTCCTCATCCAATTCACGGAGCTGAACAAATTTCAGAGACAGCATGGGAAAGGGAAGGAACACAGCTGGGACAGACAACACAAGGCAAGAGCATCCCCTTCAGTGACAATTCACATTTCAATGGACAAACTGCTTTCAAAACCTGAATAGTTTTTGCAACCTGAAGAATTACAGCTAGAACTATTCACTTAGTTGTTGGGATAATGAGCTTAAAAAAAAAACAAACCAAAACCCCAAATAAAAACACCCCATACATTATTGGGCTACCTATACTGAAGCCATTCATGAGCACAACCTGCTCAGAAAATATAAAAGGCTTAAGGTATCATGCACTATACTCACCACTACCTTCAGCTTCCTGATTTGAACCCTGATCATCATGAATTTGAAGTAAGATTATTTAAATCTGACAGGATGGCAATAGCATCCCTTTCCGATTCTCTAAAGCAATAGCAAGTTTTCAGATGTGCCTACTAGCCTACTATTAACCAGCACAAAGCACAGACAGAACGTAGTAATCCAAAATCATCTTCTGTCACCCACATGAATCCTACTGCAAAAGACAGGCAGAGACAATTTATCTCAAAATATGGGCTATGGCGAGTTGTATTTCATAATGGACTTGATCACAGCTGCAACAGAACTGTCACTTTTTTAGTCAAGGAGCTGCTCTCTGAAGTAGTAATTTTGGAATCTACAGAAAGACAGCTGGGGAGGGCAGAGGGAAAAGAAGCAACAGCATATACTGTCCAGGTGCACTGCAGCAGGTTAGAAGTTAAGAGGAATTCTGATTTGCCATAGTTTTCATGTCAAGGATGGCTGTTCCCTTCCCCTTTCATTCCATCTCCAACATAGGAATCTATTGCAAGCAACTTTACAACTTTAATGTGCTTCACAGCTATGACTGTGGATGACAAACACTGTTTTTAAGTATTTTGATTTTAATGAAGAGAACCAGCACACTGAAAAGCACAGGGCTATCATATACCACCAAAAGAAGAGAAGCATCAATACACTGTTTCTTTTACTTAGTCTCTCTACAGTTACTAATACTACTTTTGAAAGCAGTTGGAATCACCTGAAGAACACCTACAAGACATCTCCTTAAAGCTGTTCCCAAATCCAAACAAAAATATAAGCAGTATGTGTTCAGTAATAATGAAAGTACCTGGTTTATTATAAATTATGTTTTAGTATAGAATTTCAATCCTTTCTGGTGACCCAAAAGCTTCATTTTATGAATTCCAAATGCATTTATCATCAGTATTCTTCTACAACAGAAACATTACATCCTCTTGGATACTTATGTAAAGTCATACAATTAAATGGAGATATCAGGAGACATCAGCAGTAGAGGACAAAGAAGAATAAGTGAACGCCAGATTCTGACACCTTTACACAATTCTGTGTTTCCTGTCCTTTTACCTGCAAGTAAAATTGCTGATTAGAAAGAAAAATTGCTTGCTGTTGTTGCAGGTAAGTACATCTCTTCTTTGTGATTATGTAACTATAAGCAGAAATCATAAGAAGATCAAAATCAAGAACTGAGATAACTGAGTTACTGTTATATGTTTTAAGACTTTTTTATATCTAAAGAATCCATAAAGTTAGTATTTTACTTAGGAACTTCGTTATTCTGTAAGGAATAACTAATACAATTTCTGAATCTCTTGAAGCAGGTGGAAGTCAGCAAGACTGATGCTACATATGCTGAATTTAATACTGAGTATAAAAGTATTTGTCCAACATATCTGATAACTGCCTTTTTCAGTCAAACCTAAAAACTTCAACCACATCCTTTTGCAGAGCAGGAAATATTAGAAAATAAGGTATATAATATACCTTACATTAGAAATAGGGTAAGCTTTAAAATAGTTTATCTAAGTGGGTTTTTTCCAGCATACTGTTGCAAGAACCTTCTCAACGTAAAAATAAGCAAACAGGTCTTGTAAAAGTTAACACAAAATTAGAAAAACACACAAACTTTTCCAAGTTCTCAATGACAAATAGAAATGCTGGTCAATACTAGGAGAACTAATTGTATACTTATTCTATTAATTAGAAGCCCTTAGATCCCCTCATGCAGCCAGCCAGCCAGGATTTGTTCCTTCTCAACCAGGTCCTTATACGAATTTTTATAAATCTCGGATTCAGCTACTCAAGTAACCTTAGACAGGCTATAAACATATAAAGGATCCTAAACTCAGGCGAGAGCCAATTAAAAGTCTTTTTACCAGCATAACTAAACATACCTGTAAGAAGCTGGAGGAAACTCAAACAATAGAAAGCAATGATGGGAGAGGAGAAAAAGGAAAAGCTTCATTGCAACATTCATCGAAGACAGCTTGGAATGTCAAAAATTATTTCAGCCCTCAAGGCAAAAATACGCTGCTCTCACCACAGGTAACTCATTACATTAACTGATCCATTTTCACCTTCAGCGGATCAAAAAGATCTGTTCTTTTCTTTCCAATGCAGGTTATTGTAATCTAATCTACCTGAAGATGAGTGTAATCACAGCAAAAAAGCTGCAGCTGACTGAGTAAGTCTCAAACAAGAAAAGCTGATGTGGTCAAATTATGAACGTGCTTTAATGACCTAGAGATTCTCTGTTATTTTCTAATATCTATTCAATACACATATATTAATTTATTTAATCTAATAGCTGTCGATTTATTATTACCTCTAAGAAAATCTAATACTCCATGACACTGCAATACTACATAACGCCAGACATTAAAACACAAAACCAAATTCAGCTTCTGTGGCAGCATTCACTGGCAATACCCATATCAATTTCCTCTGGCCAGGAACTACGTGTGGTTTTATCCAGGCTACTGATACTCAGCTGAAAATATATTGTTCAGGGTTAGGGTCTTGCTTAAATAACTCTTCAATAATAGTTTCAATCTCTTCCCTCTTCTACGGGCCTGTAAGACAGGAGAGAACAAAAGTCTCCACAATTCTGGAACAGAAGAATGACAGTAAACTGAGAACACATTCAAAATTTTTTTGTCGTGTTTAGGTTCTAAGACAACAAACAACCCTGAAACGCAAAACTGACTTTTGGTTTTGACAGCAATAAGATTCAATAAAATTTATAATTATCTAGAAAATTATGAAAAGACAAACCCTCTATTTTTCTTTTAGAATTGTTTTCACATCTACTGTCTGCTGGATTTTGTCACTGCTTCTCTAGACAAACTGTTTTAAAACATATGTGGTTAAAGACATTACCCAGCTTCACCTGACAGGAATGCATTCAGAGAAGGCTACTTTGTACATACTATATAGACATATAATATATGTAATAACCAAAACTGAGAGATTAATTTTTCAGGTAGCTCTTAAACAGGTACAAAGGAATTTCAGACTCAGTTAAAAAAATAAATACAGTTTTATCTATCTATGTAATTGGAAAAAAATGCATTCCTGAAGATAAAATAATTTTAGGAGATATTCATTCCTTTTACCAGTCATCCTTCAAAAACAATAATTAAAAGGTAAAACCAACATGCCCGGAACTTGTGAATATTCAAAATATTCAAGTAAGACACCTGCTAAAGGAATACTCTGGATTTTCTCCCAACTGCAAGTCATTTGCAATTAAAATGAACTGGATTCCTCTTCATCCTCTTCACACTAGATTAAGGGTCTATGCCAACCTATACCTAGCAAGCTCTTTGCTGCAAACCTTACTTTTCAAGTTAGCTGTCACCTTCTCAACCCAGAAGGTTGCAGGAACATCTCATGATACATCCTGACCTACAGAACTTTTGAAAATTAGTATCTGTTTAAGAAAGAAACGCAAGCCAGAGCACAGAACTGTTTATTACTGGAATACTACAATGTGAGGACTCTGATGTCTGACTGCGGTCCCTCTTGATTTCCTCTTTTGATGCAAATGAAATCATTAGCCATTTTACTGGAACATAAATTGTAGCCTAGTTATAAATAGAAGATACGTTAGCGAGGAATATCTCTGAAGTGTTCTGACAGCCAACACTAGAAATACTTCAGGAAAGCAGCATACATATTCTACAAAGCACTGTGTCATTGACAAAAAACTTGTCAGGTATTTGATTAACCTGCCACTGCATTTAGGAATAAACAAGACATAGCAACTGCTGTTGACTACTGAAAGCACTAATGCCAAATGCTATTGACCACTTACACATGCATACATTACATAGACACATCTCTTCATTAAAATGAAAGTAATTAAAAAAATGTAACTTTGACGAAGAGGAGACAACTAACACATGCACACTGCTGAACCCTTAAGGGACCCCTGAACAAATCAACATTTAACAATCTGACTGTTCATTTAGGAATGAAAAGACAAACGTAGAAGCCTAACTTTCAGCGTGATTAAGTGTATACACATGCAGATAATGACTTCAAATATTTGCACGGCCCTTGTAAAGCCACCTTCCATCAGGGTCCAATCTCTATTCTCAATAGTTTGTGCAAAGTAAAGATGTAACTAATTTGTTCCATAACCTGCAAATTCATTTCTACACTACCAGCTATTGCCACCGAGCATAAAATCTGACATTTATTTGAAAGAAATGTTTAACTAGAACTGTTGGTTAAATCCTCCACATCAGATATTTCACTAAAAAAACAAGTCTTCCCACAGCAGTAAGCAAATATAGCAAAGATCAGAAAAACAGCTTGTATCCTGCCTAGATGTAACAACCAGAAGCTTACAACACAAACACATTTAGTGTTTCCTAGTGGTGGGTTGACCCTGGCTGGCACCTAAATCCCACATAACCACTCCCCCAACCGCCCCCCCCCCCTCAGCTCACCAGGATGGGGAGAGAGAACAGGAAGAGCAAAACTGAAAAAAACAAAACTGAGTGACGCAAAACACTCGGTCATCACCTCCCACAAGCAGACTGCTGCCCAGCCAGTCCTTGAGCAATGACCACATACCCACTCACCCACGCCCTCCCCTCCCTTTTCATTGCTGACTGTGACACTACACAGCATGGTACAACCCCCCATCAGCAGGGTCAGCTGTCCTGGCTGTCCCCGCTCCCAGCCTCTTGAGCACCCCAACCTAGTCACTGGGAGGTGGGCAGAGCAAGAAACAGGGGAGGCCTTGACCCTGGGCAAACACTGTTCAGCAACAGATAAACATGGGTGTGTTATCAACACTGTTCTGTGTTATCAACAACACTGATTTGGTCAAAAATCAAAAACAATGCACCATATTGGCTGCTATGAAGAAAATTAACTCTATCCCAGACAGGTCCCAAACACTTCTCTTAAAAACAGTAAGAAAAACCTTTTGATACAGACAAAGAGGTCTAACATTGGCTGACTAAATAACAGGTGGAAGTTTCATTAACATTGACTAGCTAGGCAACCATTAAAACTACAATTCCCTCCTCCAGGCTTATACTGTATCTGCCCCCAAATATAAGAGCTATCCCTCCCTTCTACCTTTCCCTCTGCAGTGTCCACAGTTTAAAACACTATGTAAAGCACTGCGTTATTTCATATTGTGGAGCTGTACAACATTTCATTTTGAGGGATTTGCATTAGGTCATTAATGTGGATGGATTTCCAGAGTCATGTTTTGGGTGTTTAATAAAAAAAAAAAACAAAACAACTATGCATAAGGGATAGGAATTCCTCTCCTCTTTGTCTAAACTTACCCTAGTTTCCTTTCAGTTTGTTCTCTCACTTTTTTGCACCTCTAAGTGAAACAATTTTCAAGAAACAGAATATCTCATAATAATGCCATGTCAACATTTTCAGAATTCCACTCATTGGACTGTTCTCACATTAGAAGGCACAACTTCTTCCATTTACTAACTGGAAATTGTACTATACTGTACATACTAACTGTAAACTGAAAGTCTCAGCCACACACTGCAGATCCTGCTG